>NC_080383.1:67833017-68192277 GCF_014773155.1 Arachis stenosperma
TAAAACGTAAAACATAATAAGCATAAAAGAAAAGCATGTGACATTGACATAGGCAAGTCAAATAGAAAGGATAATAACTTATGAAAAATCAACATAATCCTAACCTAAGAAAATAACATTAAAAATATAATTACAATCAAACTTTCCTTTATACTTTTTTTTTCTTAACTTGTAGCTTTTGTGGAAAGTATTGAGTTCAAACCGGTATAAAGATGGGAGTCTCCTTCCCTTACCGATGGTTCTTATCCCGAACATTTTGACGATCATCTTCCCTTACTGAAGGATCATCTCGATCGATCATCCTCCCTTACCGAAGGGTCATATCGATATCTTGTCTTTGGGGGTCACCTTCCCTTACCGAAGGATCATTCCCTCAGTTCAATTTACAAATATGGTTGTTTAGGCATACACAAGAAGAAAATCATGTAAGAAGATGAACAAATATGATGATAAAAGGGACATGTGAGATAATGATACCATAGTTATATGGCACAAGATATGCACGTACTTTATAATTAAAGAGATATTAGTAACATAATGGCATATTTAAAAGATCATATTAAAGCACATAAAAATAGGACATATTAAATGATCGAACAAAGCTTATAAAAGGGTATGTACTCTTAACGTAAAGGAATATTAATAACATAATGGCATAAATTAAAGGGTCATATTAATGCACATAATGAAAATAGGGCATATTAAATAATTTAACAAAATTTATAAAAAGGATATGTACTATTGACCTAAAGGAATATTAATAACATAATGACATAAATTAAAGGATCATATTAATGCACATAATGAAAATAGGGCATATTCACTACAACATTTTGGGTCTATAACCACGGTTTTTTTGGTCACGGTAAAAAACCGTAACCATAGGCCTTCTGGTCACGGTTTTTTAGCGTGACAAAAGAAAAGCTATGGTCACGGTTTAGAAAAAGGGTGACCATAGAGTACCTATGGTCATAGTTTTTTAAAAAAGGGTGACCTAAAAGGTCTATGGTCACGGTTTTTTATAGTGACCAGAAAGGGTCTATGATCACGATTTTTCAAAAAATGGTGACCTAAAAGGGTCTATGGTCATGGTTTTGGGGGGTGACCTAAAGGGGTCTATGGTCACGGTTTTCGGGGTGATCCAAAGGGGTCTATGATCATAGTTTTTTACAGTGACCAAAAAGGGTCTATGGTCACGGTTTTTCAAAAAAGGGTGACCTAAAAGGGTCTGTGGTCACGATTTTGGGCGGGTGTCCTAAAGGGTTCTATGGTCACGGTTTTGGGAGTGACCTAAAGGGGTCTATGGTCATGGTTTTGGGGGGTGACTTAAAGGGGTCTATGGTTACGGTTTTGGAAGGTGGCCTAAAAGGACTTATGGTTACGGTTTTGGGGGTAACCTAAAGGGGTCTATGGTCACGGTTTTGGGGGGGTGACCTAAAGGGGTCTATAGTCACGGTTTTTGGGGGGTGACCTAAGAGGGTCTATGGTTACGGTTTTAGGGGTGGCCTAAAGGGGCCTATGGTCACAGTTTTGGGAGGCGACCTAAAATGGTCTATGGTTACATTTTTTGGGGGTGACCTAAAGGAGTCTATGGTCACGGTTTTGGGGGTGACCTAAAGGGGTCTATGGTCACGGTTTTGTGGGTGACCTAAAAAAGTCTATGATCACAGTTTTTCGAAAGGTGTGACCGAAAAGGTCTATGATCACGATTTTGGGAGTGACCTAATTTTAAATTAATTAAGGTTCTTAAATATTTTTTATGATTTTAAATATTTTATATATTTAAAATTTAAAATTTTAATAATTAAAACTAATTAGAATTTTATATGATTTACTCAAATGTTAAAATTTTAAATCTAATTTTTATAAACAAAAAATTAAGTAAAATACTATTAATTTTAAATTAAAAATTAATTATATTATTTTAGATTATGTAAAATATTATTAAATTTTATGAATAAAAAAATTAATTATATTATCTTATATTTTAATTTTTAAAATAAAATATTTAATTAAGAATCAACTAATAAATTAATGATAATAATATTTTTAAAATAATTTTAATAATTAAATTAAATTTTAAATTAATACCGTATCTCCTAATTTTATTAAAATTACACTATCTTAAGTAACTCAAAAATCCCTAAATTAAAACTCTAACCCTAATTTCATTTTAACACACACCCAGACTCTCTAACCCTAAACCCAGCCGCTGCCAATCTCCCCCCTCCTCTTCCCAAATACAACCCAGCAGCAGTAGCAGAAAGCAGAAAGAAAGAAAGAAAGAAAGGGGAGAAGGGAGATAACTCGGGAACAGAGAAAAGAAAAGAAGGAAGGAGACCGCATCGCGTCCTGCTGCTTTGCCGCCACCATCCATGTTGCACGCGAGAGAGCCGTCGAGTTCGATGGTGAAATACGCGCGTTGAGAGAGGGAGGAGTCGCGCTGCTGCAACCGTCCAGACCGCCTCGCTATTGTCATCACTGCCTCAAGCTCATCGCCGTTGCAAGCTCGTTGCGCTGTGTCACCGTCGCAAGCTCATCTTCGTCTCTGTTAGCTGCGCCACCTCTTCTCTGCTCTCTTCTCCAGTCGTCCTCTTCTTCTCTTCTCAAGTAAATAAATAATTATTACAATGAATTAATGTTCTGATTAGGGAATAGGGATTTTGAAAATCAGAACTTATGAGTAGGGGTAAAAGTGTTGATTTTGATTATTAGAACTTCTGATTAGGGATGTTGTTTTTGATTATCAGAACTTGTGAATATTAGGGCTTTTGATTATTGTTCTGTGTGGTATTTTTTCTGATTTGTTACTTGTTTTTTTTACTTGTTATGATTAGTAATTTAGTATTATTGGAACTTCAAATTATTACTTGTTTGTGTTTTTGATTTGTTCTTAATTTAGTTGATGCTAGATTAATGCCCAACAAAATTCATTCATAATAATAAGTATTTACATGTTCATACCATTGATTGAGTTGTTACCCATGATTGAGATCATACCACCATGAACTGTTGATGGATTCTAACAAACAACAGAAAATAAAAACTGTTGGTAAAACCACAAAAGATATTTGCCTCTTTGTTGCCGGCATGGGACTTTATTTGGCTAATTAGATCCTATATGTCTGAAGTGAAATTTAGTCTTTGTCTAAGATGTTGTTGCCAATAACCTATATTTTATTTGGTTGTACGTATCTGGACATTAGAGGACTGATTTCTGTGTGTTCATAGTGTTAATAAAATGAGTACTGATTTGTACGTATCTGGACTGAAAATTACTATTTTGAAAAGGTTTTGTTTTAAGTTGGATGATAATTAATAACTGACATACTTGTATGCAAAATTGTGATTCACACTTTTCACAACTCCGCATAGCTGGCCAGCAAGTGCACTGGGTCGTCCAAGTAATAAAACCTTATGCGAGTAAGGGTCGATCCCACAGAGATTGTCGGCTTGAAGCAAGCTATGGTCATCCTATAACTCTTTGTAGGGCAGATTCAAATGGTTATGAGTTTTTAATAATTAGAAGATAAAGAAAACATAAAATAAGATAGAGATACTTATCTAATTCATTGGCGGGTATTTCAGATAAGCATTTGGAGATGCTTTGTTACTCCTGAACCTCTGCTTTCCTATTGTCTTCATCCAATCATGCGTGCTCCCTTCCATGGCAAACTGTATGATCCTCTCAGTGAAAATGGTCCGGCTACGGTCTCTGTACGGCTAATCAACTATCGGATTTCTCGTCTCGGATGAAAAATACCAAGCATAGCTACTGCAGGACTAATCATCTGTCAGTTCTAACTAGCATCGGAATAAGATCCATTGATCCTTTTGCACACTGTCACTACACCCAACATTCGCGAGTTTGAAGCTCTTCACAGTCATCCTTTCCCAGATCCTACTCGGAATACCACAGACAAGGTTTAGACTTTCTGGATCTTAGGAATGCTGTCTATTGTTCTAGCCTATACCACGAAGATCCTAATCTCAGATTCAGATGCTTTGTTGTCAGGAGAGACGATGTGAATCATTGATTAGAGACCCAAGAGAATATACTTCGGATGTCGTCCAATGACTATGTTGAACATCATGTAGACTGCTTTGTGGTTGTCAGGCATGCGGATCTTGGCTAAGCGAGTACTGAAGATAGAGGGTGATTGTCACGGGTCACCCTTTCAGTCTGACTTAACTGAATTAAGTACAAGAGTATATCTTAGAGAAGAAGTAGGCATGAATTGAATGAAAATCCGTAATACTTGCATTAATTCATGAGGAACAGCAGAGCTCCTCACCTTAATCTATGAGGTGTAGAAACTCCACCGTTGAAAATACATAAGAACAAAAGGTCTAGGCATGGCCGAATGGCCAGCCTCCAAAAAGGGTTCGAAGAACTCCCAAAAGGTCAAAGACTTTGAATACAATAGTAAAAAGTGCTATTTATACTAAACTAGTAAACTATGTTTACAGAAAATGAGTAGATAGTGCAAAAATCCACTTCTGGGACCCACTTGGTATGTGTTTGGGCTGAGCCTTAAAGCTTTCACGTGCATAGGCCATCCTTGGAGTTTAACTCCAGCTTTGGTGCCAGTTCCGACGTTTTACTCCAGAAAAAGGTCTCTGGTGGGTGTTTGAACGCCAATTTGGTCCATCAAATCTCAGGCAAAGTATAAACTATTATATATTTCTGGAAAGTCCAAGATGTCTACTTTCCAACACAATTGAGAGCGCGCCAATTGAGCATCTGTAGCTCCAGAAAAGCTACTTCGAGTGCAGGAGGGTCAGAATCCAACAGCATCTGCAGTCCTTTCTCAGCCTCTGAATCAGATTTTTGCTCAGGTTCCTCAATTTCAGCCAGAAAATACCTGAAATCACAGAAAAACACACAAACTCATAGTAAAGTCCAGAAATTTAATTTTTGCATAAAAACTAATAAAAATATACTAAAAAGTAACTAAAACTTACTAAAAACTACCTAAAAATAATGCCAAAAAACGTATAAATTATCCTTTCATCACAACACCAAACTTAAATTGTTGCTTGTCCCCAAGCAACTGAAAAAAAATAGGATAAAAAGAAGAGAATATACAATAAATCCCAAAATATCAATGAAGCTTAGTTCTAATTAGATGAGCAGGACTTGTAGCTTTTTGCTTCTGAACAGTTTTGGCATCTCACTTTATCCTTTGAAATTCAGAATCATTGGCATCTATAGGAACTTAGAATTAAGATAGTGTTATTGATTCTCCTAGTTCAGTATGTTGATTCTTGAACACAGCTACTTATGAGTCTTGGCCGTGACCCTAAGCGTCTTGTTTTCTAGTATTACCACCGGATACATAAATGCCAGAGACACATAACTGGGTGAACTTTTTTCAGATTGTGACTCAGCTTTACTAGAGTCCCTAGTTAGAGGTGTCCAGAGTTCTTAAGCACACTCTTTTGCTTTGGATCACGACTTTAACCACTCAATCCTAAGCTTTTTACTTGGACCTTCATGACACAAGCACATGGTTAGGGACAGCTTGATTTAGCCGCTTAGGCCAGGATTTTATTCCTTTGGGCCCTCCTATCCATTAATGCTCAAAGCCTTGGATCCTTTTTACCCTTGCCTTCTAGTTTAAAGGGTTATTGGCTTTTTCTGCTTGCTTTTTCTTTTTTCTTTCTTTTTCTTTGTTTTTTTGCCATATTTTTTTTCGCAAGCTTTTTCTTTTTCACTGCTTTTTCTTGCTTCAAGAATCAATTTTATAATTTTTTAGATTATTAATAACATTTCTCTTTTTTCATTATTCTTTCAAGAGCCAACATTTTTAACATTCATAAACTTCACTATAAAAAATATGCACTGTTCAAGCATTCATTCAGAAAACAAAAAGTATTGCCACCACATCAAAATAATTAAACTAATTTCATGATAGAATTCAAAATTCATGTACTTCTTGTTCTTTTGCAATTAGAAACATTTTTCATTTAAGAAAGGTGAATGATTCAAGGGACATTTATAACTTCAAGGCATAGACACTAGACACTAATGATCATGTAATAAAGACACAAACATAGACAAAACATAAAGCACAAAAAACAAAAAACAGAAAAATAAGAACAAGGAAATTAAAGAACGGATCCACCTTAGTGACGGCAGCTAGTTCTTCCTCTTGAAGATCCTATGGAGTGCTTGAGCTCCTCAATGTCTCTTCCTTACCTTTTTTGCTCTTCCCTCATGGCTCTTTGGTCCTCTCTAATTTCATGGGGGATAATAGAGTGCTCTTGGTGCTCCATCCTTAGTTGCTCCATATTGGAACTCAAATCTCTTAACGAGGTATTGAGTTACTCCCAATAGTTGTGTGGAGGAAAATGCATCCCTTGAGGCATCTCAGGGATTTCTTGATGAGGGATTTCCTCATGCTCTTGTTGAGGTCCATGAGTGGGCTCTCTTGTTTGCTCCATCGTCTTTCTAGTGATGGGCTTTTGAGATAAATCTCTCCATCTCCCATGACTCAGAGTTGGAAGCAACTGCCTTCCCTTTCCTCTTTCTAGAGGTTTCTCTGGCCTTAGGTGCCATTAATGATTATGGAAAAACAAAAAGCAAAGCTTTTTCCACACCAAACTTAAAAGAAGAAAGAAAGGAGTAGAAGAAGAAATAGAGGAGATGGAGGTGTTCGGTGAATTCGGCCAAGGTGGGTTAAGGTGTGTGTGATGTGTGAAGTTGAAGGTGGTAAGGAGAGGTATTTATAGGGTAAGGGAGAGAGGGTATCCGTGTGGAAGGAGTTGGGTTTGGGATGGAATTGGTTTGAATTTGAGTGAGTGGGGGTAGGTGGGTTGTATGATGGGAAATAGTGGATGGATGTAAGTGGTGAAGAGGTTATGGGGAAGAGGGTAGGATTTGATAGGTGAATGGTGTTTGGGGAAGGGTGTTATGGAAAGGTGTGAAGAGGAGTGAGAATGAGTTGAGATAGGTAGGGATCCTGTGGGATCCACAGATCCTGAGGTGTTAAGGATTTCTCATCCCTGCACCTTTCTGGTGTTTAAACGCCCTCTGTGTGGCATGTCTGGCATTAAACGCCAGGCTGATACCCATTTCTGGTGTTAAACGCCAGTCTGGCTGCCAGTTCTGGCGTTTAACGCCCAAAATGCTGCCAGACTGGGCGTTAAACGCCCATTCTGCTACCCTTACTGGCGTTTAACGCCAGCCGGATGCCAAACACCCTTTTCTGGTGTTAAACGCCAATCTGTGTGACATTTCTGGTGTTTAACGCCCAGAATGGTGCTAGACTGGGTGTTAAACGCCCACTTTGCTAGCCTTACTGGCGTTTAAACGCCAGTAAGCTCGACCTCTAGGGTGTGCTAATTTTTTTGCTGTTTTTGGTTCCTACTTTAATTCTGCAGATATTTTTGTGACTCCACATGATCATCAACCTAAAAAAGACATAGACTAACAATGGAAAATAAAATGAAAGAGTAATTAATATAGATAAATAAAATTGGGTTGCCTCTCAATAAGCGCTTCTTTAATGTCAATAGCTTGACAGGAAGCTCTTACAGAGCTTCACAGGTGCTCAGAGCATGATTGTGGCCTCCCAACACCAAACTTAGAAGTTGAGTGTGGGGGCTCTATCTGACTCTGTATTGAGAGAAGCTTTTCATGCTTCTTCTCTATGTTTACAGAAGAAGATCCTTGAGTCTTAAACACAAGGTAGTCCTCATTCAATTGAAGGACTAACTCTCCTCTGTCCACATCAATCACAGCCCTTGCTGTGGCTAAGAAGGGTCTTCCAAGGATGATGGATTCATCCTCATCCTTCCCAGTGTCTAGGATTATGAAGTCAGCAGGGACGTAAAGGCCTTCAATCTTCACTAAGACATCATCTACAAGTCCATAAGCCTGTTTCATTGATTTGCCTGCCATCTCTAGTGAGATTCTTGCAGCTTGTACCTCAAAGATCCCTAGTTTCTCCATTACAGAGAGAGGCATGAGGTTGATACCTGACCCCAGGTCACACAGAGTCTTTTCAAAGTTCATGGTGCCTATGGTGCAAGGTATTAAGAACTTTTCGGGATCCGATTTCTTTTGAGGCAATGTCTGCTGAATCCATGTATTCAGTTCATTGATGAGCAATGGAGGTTCATCCTCCCAAGTCTCATTATCAAATAACTTGGCATTCAACTTTATGACTGCTCCCAGATACTGAGCAACTTGCTCTTCAACAATGTCTTCACCTTCTTCAGAGGAAGAATATTCATCAGAGCTCATGAATGGAAACAGTAAGTTCAGTGGAATCTCTATGGTCTCTGTATGAGCCTCAGATTCTTTTGGTTCCTCAATAGGGAACTTCTTACTGGTCAGTAGACGTTCTTTGAGGTCTTCCTCATTGAAAATCACTGCCTTGTCACTCTCTCCAGGTTTGGCCATTTTGGATGTGGTTATGGCCTTGCACTCTCTTTTGGGATTCTCTTCTGTATTGCTTGGGAGAGTACTAGGAGGAGTTTTAGTAACTCTTTTACTCAGCTAACCCACTTGTCCCTCCAAATTTCTGACGGAAGACCTTGTTTCATTCATGAAACTGAGAGTGGCCTTAGATAGATCAGAGACTATGTTTGCTAGGCCAGAGAGGCTCTGCTCAAAATTCTCTATCTGTTGCTGAGAAGATGATGGAAAAGGTTTGCTATTGCCAAACCTATTTCTTCCACCATTATTGTTGTTGAAGCCTTATTGAGGCTTCTGTTGATCATTCCATGAGAAATTTGGATGATTCCTCCATGAAGGATTATAGGTGTTTCCGTAGGATTCTCCCATGTAATTCACCTCTTCCATTGCAGGATTCTCAGGGTTATAAGCTTCTCCTTCAGAGGAGGCATCTTTAGCACTGCTGGATGCAGCTTGCAATCCAATCAAATTCTGAGAAATCATATTGACTTGCTGAGTCAATATTTTGTTCTAAGCCAATATGGCATTCAGAGTATCAATCTCAAGAACTCCTTTCTTCTGAGTCATCCCATTATTCACAGGATTTCTTTTAGAAATGTACATGAACTGGTTATTTGCAACCATCTCAATGAGTTCTTGGGCTTCTGTAGGGGTTTTCAGATGAAGAGATCCACCAGCAGAATGGTCTAATGACATCTTGGACATTTCAGACAGACCATTATAGAATATACATATTATGCTCCATTCTGGAAACATGTCAGAAGGACACCTTTTGGTTAATTGCTTGTATCTTTCCTAAGCTTCATAGAGGGATTCACCTTCCTTCTGTCTGAAGGTTTGGACATCCACTCTGAGCTTGTTCATCTTTTGAGGTGGAAAGAATTTGGTCAAGAAAGCATTGACCAGCTTGTCCCAAGAGTTCAGACTTTCTCTAGGTTGTGAGTCCAACCATGTTCTATCTCTGTTTCTCACAGCAAAGGGAAAAAGCATAAGTCTGTAGACCTCGGGATCAACCCCATTGGTCTTAACAGTATCACAAATTTACAAGAATTCAGCTAAGAACTGATGAGGATCTTCCGATGGAAGTCCATGAAACTTGCAATTCTGCTGCATTAGAGATACTAATTGAGGCTTAAGCTCAAAGTTATTTGCTCCAATAACAGGAATTGAGATGCTTCTTCCATAGAAATTGGAAGTTGGTACAGTATAGTCACCAAGCATCTTCCTTGCATCTCTAGCATTGTTGTTGGGTTTGGCTACCATGTCTGCTTCTTTTTCAAAATTTTCTGTAAGATCCTCTCCGGAGTGTTGTGCTCTAGCTTCTCTTAGCTTCTTCTTTAGAGTCCTTTCATGTTCAAGATCAGCTTCAACAAGAATGTTATTATCCCTGTTTCTGCTCATATGAAAAAGAAGAGAACAAAAGGGAGTAGTGGAATCCTCTATATCACAGTATAGAGATTCATTGAGGTGTCAGCAGGAAAGAAGAATAGAGGAATAAGGTAGAGAGAGAATAAGAAAAATTCGAACACAGAGGAAGATAGAGGATTTGAATTTTAAGTAGAAGAGAAGTATTAGCAAATAAATAGAAAGAGATAAGAGAGAGAGAGTTTTCAAAAATTGAAATTAAAACAATTAGTTAATTAAAAAGAATTTTGAAAAAGTGGTTAGTGATTTTCAAAAATTGTAAGTGAAAAAGTGGTTAGGTGGTTTTGAAAAAGATAAGAAACAGTAATTTGTTGAAAAAGATTTGAAAATAATTTTGAAAAGATGAGAAGTTAGAAAAAAGATTTTGAAATCAAATTAAAAGAGATATGATTGAAAAAGATTTTATTTTAAAAAGATATGATTGAAAAAGATTTGAAAAAAAAGATATGATTGAAAAGATATGATTGAAAATGATTTGATTAAAAAAAATATTTGATTTTTAAAATTGATGACTTGACTAACAAGAATTTAAAAGATATTTTTGAAAATAAGAGATAAGATTAAGAAAAAGAGATTTTTGAAAAATTAGTTTGAAAATTTTGAAAAAAAAACATGAAGAATGAAAGTTTAAAATATGTTTGATGTAAAAAGTTATGAATTAAAACATGAAAATTTGAAAAAAAAATGAATTTGAAACCAAATTACCTCCCCTGTGTCATCCTGGCATTAAACGTCCAGGATGCTATCCATTCTGGCGTTTAACGCCCAGAATGCTACCTCTTTGGGGGTTTAACGCCCAGCCAGATATCCTAGCTGGCGTTAAACGCCAGAAATCCTTCTTTACTGGGCGTTTTTCTAAACGCCCAGAATGCTGCCATTTCTAGCATTAAACGCCTAGAATGTTGCCCATTCTGGCATTTAATTCCCAGAATGATAGCTTTACTGGCGTCAAACGCCTAGAATGATAGCCATTCTAGCGTCTAACGCCCAAATTGCCTCTTTACTGACATTTTAACGCTAGTGAGCTCTTTTTCTCTGTGATTCTTCTGCCTTATGTTCTGAACCTTCATTTCTCTGTATTATTTACTTGAGAATATATTTTTTTTTATTTTTGAATTTTTAATGAAGAGAGAGAAAAACAACAAAATGAAATAAAAAATAAAAATGCAAGATCAAAACAAGTAATGCATGCAAGGACACTTTGAATGTCAAAATGAACACCAAGAACACTTTAAAGATCATGATGAACATCAAGGACATATTTTTGAAAAATTTTTAAGAAAAGAAAGATATGCATGCAAGACACCAAACTTAGAAATTTTGAATGTTAAAAAACTATGATTTTGAAAATGCATATAAAAAACAACATAAAACACAAAACAGGAAAATCATAAGATCAGACAAAGGAAATCATAAAGAACCACTCGAAGATCACATAAGAACACAATGCATGAATTTTTTTTGAAAACTTAAGAAAATAAAAAACATGCAATTGACACCAAACTAAGGATTTCACACTAGATTCAAACAGAAAACACAAAATATTTTTGGTTTTTACGATTTTATTAAATTTTTTTTGTATTTTTCAAAAATAAAAACAAAAGCTTAAACATAAAATAAAATTACCCAATCTAAGCAACAAGATGAACCGTCAGTTGTCCAAACTCGAACAATCCCCGACAACGGCGTCAAAAACTTGGTATGCAAAATTGTGATTAACACTTTTCACAACTCCGCATAGCTGACCAGCAAGTGCACTGGGTCATCCAAGTAATAAAACCTTACGCGAGTAAGGGTCGATCCCACAGAGATTGTCGGCTTGAAGCAAGCTATGGTCATCCTGTAAATCTTAATCGGGCAGAATCAAATGGTTGAGTTTTTAATAATTAGAAGATAAATAAAACATAAAATAAGATAGAGATATTTATGTAATTCATTGGCGGGGATTTCAGATAAGCGTTTGGAGATGCTTTTTTACTCCCAAACCTCTACTTTCCTATTGTCTTCATCCAATCATGTGTGATCCCTTCCATGGCAAACTGTATGATCCTATCAGTGAAAATGGTCCGGCTACGGTCTCTATACGGCTAATCAACTGTCGGATTTCTCGTCTCGGATGAAAAATACCAGGCACAACTACCGCAGGGCTAATCATCTATCGATTCTCACTAGCATCGGAATAAGATCCATTGATCCTTTTGCACACTGTTACTGCACCCAACATTCGCGAGTTTGAAGCTCTTCACAGTTATCCCTTCCCAGATCCTACTCGGAATACCACAGATAAGGTTTAGACTTTCCAAATCTCAGGAATGCTGTCTATTGTTCTAGCCTATACCACGAAAATCCTAATCTCAGATTCAGATGCTCTGTTGTCAAGAGAGATAATGTGAATCGTTGATTAGAGACCCAAGAGAATATACTCTAGCTGTCGTCCAATGACTACGTTGAACATCATCTAGACCGCTTTGTGGTTGTCAGGCATGCGGATCTTGGCTAAGCGAGTACTGAAGATAGAGGGTGATTGTCACGGGTCACCCCTTCAGTCTGACTTAACTGAATTAAGTGCAAGAGTATATATTGGAGAAGAAGTAGGCATGAATTGAATGAAAAACCATAATACTTGCATGAATTCATGAGGAACGGCAGAGCTCCTCACCTTAATCTATGAGGTGTAGAAACTCCACCGTTGAAAATACATAAGAACAAAAGGTCTAGGCATGGCCGAATGGCCAGCCTCCAAAAAGGGTTCGAAGAACTCTCAAAAGGTCAAAGACTTTGAATACAATAGTAAAAAGTGCTATTTATACTAAACTAGTAAACTAGGTTTACAAAAAATGAGTAGATAATGCAGAAATCCACTTTCGGGCCCACTTGGTGTATGTTTGGGCTGCGCCTTGAAGCTTTCACGTGCATAGGCCATCCTTGGAGTTTAACTCCAGCTTTGGTGCCAGTTCCGGCGTTTTACTCCAGAAAAGGGTCTCTGGTGGGCGTTTGAACGCCAGTTTGGGCTATCAAATCTCGGAAAAAGTATGGACTATTATACATTGCTGGAAAGCCCAAGATGTCTACTTTCCAACACAATTGAGATCGCGCCAATTGGGCTTCTGTAGCTCCCGAAAATCTACTTCGAGTGCAGGAGGGTCAAAATCCAACAGCATCTGCAGTCATTTCTCAGCCTCTGAATCAGATTTTTGCTCAGGTCCCTCAATTTCAGCCAGAAAATACCTAAAATCACAGAAAAACACACAAACTCATAGTAAAGTCCCGAAATGTTATTTTTGCATAAAAACTAATAAAAATATACTAAAAAGTAACTAAAACTTACTAAAACTACCTAAAAACAATGCCAAAAAGCGTATTTATTTGGGGGGATTATCGGATAAGATAAACTATAATAAACAATGTGGATTTAACACATATTTCTGATCATGTTATTTGGTCTTTTGAATAGGCTCTAGGGAACATTTCTGGAAGATCTGGTCATTCAAATGCTTGGAACAGATTATGTTAGACTCTTGCGTGAAATTTATGCTTTTGCTCAGGTAATGTACCGTTCTGTCTTACATGTTAGTGTATTAACTTTACCATATCCTGGGTTTATCTACTTTCCCAACTTAATTTGATTTGCTAAATATGCTGTGCTTATTTGCTGATTTATTACTTCCCTTTGCATATTTACACTTCCCTTTGCTGATTTGCTAAATACATTAGAGGACTGATTTGTAGTAGTCTTTGTGTGTGTATTCCATGAAGTCCCCATGCACAATTGCAGAAACTGGCTAACCATTTGATTTTTTTCTTGACATATACGTAGGACACTACTAACACTTTTTCATGCTATATCTTTTCATTACCTGGTATGAGTGCAGAACAAGTGCAAGTAATTATAGAAGCCGCCTAACAATCTCCGCCTGACGCGAGTAGTGCACCAAATGATGCGCGGTGAAGCATTCCTCCTTCACTTGGATCGAACCATGTATCAAAGGATGTCTTAATTGCTTCTCACTTGGTATTTTTTTGAGAACTTAATTATCAGTTATTATAACAAATATCATTCCTAAGTCATGGTTTTCTAAGTTACATGATCCTTGTATGTTGCTTTGTATTTTGGCTAGTGTACAATGATAGCACATAATTCGAACTTGGAAAGGAAGTGAAAAATTAATTTGAATAAAGAAAAAGGAATTCAATATACTAAAATAATGGTTGTGAATAATTCTTAACTGTTGTTGTAGATGAATATTTCCCTTGTTTTGCTGCATATGTACTGCATCATCAAAAGTATTTTTGTTCTATTCTAACATGTTTATTTTTTTTTTGTGAGCAGGAAGACATGATGTGATGAAGAAAATATATTCCATACAAATATGACATGGGATGGGTCCTACAATGACCTTAGTTATGTAAATGTAATATTTTGATGTATTTTATACTTTTTGAGGTATTACATGTAATTGAAAAAATTACATTTTATTTTGATTTGTGTTGTTTAGACTAAAAATTAAATAGATCTATCTTATAATGAAAATTTTATGATTTAGATTTCTTGAATTTCTTATTTTTAGATTTATTTTGTGATTATCATCATTTTGGGATGTAATTATAAATTTAAAAAAATTAAATCTCATAAACAACAACAGGCTATAGTCACCGTTTTAAAATAGGGTGACTATAGATAACCTATGGTCACGATAAAAATCGTGACCATAGATAAGGCTATGGTCACGGTTTTAAGGAGGGGTGACCATAGAGGCTCTGGCCACGGTAAAAAAATGTGACCATAGATAAGGCTATGGTCATGGTTTTAAGGATGGGTGACCATAGAGGCTATGGCCACGGCAAAAACCGTGACCATAGATAAGACTATGGTCACAATTTGAAGAAGGGGTGACCATAGAGGTTATGGTCACGGCAAAAACCGTGACCATAGATAAAGCTATGGTCACGGTTTTAAGGAGGGGTGACCATAGAGGCTATGGCCACGGCAAAAACCATGGCCATAGATAAGGCTATGGTCACAGTTTTAAGGAGGGGTGACCATATTTCATCGTGACCATAGATAAGGCTATGGTCACGGTTTTCAGGAGGGGTGACCATAGTGGCTATGGACACCGTGAAAACCGTGACCATAGATAAGGCTATGGTCACGGTTTTTACGCATGAACATAGATTAACCTATGGCCATGGTGAAAAAACGTGGCCTAAAGTGTCAGAATTTCAAAATTGTAACCGTGACCATAGATAAAAAAACTATGACCATAGACCTATGGCCACGAAAGAATAGGCCACGGTAAAAAACCGTGACCATAGGTCCAAAACCGTGACCATAGATCTATGGTCACCCTTTTTACTAGCTTTGGTCACTGTTTTTTACCGTGACCATAGGCTTTTTTTTGTAGTGATTAAATAATTGAACAAAGCTTATTAAAAGGCATATTCTCTTGACTTTAAAGGGATATTAATGACATAATTACATAAATTAAAGGATCATATTAATGCACATAATGAAAATAAGACACATTAAATAATTGAACAAGGTTTATTAAAAAGACATGTACTCTTGATTTAAATGGCTTGTGAGGTAGTGGTTACAATTGTAGGAATAATATTCATCACGAAACTACACAAATATGCATGTACTCTTGATGTAAAAGGTTTTAAAAAAATGATGGATTTATGTGTGAGAGAAACCTTGATGACAAACATAATGTATGCGTGTAAAGGAAAGGAAAAAGAGGAATAATGCCATAAGACACACAACCATGATAATATGATAAGGAAAACATATATGGTAAAAAATAATAAAAACAGAGCATAATGCATGCCAAACATAAAAGTAAAAAGCATAAATCCCTACTCTTTTTCTAACGCCTCTTTAATTCCTATGAGGTTGACTCTTGTGTTTGCATACAGAATATTTTCGTAGAAAGAGGAGGGAGATGATTTAGTGTTTGAGAGGGGTGATCTTCTACCTATTGGTGTACCCCTATTTATATACTTTTGGTGGTAGGCGTAGTTCGGATAATTTTAAATTCAAAAGAAGGGCAGTTGTTAGATTCCTATCCATAATTCAAAATTCTAATCCCATCTCCTAACTGATTTTCAAAATTTAAATGGAATTTTATTTCTAGAAGGGGGAAGGCGGTTGTTACAACTTTACTTCATCATTCTCGTTTTAAATATGGTTATTCAACTACTTCTCATAAAAATAATCTCATTAATTTATGGAACAAACGGCTTGCCCATACTGCTATCCCAAATGTTATGAGAATTCTAAAGACATCTGATATATCTGTTTCGTCAAAAACTTTATCTAAACCTGTCTGTGAATCTTGTTCTTTGTCAAAGTTACATGCTTTACCATTTTCAAGTTCAGAAAGTGTCTATACATTACCTATTAAATTAGTTTGTGCGGATATATAAGGACCAACTCTATTACCTCTAGAAGTGATTTTCGCTATTATATAAATTTTGTGGATGCTTTCTCCGAATATACATGTATTTTTCTCTTAACCAATAAATATGAAGGTTTATCTACTCTTGATTCGGGTGAGTTTTGTAAAAAATAGATTAAGTGAAAAATGCTTAAGATGAGAGATTCGAGGTAAGTAAACTTGTGAGAAAAAACACTTCTATTAATGACAAATAAGCAATATAAGAACTAATGATGAAAAATAGAAGTGGAGAACAAGTGTTGAGACCTCCACTAATGTCACAAGAGGATGAATGAGCTTTTTTAAAGTGGACAGGGGTTGATTAATTATTGTCGGGTATTCTGGTGGAACACCCGAATGCCAATTTTGCTTGTGAAGTTAATGAATAAAATGAAAATGAGAGAAATTTGAGGAGAGAAAAAGATGGATTTTTAAGCTTCTAAGTTTCAGAAAAAAAGTTACTCGGAATGCTGCCAAGATATCAGTATCTTTCATTTCATACTCAGAAGTATAATAAGTCAATTTATAATCTTTAACACCAGCTTTGAACCCAACACTTGCTTTAGTCTCTGTTTGTGGTGACATAAATCCCTCCCTACAACTCATGAATTAAGAATTATCGCAACAACCAGATCTACTCGACACTACTATACTTAGTAGTTAACGAAACCTTTCACTTCACAAGAATCTTTCAAAAAATGATCAACTAATATTATCAATCAATCCGAATAGTTTGTTATTAAATGATAGTTTTTGATTTGCCAAATACATCATTATTTTATACTCTTTCATATTAAAGAGGTGATTTGGGGTCTTTTTATAGTGTAAAACCATTTTGAGGAGGGAGTCCATTGTCCAATGGTTATAGTGTGATGTTTGGCCTACTCCTTTTACCCTAAACTTGTTACTAACTAAGGTAGTTGACAGAAATATTTTTAGGTGTTCCCATCACTTCGAATCTTTTTAACTAGAAATGGAAGAAGTTGATTTCATAAGTTAAACTAAAGTTCTGCTGGGTGTCCATGACAAGGAGGTGTATGGGTAAAAGAAGTGCTCATGACATGTGACATTACTCACATTAGTGAAGGGACATCTAGTTTAGTTTTCTTTTAACTAGATGACACTCTTAACACTCCAAATCCAACCAATCCACTTCCACCAATTTAGTTCTCACTAAAGAGAAATTCAACTCCTCAAGGTGTTCTTTTAGATTCCAACCTTTTACCCAATATCTTTGAGAGGAATTTGACTCTTTTTTTTTTACCATTTTTAGATTATTTTTAAAATTATTTATGTACAAAAAAAATTATATTTTTAGTAGACAATCATAAGCCCCCATGTAGTCTTTGAGGGTACAAAGTATTTCCTCATGCTGCATTAAATTTTTTGTATTCAACAGAGCTATAATAATTTTTTTTAACATAATAATAAAATAATTTTTTTAACATAATAATAAAATAATTTTTTAACATAATAATGAAATAATTTTTTTAACATATCATTACTCTAAAAAATCAAATCTCCCCTCTTTTATTCATTTTTTTGTTATAATAATATATATATTTGTATATATGATGATACTAAAATATAAATATATTTGTGTAATTTAAATATAATTATGTACTCAAAAAAAAATAAAAGAATATTTTTGTGAAAAGTTTTGAATGTTAATAGAAAAAATAAATATATGAATAGAAAAATAAATAAATAAATAAATAGATAGATTCTTAAGAAAGGAGAAAGAGAGAAATCCTTACCCTCTTAATTTGACGCATCTTTTAAATTTTTGAGTACCTGAGTTTGGAGAGAGTCAGACAGAGAGAGAAACATCAGGAAGAAGAGAGGAGAGCGTGTTCATTATGATCTCTGCTAGTATATTTTGTGTACACGACAATATTTTTTAGTTATACCACTGCTATTGATGAGCGGATATTTTATACGCTTTTTGGGGGTAATTTCATGTAGATTTTAGCATGTTTTAATTAGTTTTTAGTTAAATGTTATTAGTTTTTAGGCAAAAATCATATTTCTGGACTTTACTATGAGTGTGTGTATTTTTCTGTGATTTCAGGTATTTTCTGACTGAAATTGAGGGAGCTGAGCAAAAATCTGACTTAGGCTGAAAAAGGACTGCTGATGCTGTTGGATCCTGACCTCCCTGCACTCGAAATGGATTTTCTGGAGCTACAGGAGTCCAATTGGCGCGCTCTCAACGGCGTTGGAAAGTAGACATCCAGGGCTTTCCAGCAATATATAATAGTCCATACTTTGCGTAAAGATAGACGACGTAACTTGGCGTTGAACGCCAAGTACATGCTGCTGTCTGGAGTTAAACGCCAGAAAAACGTCATGATCCGGAGTTGAACGCCCAAAACACGTCATAACTTGGAGTTTAACTCCAAGAAAAGCCTCTACTCGTGGATAGCTTTAGTCTCAGCCCCAGCACACACCAAGTGGGCCCCAGAAGTGGATTTCTGCACCAATTATCTTAGTTTACTCATATTCTATAAACCTAGGTTACTAGTTTACTATTTAAACAACTTTTAGAGAATTATTCTGTACCTCATGACATTTTCAGATCTGAATTATATACTTTTTGACGGCATGAGTCTCTAAACTCCATTGTTGGGGGTGAGGAGCTCTGCAGCGTCTCGATGAATTAATACAATTCCTTTATTTTCCATTCAAACACGCTTGTTCTTATCTAAGATGTTCATTCGCGCTTAATTATGGAGAAGGTGATGATCCGTGACACTCATCACCTTCTTCAATCCATGAACGTGTGCCTGACAACCACCTCCGTTCTACATCAAATTGAATGAGTATCTCTAAGATTCTTTAATCAGAATCTTCGTGGTATAAGCCGGATTGATGGCGGCATTCATGAGAATCCGGAAAGTCTAAACCTTGTCTGTGGTATTCCGAGTAGGATTCTGGGATTGAATGACTGTGACGAGCTTCAAACTCCTGAAGGCTGGGCATTCGTGACAGACGCAAAAGAATCAATGGATTCTATTCCAACCTGATTGAGAACCGACAGATGATTAGCCGTGCTGTGACAGAGCATAGGAACGTTTTCACTGATAGGATGGGAAGTAGCCATTGACAACGGTGACACCCTACATAGAGCTTGCCATGGAAGGGATCTGGCGTGTGGGAAGAGGATTTCAAGGAAAAGTAGAAATTCAAATGACAAAGCATCTCCAAAACTCCAACATGTTTCTCATTACTGCACACCAAGTAACAATTTGATTCTCTTTTATTTTTCTAATAATTTTAAACACTTTGACTTCTTACAATTAAATCCAAATAATCTTATTGGCCTCCTGACTAAGATTAATAAAATAAACATAGCTTGCTTCAAACCAATAATCTCCGTGGGATCGACCCTTACTCACGTAAGGTATTACTTGGACGACCCAGTGCACTTGCTGGTTAGTTGTGCGAATTGTCAAAGAGTTAGATTGCATTTCGTGCACCAGCTATCACCACCACCATCCAGCCCTCTATCTTCTTTAACAATTGGGAGTTTTTTTAGGGCAAAGGACACTCCCACATTTAACCTCGCTTTGTCTTATTACTTGGTAAGATTCTTTTTCTTCTTCTCTTCTTTTTGTCTTCAGCTTTGCTCTTTTTTTTTGTCATATAATGTGTACTCCTATTTTCTTGTATGAGATTCTGGTACTTGAATATCTGCTATTGTATATTTGATATTTTTGGTGTTATTCTGAACTTTTGTTACTCTAAACTCGTGTCATTCTGAACTCTGATAATCATTTTATACTCTTATTACTCTGAATCATTATTATGTTCTTTGTCTTCATTCTCATGTAACCCCTCTCAACTCTCGTGTATATTGGATTGCTAATTTTGGAATTAGCTATAGGTATTTTTCGATAAAGGTCTTTCACCTCACAACTTTATATGTTATATCCTTATTTGTATATATTTCTAATGGCATTAAAAAAGAAAAAGAAAAAAAATTGAATTAAAAATTATGAGCAATGTTCATTTGTAACTATGAAATAGATATTAAAAAAAAAAAGATTTTTTTTGTATAGCATAGTCATAAGTAATTTGTTTATAAACATTTTTCAATTAGAGCGATTTACTAGTGTTCAATATTCGTATTCTTCTAAATCTATAAACTTATAATGTCCTGCAATATTTTCATATACTTCACCAAATGAAATACAATATTGTGAGGATACGAGGAGTTAGTGGCCTTATCAAGTAAAGAATATGATGCATAATTTTTATACCATTACTTTTTTGTTTCATTTGAGAACTCCCTGGTTGTTTTCTTAACATGCGATACTCTTTGGCTTTCTCAGAATTTCTTGAGTGTTATGCAATATTCTCCTTTATATTTTGAGTTGATGTTCTTGGATCTCTTATAATTGGAATTGTGATGATATTGGTACTCTTCTGATTTTACTATTGGTGTTGAGTATTTTTGTTGTTAGTGTTCATGTAATCTTGATATTCACTTTATTTTGTTGTTGTTGTTGTTCTTCTTCTTCCCTCTTTTTTTAGGAATTGTTTATTTTTATTGCCATGCCTTGTGTGAAACTTACTGAGATAGTAGATAGTGATCCAGAGGACTCTAATAATAGTTTGGATACTGATTCTTCTATGGATGATATGGACGATATTCCTAAAAAATATGCCATTAGGTTTTCTCAATCTATACCCCAATCTTGGGTTAAACCATCAGATAATAGGACTACTTTTGTGGATTCTTCTCTCATTAAGATACCTTTTTTGGACCCTCCTTCCTCTGGCTCATTATTAGGTACAAATAAAATATGAAATTCGGCTTTGATTCTTCAGATTGTAGAGTTTTAGGTGAATTTTCTGAGAAGCCTTCATATCAAGTGGGTCCTGATCTACTTCATTTTCGGTTGAAGCGCCAAAATTTTCATGGACATCTTTCAAATCCGAGGCAGCTACTCACATGAATAAGGTTTGGCAAAAGTGGTTATTCATAGTATTGTTTGTAGAGGGTGGTAATTTTGTGAAGAGATTAAAATTTGCTGGTATTGCTGAGGCTATCCGCACATCTGCAGATTGGTTGTTCTCTACCATCTATTATTATAATTGATTCTTATCATTTCTTTACTTTGTTGCTATATATTGAAGAAGGACTAATTGATTTCTTATTGGCAGGCTTGGGTGTTTAACGAAATGGATATAATATGAATTTAATTTGGCAGAGGTAGTGTTCTCAGGCTCATACTTTTCTGACTTCTTGGGATGATTTGCATACATGATTTTGTTCATGATTTTGTGTGCATGTTTCTATTTTTTTTCTATTTTTCAGCTTCTCATGTTGTTTCTGAGTCCACTTTTTAAGTTTCGAGCACTTTTAATATCACAAAGAAACTCCCAGCTAGTGCTTCTTTTGGTGTGTTCCATTGTATTTGTTTTCATTTGTCAGGTGGGGCATCATTTTATAAGTTCTTGATGGAAACAAGGTGTTTTCTTACTTGTTTGTTTTGTTTTCAGTTTTCGTCCGTGATGAGTTTGAGTATTTCAATGGCGATACGAAGAATTTGTTATCGGAGATTGCATCTTGGGCTCCTTCTTTCATGCTTCCAAATGACCTAAACTGCCTTTTCAAGAAGCTTGGGTATCAAGCTTTTCTGGACGCATGAGATTTCTTTACTTCACATTCCCTTGCAGACTTGTGGGGTACTCATTGAGATATGGTAGAAAATTATCTAAATAACCTTAAGTTATTTAAATTTAGTGGTCGTTGGCTTGAGAATCTTTCTACTAAATTGGAGCCTCCACCTAGGGTACCTAATACTGTTAAAGAAGAATTATTGTCTAAAGAGTGTAATGTTCTCTTTTCTGATGTTTCTATTCTTTAAGAAAAGGTTAACAAGCTTACATATGAATTGAACACTATGAAGGCTAGGTTAGCCAGCATCAGCCTGGAGCGAGAGTAATTGGCCAAACATAAGGAGACTACTTCTTCTGTGATTTCTTACAGTGATATTTTGTGGCTGTGACAGTTTTCCAGCAGTTTATCTTGTAAAATATGTAACGCTTTGACAAAGTATATTTTTTCCCTGCTGCCTCTATGGCTTTCATTGTACACCTCTTTTTGGGTGTTATGCTTCCCCCTTTTTTTAAATACTATGCATACTCCTTCAGGAGATTTATTTTTCTGTACCTACTTGTGTGATCATTTTATTTTGGATACACATTTTTTTTTTGCAGGGGGAGCGTATGATTCTAAGAAGAGCACGATTATCTTTTGCTATTTTTTCTGCCTTTTTTAAGCCAAAAAATGAAGGTATCTAGAAATTTTTTGTCCTAGTTATGCTATCTTTTTTTAGGAGTTTGGAGGGTGGGACACTTTACTTTTTAAAAGTATTTTGTACTGCAAATTTCTTAAGATGTATCATTTACAACTTTTCAGTATATAATTGCTAATGAAATTCTTTCATGCATTGCAGGATGCTTGCAAAATAATATAACATAAACATTGGCTCTTGATAAAAAAAGCTTTTGAAATTGAAATCTAACTCTTAGCACTAAAATTAGGCATAGTACTTCTTGACATACTTGAAATTGATGGGGTCAGTGATTGTTCTATGATCTGGGTCTAGTAGGATGCAGTGTCCGCTAGGGTGTACTTCAGAAACAATGTAAGGACCCTCCCATTTGGGAGCCCATTTTGGCAAAGCATCTTGTTCATTACCGCGTCTACTAATTTTAGTACTAGATCTCCCTCTAGGAACACCCTGGGCCGAACATGCTTGTCATAAGCTAATGCTAGTCTTCGGTGGTATTCTTCCATCTTGCTTCCCACAACTTCTCATTTTTCTTCCAACTTTTGCAACTCAACTTCACGATCCCTTGCTTTGTCTAACAACATTTTGGCGGTGGGTACTTCAATCTTTGCTGGCAATACAGCTTCAACCCCGTAAGCCAACAAGAAGGGTGTTACTTCAGTTGTTCCATATCTGGTTGTTCTGTAAGCCCAGAGAGCAAGTGGTAGGTATTCACTCCAATCTTTATGGGCATTGGTCACCATCTTTGTGAGTATTTTCAAAAGGCTCTTGTTAGTAGCCTCTGCCTGGCCATTGCCCTGTGGGTAGTAGGAGAAGACTTGTGATGTTTTATTTGGTACTGTTCAAGACACCTCACATTCTTTGGTTAACAAAGTGGGTTTCATTATCGGATACTAGAACACTTGGCAGCCTGAATTTGTATATTATATTTTCTTTGATAAATCTCACTACTGCTTCAGCATTTGCTTCCCTGACAGCCACAGCCTCCACCCACTTGGTGAAACTTTCTGTTGCAACTAGAATCCATTTCTTTCCCGTTAATGGGGGGTTGATCGGTCCCACAAAATCTACCGCCCATGTATGGAATGGGTATGGTGTCTTGAGGTTCTTCTTCTACACGCCTGGCATATGTATCAAGTTTGCATGCTTTTAGCATTGCGGACCCCTCTTGGCCATTTGATTGCATCTTCCTTCATTTTTTGCCAATAATAGCCAATCCTGATTAGTTCATACCACAAGGCCCTTCCTCCTTGGTGTCTTCCACATACTCCTTGAAGGACTTCTTATAAGACTTTTTTTTTCCTTCATCTCGAACACACATTAGCATCTCCCTGGTAAAACTTTTCTTGAACAACTCACCTTTCTACAAAAAATAGTATTCTGATTTCTTCTTCTATTTCTCGGCTTCTATTTTTTCTGAAGGCAAAACTCCAGCATCGAGGTACTCTATGATAGGTTGTTGCCAATTGTGAACATTACATATTTGCATGCTTTCTTTTGTTTCTTGACAAGACTTGCAAGATACTTGTAATTTATCACAATGAGACTTCATTTTCGGCCAATAAATACCACGCCTCTGGAGCATTCGGTACAACCCAGGGCCCTCTTCTCCGCAAGTGGCTCCATGTAGTTGTTCTACTTTTTCGTTTTCTTTCTCTTCTCCTACATATTTCATGAGGAGTCCATCGTTGCTTTTTTTGAACATTTTCCCATTGAGGAGGCAAAATCCTCTAGTTTCTTTG
Organism: Arachis stenosperma; assembly: GCF_014773155.1. Classification (NCBI taxonomy): domain Eukaryota; kingdom Viridiplantae; phylum Streptophyta; class Magnoliopsida; order Fabales; family Fabaceae; genus Arachis; species Arachis stenosperma. Next base: position 67,857,352 of record NC_080383.1, read on the forward strand.
GTGATGTTGAGCGTTCTGAGATGTTCATGTTGAGGCATTCACCAATCATTGATTTTTCCTTTCATTGACATTCTTTCTTCTCTGGCAGAACTTTCAGCTGTCTGGTGTTCTAAAGCATGTTGTCCATTTTAAATGGTGACTTGGTGCACGAAATCACAATTACACTTTTGTAATTCCGCACAACTAACCATCAAGTGCACTAGGTTGTCCAAGTAATACCTTACGTGAGTAAGGGTCAATCCCACGGAGATTTTCGGTTTGAAGCAAGCTATGGTTATCTTGTAACTCTTAGTCAGGATATCAATAATTCTCAGATTTAATTGTAAAAAGTAAAAGAACATGAAATAAATACTTGTTTTGCAGTAATGGAAAACAGGTTGAGGTTTTGGAGATGCTCTATCTTCTGAATCTCTGCTTTCCTATGGTCTTCTTCTTCAAGCACGCAAGGCTCCTTCCATGGCAAGCTGTATGTTGGGTTTCACCGTTGTCAATGGCTACCTCCCGTCCTTTCAGTGAAAATGTTCAACGCGCTCTGTCACAGCACGGCTAATCATCTGTCAATTCTCGATCATGTCAGAATAGAATCCAGTGATTCTTTTGCATCTATCACTAACGCCCCACAATCGCGAGTTTAAAGCTCGTCACAGTCATTCAATCTCTGAATCCTACTCAAAATACCACAGATAAGGTTTAGACCTTCCGGAGTCTCAAGAACGGCTGCCAGTAGATTCTAGCTTATACCACGAAGATTCTGATTAGGGAATCTAAGAGATACACACTCAATCGAAGGTAGAACGGAGGTGGTTGTTAGGCACACATTCATAGGTGAGAATGATGATGAGTGTCATGGATCATCACATTCATCGGGTTGAAGAACAAGTGGTATCTTAGAATAGAAGCAAGCGTGATTGAATGAAAAATAGTAGTAATTGCATTAATCCATCAAGACACAGCAGAGCTCCTCACCCCCAACCATGGGGTTTAGAGACTCATGCTGTAGAAGATACAATGTGAAACGTGTAATGTGTCATGAGGTACAGATACAATAGCAAAAAGTCCTATTTATGGTGAACTAGTGACCTAGGGTTTACAAGAATGAGTAAATGACGTAAAAATCCACTTTCAGGGTCCACTTGGTGTGTGCTTGGGCTGAGCATTGAAGCTTTTATGTGTAGAGACTTTTCCTAGAGTTAAACGCCAGCTTTTGTGCCAGTTTGGGCGTTTAACTCCAGCTTTTGTGCCAGTTTCGGCGTTAAACGCCGGGAATTCTGAAGCTGATTTGGAACGTCGGTTTGGGCCATCAATTCTTAGGCAAATATGAACTATTATATATTGCTGGAAAGTCCAGGATGTCTACTTTCCAACGCAATTGAGAGTACGCCAATTGGGCTTTTGTAGCTCCAGAAAATCTACTTCGAGTACAGGGAGGTCAGAATCCAACAGCATCTGCAGTCCTTTTTCAGCCTCTGAATCAGATTTTTGCTCAGGTCCCTCAATTTTAGCCAGAAAATACCTGAAATCACAGAAAAACACATAAACTCATAGTAAAGTCCAGAAATGTGATTTTTAATTAAAAACTAACAATAACATACTAAAAACTAACTAAAACATACTAAAAATATACTAAAAACAATGCCAAAAAGCGTATAAATTATCCGTTCATCATGACTCTATTCCCTAATTTTGCTAAAGCATCCGCATGTTTATTTTCTGTTCGGAGAACATGCTCAAATAAAATCTTGTTAAATACCTTCATCAGGCGCCAAACTTGTTCTCTGCATAAGGCCAGACTTCTTTCTTTCGTGTCGTACCCTCCTTGGATCTATTGTATTATCAGATTAGAGTCTCCTTTGACATGAAGTTTTTTTATACCAATTTCTTGAGCCATCTTTAGACCAAGCATTAAAGCTTCATACTCCGCCTCATTGTTGGTACAAGAGAAATTCAACTGAAACATGAAAGATAGATTTCTTCTGTGGGAGTCTGTAAGGATAAATCTTGCCCCTTGATGAACGGATAATTTATACGCATTTTGGCATTATTTTTAGGTAGTTTTTAGCATGTTTTATTTATTTTTTATTATATTTTTATTAGTTTTTATGCAAAAATCACATTTCTGGACTTTACTATGAGTTTGTGTATTTTTCTATAATTTCATGTATTTTCTGGCTGAAATTTAGGGACCTGAGCAAAAATCTGATTCAGAGGTTGAGAAAGGACTGCAGATGCTATGGGATTCTGACCTCCCTGCACTCAAATGTGTTTTTCTGGAGCTACAGAAGTCCAATTGGCACGTTCTCAATTGGGATGGAAAGCTAACATCTTGGGCTTTCTAGCAATGTATAATATTTCATACTTTGCCTGAGATTTGATGGCCCAAACCGGTGTTTAAATGCCAGCTAGAGACCCTTTTCTGGTGTAAAACGCCGGAGCTGGCACCAGAACTGGAGTTAAACGCCCAAACTGGCATCCAAGCAGGCATTTAACTCTAGAAAAGGCCTATGCACGTGTAAAGATCACTGCTCAGCCCAAGCACACACCAAGCGGGTCCCGGAAGTAGGTTTTTGCACTATCTGCACTTAGTTACTTATTTTCTGTAATCCTTAGTAACTTGTTTAGTATAAATAGCACTTTTTACTATTGTTTTCGCATCAGCTTATGCCATTTTTCACATTTGGGAGGCTGACCATTCGGCCAAGCCTAGACCTTTTTCTCTTATGTATTTTCTAATGGTGGAGTTTCTACACCTCATAGATTAAGGTGCGGAGCTCTACTATTCTTCATGAATTAATGCAAGTACTATTGTTTCTCTTTCAATTCACGCTTACTTTTTCTCCAAGATATACTCTCGTACTTAATTCAGTTAAGTCAGAATGAAGGGGTGACCCGTGACAATAACCCACTATCTTCGTTACTCGCTTAGCCAAGATCCGCATGCCTGACAATCACAAGTGGTCTACATGATGTTCAATGTAGTCATTGGATGACAGCCGGAGTATAGTCTCTTGGGTCTCTGATCCATGGATTTGACTTGCCTCTCCTGACAATAGAGCATTCGAATCCGTGAGATTAGAACCTTCGTGGTAGAAGCTAGAACCAATTGGCAGCATTCCCGAGATCCGGAAAGTCTAAACCTTGTCTGTGGTATACTGAGTAGGATTTGGGACGGGATAACTGTGACGAGCTTCAAACTCACAAATGTTGGGCGCAATGACAGTGTGCAAAAGGGTAGAGAGATCCTATTCCGACACAAGTGAAAACCGACAGATGATTAGCCGTGCGGTAGCTGTGCCTGGTATTTTTCATCCGAGACGAAAAATCCGACAGTTGATTAGCTGTACAGAAACCGTAGCTGGACCATTTTCACTGATAGGACAGATGGTACCCATTGACAACAGTGATCCACCAACATACAGCTTGCCATGGAAGGGAGCACGCATGATTGGATGAAGACAATAGGAAAGCAGAGGTTCAGAAGTAACAAAGCATCTCCAAACGCTTATCTGAAATTCCCACCAATAAATTACATAAGTATTTTTATTTTAAATTTGCGTTTTATTTATCTTTCAATTATCAAAACTCATAACCAATTGAATTCGCCTGACTGAGATGTATAGGATGACCATAGCTTGCTTCAAGCCAGCAATCTCCGTGGGATCGACCCTTACTCGCGTAAGGTTTTATTACTTGGACAACCTAGTGCACTTGCTGGTTAGTTGTATCGGAGTTGTAAAAAGTGTGATCACAATTCTGTGCACTAAGTTTTTGGCACCATTGCCGGGGATTGTTCGAGTTTGGACAACTGACGGTTCATCTTGTTGCTTAGATTAGGTAACCTTCTTTCTTGTTTCAACCTTTATTTTCTTTTCAAAAAGTTTAAAAAATAAAATTTTAAATAAAATCATAAAACCAAAAAAAAAATTGTGTTTTTTGTTTGAGTCTAGTGTCAAATTTTAAGTTTGGTGTCGCTGCATGTTTTTAATTTTTCTTAGATTTTCGAAAATTCATTCATTGTGTTCTTCTGTGATCTTTATGTTGTTCTTGATGATTTTCCTTGTTTGATCTTTAATTTTCTTGTTTTGTGTCTTTTCTTATTTTTCTTATGCATTTTTGAATTGTTAGTGTCCCTAGTAAAAAAAGTTTTTAAGTTTGGTGTCTTGCATGTCTTTCTTTTCTTAAAAATGTTCAAAAATATGTTCTTGATGTTCATCATGATCTTCAAAGTGTTCTTGGTGTTCATCTTGACATTCAAAGTGTTCTTGCATGCATTATTTGTTTTGATCTTAAATTTCTATGTTTGTTTCATTTTGTTATTTTTCTCTCTCCTCATAAAAAATTCAAAAGTAAAAAAAATGTCTTTTCCTTATTCCTCTCATAATTTTCTAAATTTTGAGTTGACTTGGTAAAAAAATTTTAAAATTTAGTTATTTCTTGTTAGTCAAGTCAAAATTTCAATTTAAAACTTTATCTTTTCAAATCTTTTTCAAAATCAATTCTTTTTCATTTTTTTTGTGATTTTCGAATTTCATTCTTAAAATTTTTCAAAATATTTTTCATTTTTCTTTTAATGTTTTCGAAAATTTTAAAACTAATTTTTCAAAATCTTTTTCTTAATTTTATTTTATAGTTTCGAAAATCCTTGCTAACAATTAATGTTTTGATTCAAAAATTTCAAGTTTGTTACTTTCTTGTCAAGAAAGGTTCAATCTTTGAATTCTAGAATCATATCTTTTAGTTTCTTGTCAGTCAAGTCATCAACTTTGATTTTAAAAATCAAATCTTTTTAATTTCTTTTTCAATTCTTTTTCAAAATGAATTTCAATCATATCTTTTTAAAATTTTAATTTCAAAATCTTTTTCTAACTTCTTATCTTTTCAAAATTTATTTTCAAACCTTTTTCAACTAGCTACTTGACTTGTTTGTTTTAATTTTAAAAAGTTTACTATTTCTTATCTTTTTCAAAACCACCTAACTACTTTTCCACTTCTAATTTTCGAAAATCACTAACCACTTTTTCAAAAATCTTTTTAAATAACTAATTGCTTTAGTTTTAAATTTTCTTGTATTTCTTTTTCAAATTTTCGAAACTAACTTAATTAATTAAATAAAAATAAAATATTTTTCTTTTCCCTCTTCTTAAAATTCGAATACTCTCTCTCTCTCTCTCTCATCTCTTTCTATTTATTTTATTTATTTACTAACATTTCTCTTCTACTCATCTAATAATTCGAACCCTCTCCATCTCTCTGTGTTCGAATTCTTCTTATTCTCTCTCTACCTCATTCTTCTATTCTTCTTTTCTCTGACACATAAAGGAATCTCTATACTGTGACATAGAAGATTCCACTGCTCTCTTTGTTCTCCTCTTTTTCATATGAGCAGGAACAGGGATAAAGACATTCTTGTTGAAGCTGATCCTGAACCTGAAAGGACTCTAAAGAGGAAGCTAAGAGAAGCTAAAGAACAACACTCCGGAGAGGACCTTATAGCAAATTTCGAAAAAGAGGCAGACATGGCAGCCGAACCTGAGAACAATGGTAGAGATGCAAGGAAGATGCTTGGTGACTTTACTGCAACAACTTCCAACTTCTATGGAAGAAGCATCTCAATTCCTGCAATTGGAGCAAACAACTTTGAGCTTAAGCCTCAATTAGTTTCTCTAATGCAGTAGAATTGCAAATTTCATGGACTTCCATTGGAAGATCCTCAAAAGTTCTTAGCTGAATTCTTGCAAATCTGTAACACTGTTAAGACCAATGGGATTGATCCCGAGGTCTACAGACTTATACTTTTCCCCTTTGCTGTAAGAGACAGAGCTAGGATATGGTTGAACTCACAACCTAGGGAAAGCCTGAACTCTTGGGGAAAGTTAGTTAATGCTTTCTTGGCCAAATTCTTTCCACCTCAAAAGATGAACAAGCTTAGAGTGGAAATCCAAACCTTCAGATAGAAGGAAGGTGGATTGGTGCACGAAATTGTGATCTCTACTTTTCACAACTCAAACAATCACCGGTAATGGCTCCAAAAACTTGGTGCTCAATACCATGGTCTAAACATAATTTCACAACTTCGCACAACTAACCAGCAAGTGCACTGGGTCGTTGATAAACCCCATTTGTAGGTTTATCTTATGCTTCATTTAAGGGATTTTATGACCTTTTACCCACATTTATTCAATGAAATAGCATGGTTTTATAACTTCTCCTTTAATTGTGCTTAAGAGTGAAAACATGTTTTTTAGGTCTTAAAATAGCTAAATCTAATTCTCCTTGATTCCATTAGATGCCTTGATATGTTTGTTAAGTGATTTAAGGTTTAGGAGGCAAAGATTGGATCAAGGGAATGAAGAAAGAAGCATGAAAAGTTGGAGAACTCATGAAGAAATGAAAGAACCGGAAAGCTGTCAAGCCGACCTCTTCGCACTTAAACAACCATAACTTGAGCTACAGAGGTCCAAATGATGCGGTTCTAGTTAGGTTGGAAAGCTAACATCGGGGGCTTCGAAACGATATAAAATTTGCCATAGTTGCCACACGTATGGTGGCGCGCACGCGCATAGTACGCGCACACGCTGTTGCTGCCACCTGGTCCACTTAAAGCAAAACGTGGCCAGCGATTTTAGAAGCCTTGTGGGTCCAATCCAACTCACTTCTGATGCTATTTAAGCCAAGGATTGAAGAGGAATCAACTAACTTTTAACCATTAGTTTAGTTTTAGTTTTAGAAGTAGTTTCTAGAGAGAGAAGCTCTCACTTCTCTCTAGGATTAGGATTAGGATTAGGTTTAGTTCTTAGATCTAGATTTTAATTCATCTTCTTCTACTTCTATCTTCTCAATTCCTTGTTGTTACATTCATTCTTCTTCCATTCTTTTGTTGTAATTTCTTTTATGTTATTCTTGTGTTTTGATGTAGATCTACTTTTGTTTCTTCTACTCTCTTTCAATTCAATCAAGGTAATTCATAATAAATGTGTTTCCTTTAATTGTTGTTGTTAATTCCTTTCAATAATTGTTGTTAGATTTCATTCTTGTTGTCAATTTACTATGCTTTTCTTTTGTGCCTTCCAAGTGTTTGATGAAATGCTTGGTTGGATTTTAGTGTAGGTTTTGTCCCTCTTGGCCTAGGTAGAGTAATTAGTGACTCTTGAGTTATCTAATTCCATTGTTGATTGGTAATTGGAGAGATTGCTAATTGGTTTGGAGTGCACTAAAGCTAGTCTTTCCTTGGGAGTTGGCTAGGACTTGTGGCTCAAGTCAATTCATCCACTTGACTTTCCTTTATTTAGTAAGGGTTAACTAAGTGGTAGCAATGAACAATTCTCATCACAATTGAGAAGGATAACTAGGATAGGACTTCTAGTTCTCACACCTTACCAAGAGCCTTTTATAGTTGTTAGTTTACTTTTCTTGCCATTTATAATTCTTGTCTAAAAATCCTAAAAACCCCAAATATAACTCACAACCAATAACAATGCACTTTCTTGTAATTCCTAGGGAGAACGACCCGAGGTTTGAATACTTCAGTTTATAAATTTTAGGGGTTTGTACTAGTGACAAACAACTTTTTGTATGAAAGGATTATTGATTGGTTTAGAAACTATACTTGCAACGAGAATTCATTTGTGAAATTCTATACCATCAAAAACCCAATCATCAAAATGGTGCCGTTGCCGGGGAGTTGCAATGGTGTTGTGTTATTGGTTATTGTATATATGTGAATATTGTGAATATGTTTGCTTTTTGCTTCTTTGTTAGTTTTTAGTTTGTTCTCTTTATTTGTTACTATTTTTTGTTTTTGCCCTCTCTTGCTATCATGAATTCTCATTTTGGCTATGAGTGTGATTACAACTATGTTGTAGGTGATGAGAACTTCAATGAAGAGATGCATTAAGGATGGGACAATCAAAGGTGGGAGGAGCCATATGCATATGATCAATCTTCATGGCAACAACCTCCACCAATGCACTATGAAGAAGAGCCATTTTTTGATGCATATCAATCCAATGGCTATGGTGAATCTCCTTGTGACTTTCAAGAGCCACCACCATATGCTTATGAACCCCCTCCTCAACATGGCCCCCAACCACACTCACAAGCCTCTTTTCACCAACCACCTTCATATGATCCTAATCTATATCCACCATTCCAACAACCATATGAGCCATATGAACCACACATAGAGCCACCACCATCCCAACATCACCACTTTCAAGAGCAACCCCTTCCATATTATTACCAAGATGAACCACCTCCAACATATGAAAATTTCCAACCACAAGATGAACACTACTTTCCACCATAATCTCCCATGGAAGAATACTTATGTCCTTCAATCCAAGAGCCCTATGATCCTACTCATGACATCCAAAAGGAACAAGAGTCAAGGGATCATCTCAAGGAAGCATTGGATCAATTTCAAGCAACCATGGAGTGTGTTGTGCAACAAATGGAAAGAGTGGAAAACATTGAACCACCACAACTCTACCAAGAAGAACAACCTTCCTATTATGAACCCTCTCCGCAAAATGAGGAACCCTTCCACCCACCCCAATCTCTAATGGATGAAACCCTTGGTGTTCTTGTTCAAGGGCAAGAAGAGATGAAAAGGGATGTGCAAAATTTCATGGCCGCCTTGGATGCGGTAACAAATCAATTAGCCTCCCAATGCTTGAACACTCAAGGAACTCCCATGGCTACATATGGAGAATCAAATGAAGAACATAGCATGAAGGAGACATTGGAAACTCCGGTGGGAAATGAAGGAAGTTGCTTTGTATTGGAACAATTGGAGGAAGCTTTAATTGTTGAAAACAAGGAAGAAGTGGTAGAAGACTTAGGAGATGCGGAGCCTCTATGGGAACATAGAGTTGAAGAAAACCCCTCCAAGATGATTGAAATTGATGCTAGGGAGGAAAGTGCACACCTTCCAAGGCATATTCCATATGAAGACTTGGATGGGATAGAGAAAGAATTGAGTTCCCTTGGTGATGAAGATCAAGCATCAAGTCTTAGTGGTGAAGAATCCTTTGAGCATGAAGAACCTTCTCCCGTTGGATTTGAAAGCGCTGAGGAGGTAAATTTTTCTCACCCTCCCTATTATGATTTGAGTAAAGGAAAAGGTTTAGATAAAATTGTTGAACAAAGGATTGAGATTAAGAGATCTTGTGAAGAGGTGGAAGTCCCTAGAAATAGAAGAACGAGGGTTGGTTATGCTTTGTCAAGATCTTTGGAAGCATCTTTGCCTAGGTTGCCATCTACACCTTCATTTGAGTGGGTGAAATTCATTTCTATTAGTTTTATTATCCCACTTGAATATGGTTTGCTTGAAACGGATGGCCAACTTAGGAAAGTTTGTGGGATGAAGCGTAAGCGGAAAAGGTTTTGTGGTGGGCGTTGCAAATCAAGGCTCATTATGGTTGATGCATCAAACATGAGATATAAAGGTTGGAGTAGTGTTCAAATAGATGGGTCTAGGAGGATTGTTGGACACTTCATAGAGAATTCATCTTGCTTACCACCCGGATGGACTAATAATGATGATCAACCTCAAGACGGGTGTGAAAACAAAGTGTGGGATCCCGGATTACAAAAAGAGGACCAACTTTGGGAGCCCTAAGCTTGTGAAGAACTCCATCAACACTTGGCTCAACCCATAGGAAATCTTGGGGCACAATGGAGAACCAAGCATTGGTGGGAGTTCCAAGATGAGTACAAGCACAAGCCACCTTGATGAGGAGCTCCCCATAAGTCCAACTTAAGGACAATAAACAAAAGTGCTAGGTGGGAGACACCCCACCATGGTAAATTCTTTTCATTTTCCTTTTTTGTACATATTGATAGAATTAGTTTAATTTCATGTTTTGTTTAGATAGTTGAGTTTGATTGGTAGTATAATATGATAAATAAGGTTTTGGGGCGTTTTGGTAGCTGTTTGGAGGATTGAAAGGCTTGGATTGGTGTAAGAACTTAGAAAAATATTTTTTGAAAAACAGAACACCATCCACGCGTGCGCGCACCTAACGTGTACGCGCACCTGAGCATTTTTCGACCATCCACGCGCACGCGCACTGTACGCGTACGCGTGGATGCAAAAAAATTCGACCCCAGCCAAAAACCCGAGAGTCAGGCCTGCACTGTGCGAACATTGGGCCTAAGGCACAAGTCTGTGCACGCGTGCGCGCACTTGGCGCGTACGCGCACATGATCTTAAATTCGTAATGCACGCGCACACACACTTTGCGCGCGCGCGTCGATTGCACGATCCACACTCCTGGTACTTTTACCAGAGAATTGTGCCACTTTTGGGCCAACACTAAGCCTCTCGCCTAACTCGATGCACGCGTGCGCGCACCTGGCGTGTACGCGCCCTTCAACCAATTTGCCCATTGACGCGTAAACGTGCATGACGCACACGCGTCGGTAAAAAAAAAAAAGAGTTTTTTTTTTCTCATCTTCCATTTTCTTTTGTTAATCACATTCGCATACTTCTACTCTTCCCATTTTCATTTAGTTTTTATAGCATGTTTTCATTTTTTTATAAAAAAAAAAAGCCATTTTAATAATGGTGTTGAACTTTCCTACTCCATTGTTGAGACTTTCTTGCATTATTTTGATGCTTCTTGACTTGTTTGATATTGTTGGGTGATGAAACTTTTAAATCAATGCTTCATCTTGAATGACTCTTGTGTCTTTGTGCATTGATATGACCTCATATTGTCTTTCATGACCCACTTCTTCTCATTTGAACTTGATGCTCAATACACTCTTCATGCTTTAACTTTACTCTTGCATCGAGCTTAATGATATGCCCTAGCCTACATTGTTTTCTCAATCAAATGCCTAGCTAACATGTAGTAGGGAATCATACTCTTATTTGGCATTAGCCCCTGCCTATGTTCTAATTGCCTTGATATCTTTGTTATAGGCTTAATTTTCTTTCTTTCTTCCCTTTTAGGTTGGCCACCAAGAAGGGAGAAATGAATACCTTTAAATGGGGCAACAAACAAGTCATCCGCACAACCTTTTGAAGGAGCTCATCAATTATAGCAACCCATCCACCTTGCTCTTCTTTGCATGCACCGAGGACGGTGCAATCTTCAAGTGTGGGGAGGTCGTCCGACCGATCTCCATGGGTAACAATTTCCTTTTCAACACCAAATTTTTATTTTCTTTGTTAGATTAGCTATTGCATTGCATGATAGGTTGTATGTTAGTTAGAATTTGTACATATTTTTACCACTTCTTTTTATTAGGACTACTTGGTTAGGATGCGATGATTTCTTTCCCAAGAAACTGTTTTAGGGCAACTTACCAATTTGAAAATTTTTTGTTGAACTTGCTTGAAAGAATGTATTTTGGAACATGGTTTTTGAGCTAAGAACACAAGCTTGCGAGATTTGAGCCTAATTGCGTGGTTACATCTTATAACCACTTATTCTTCCTTCTTGTGTGCATTATTCTCTTCCTATGATTGTAATCTTTGATTTGTTTGATTCTTTATGTCCATTATTTTGTGTATTCATGCATTTATATGATTGAGGCCATCATTTCATTAGCTCACTTACCCAAATGGCCTTACCTTTTATCTTCCTTTGTTAGCCAAATTTGAGCCTACGATTAACCTACTTTGTTCTTAATTTAGCACATTACAAGCCTTAAAGCGAAAAACAATGAATGTCCTTTATTTGGATCTTTGATTGGCTTAGGCTAGTGAGTGTGAAGTGTCATCCAAGAGTGGGAAAACTTTGAGACATTGGTTGGGATAAAAGGGTGTTTGTGTTTTGTATTTTTATATTGGGGAATTGGTACATACTTATGTATTGATTAAATGTATAGACCTTATGCATTGATGTTCTTGTGTATAGTTTGAAAGAAAAATAAAAAAATGAAAAGAAAAAGAAATAAAAGTGAAAAAGAAAAGAAAAGAAAAGAAAAGAAAAAAAATGTATATAGAAAAAGAAAGAAAAAAAGAAGAGCAATAAAGGGGACAAAATGCCCCAAAGTGAAGCTCAATAAGAATCAATGCATAAGTGTTGTGAAATGAAAAGAAAATGCATGAGTATGTGAAAAAGTGAGGAATGGGTAGTTAGATTAGTACTTAATTGTATAGGTCATTATATAGGTTAGGTGGGAAAGTTTCAGTTAATCAAAGATTCAAATCCTAAGTCCACTAGCCATATATGATCCCACCTTGACCCTAACCCCATTACAACCTAAAGAAAAGACCTCATGATACATGTATGCGTGCATTGAATAATTATTGATTGTTAGATGAAAAACAAATCTTGGAAAGCATGATTAGGGGAGAATTGAGTGAATCAACCCCAAACACCGAGTGACTAGAGTGCAAACACTTCCGGTGAGGGTTCGATGCTCAATTCCTTGATTCCCGGCTTTCACGAGCGTTCTTTTTGCAAGTCTATTTGAACTTCAATTTTTATATTTGAATTGGTAGGATTCATGAATCGTTATATGATCTTAAGCCCTACTTGTGCATGTATGTCTTGGAGATTGATTTATTTTAACCAAGTAGGTAGAATCATTTTGCATTTAGTTGCATTCATGTAGATAGATGCATATAGTTTATTTACATTGAATAAATGTTGATATCCTTTGTTTCTCTCTTGGCTTAAGCATGAGGACATGCTTGGTTTAAGTGTGGGGAGGTTGATAAACCCCATTTGTAGGGTTTATCTTATGCTTCATTTAAGAGATTTTATGACCTTTTACCCACATTTATTCAATGAAATGGCATGGTTTTATAACTTCTCCTTTAATTGTGCTTAAGAGTGAAAACATGTTTTTTAGGTCTTAAAATAGCTAAATCTAATTCTCCTTGATTCCATTAGATACCTTGATATGTTTGTTAAGTGATTTAAGGTTTAGGAGGCAAAGATTGGATCAAGGGAATGAAGAAAGAAGCATGAAAAGTTGGAGAACTCATGAAGAAATGAAAGAACCGGAAAGCTGTCAAGCCGACCTCTTCGCACTTAAACGACCATAACTTGAGCTACAGAGGTCCAAATGATGCGGTTCTAGTTGGGTTGGAAAGCTAACATCAGGGGCTTCGAAACGATATAAGATTTGCCATATTTTCCACACGTATGGTGGCTCGCACGCGCATAGTACGCGCACGCGCCGTTGCTGCCACCTGGTCCACTTAAAGCAAAACGTGGCTAGCGATTTTAGAAGCCTTGTGGGTCCAATCCAACTCACTTCTGATGCTATTTAAGCCAAGGATTGAAGAAGAATCAACTAACTTTTAACCATTAGTTTAGTTTTAGTTTTAGAAGTAGTTTCTAGAGAGAGAAGCTCTCACTTCTCTCTAGGATTAGGATTAGGATTAGGTTTAGTTCTTAGATCTAGATTTTAATTCATCTTCTTCTACTTCTATCTTCTCAATTCCTTGTTGTTACATTCATTCTTCTTCCATTCTTTTGTTGTAATTTCTTTTATGTTATTCTTGTGTTTTGATGTAGATCTACTTTTGTTTCTTCTACTCTCTTTCAATTCAATCAAGGTAATTCATAATAAATGTGTTTCCTTTAATTGTTGTTGTTAATTACTTTCAATAATTGTTGTTAGATTTCATTCTTGTTGTCAATTTACTATGCTTTTCTTTTGTGCCTTCCAAGTGTTTGATGAAATGCTTGGTTGGATTTTAGTGTAGGTTTTGTCCCTCTTGGCCTAGGTAGAGTAATTAGTGACTCTTGAGTTATCTAATTCCATTGTTGATTGGTAATTGGAGAGATTGCTAATTGGTTTGGAGTGCACTAAAGCTAGTCTTTCCTTGGGAGTTGGCTAGGACTTGTGGCTCAAGTCAATTCATCCACTTGACTTTCCTTTATTTAGTAAGGGTTAACTAAGTGGTAGCAATGAACAATTCTCATCACAATTGAGAAGGATAACTAGGATAGGACTTCTAGTTCTCACACCTTACCAAGAGCCTTTTATAGTTGTTAGTTTACTTTTCTTGCCATTTATAATTCTTGTCTAAAAATCCTAAAAACCCCAAATATAACTCACAACCAATAACAATGCACTTTCTTGTAATTCCTAGGGAGAACGACCCGAGGTTTGAATACTTCGGTTTATAAATTTTAGGGGTTTGTACTAGTGACAAACAACTTTTTGTATGAAAGGATTATTGATTGGTTTAGAAACTATACTTGTAACGAGAATTCATTTGTGAAATTCTATACCATCAAAAACCCAATCATCAGTCGTCCAAGTAATAAACCTTACGCGAGTAAGGGTCGATCCCACAGAGATTGTTGGTATGAAGCAAGCTATGGTCACCTTGTAAATCTCAGTCAGGCAGATTCAAATGGTTATAAGTGATATATGAATAAAACATAAAGATAGAGATACTTATGTAATTCATTGGTGAGAATTTCAGATAAGCGAATGGAGATGCTTTGTCCCTTCCGTCTCTCTGCTTTCCTACTGTCTTCATCCAATCTTTCTTACTCCTTTCCATGGCAAGCTGTATGTTGGGCATCACCGTTGTTAGTGGCTACAGTCCCGTCCTCTCAGTGAAAATGTTCAACGCACCCTGTCACGGCACGGCTAATCATCTGTCGGTTCTCAATCAGGTTGGAATAGAATCCATTGATTCTTTTGCGTCTGTCACTAACGCCCAGCCTTCAGGAGTTTGAAGCTCGTCACAGTCATTCAATCATTGAATCCTACTCAGAATACCACAGACAAGGTTTAGACCTTCCGGATTCTCTTGAATGCCGCCATCAATTCTAGCTTATACCACGAAGATTCTGATTAAGGAATCTAAGAGATAAACATTCAAGCCTTGTTTGCTTGTAGAACGGGAGTGGTTGTCAGGCACTTGTTCATAAGTGAGAATGGTGATGAGCGTCACATAATCATCACATTCATCATGTTCTTGGGTGCGAATGAATATCTTAGAATAAGAACAAGCTGAATTGAATAGAAGAACAATAGTAATTGCATTAATACTCGAGGTACAGCAGAGCTCCACACCTTAATCTATGGTGTGTAGAAACTCCACCGTTGAAAATACATAAGAACAAGGTCTAGGCATGGCCATGAGGCCAGCCTCCAAAACGTGATTAAAAGATCTAAAGATGTAAAGATCTAAAAATCTAAAGATGTAAATACAATAGTAAAAGGTCCTATTTGTAGAGAACTAGTAGCCTAGGGTTTACAGAAATGAGTAAATGACATAAAAATCCACTTCCGGGCCCACTTGGTGTGTGCTTGGGCTGAGCATTGAAGCATTTTTGTGTAGAGACTTTTCTTGGAGTTAAACACCAGCTTTTGTGCCAGTTTGGGCGTTTAACTCCCATTCTTGTGCCAGTTCCGGCGTTTAACGCCGGACAATTTTGAGCTGATTTGGAACGCCAGTTTGGGCCATCAAATCTCGGGCAAAGTATAGACTATTATACATTGCTGGAAAGCCCAGGATGTTTACTTTCCAACGCCGTTAAGGCTGCATCTGGCAGTACTAAAGAAGCCTCCTCTGAAGGAGAAGCTTATGACCCTGAAAATCCTACAATGGAAGAGGTGAACTACATGGGAGAATCCTATGGAAACACCTATAATCATTCATGGAGAAATCATCCAAATTTTTCATGTAAGGATCAACAGAAGCCTCAACAAGGCTTCAATAATAATAATGGTGGGAGAAATAGGTTTGGCAATAGCAAGCCTTTTCCATCATCTCCTCAGCAATAGACAGAGAATTCTAAGCAGAGCTTCTCTGGCTTTGTTCCAAGGGTTACCTGAAACTGTAGGTCGATCTCGAATGAGATCTTCTGTATTGGTCGGAGCTGTTGTGTCTGACTTGTTGGACCTGGTGGTGGTGCCGATCCTTCGTCATCGGAGGGTGGTGGTACCTGCAAGGAACTCCGATGCTTAAGTTAGCAAGTGTATTAAGCAGGTTTTTAGTAGAATCAGAGTATGAGTTATACTTGGGTGCTCCATTGTATTTATAATGGTGTAGAGCGACCTTCTTAGATAAGATAAGTTAGTTATCTTATCTTATCTTTATCTTTCAAGTTAGGTCATCTTATCTTCAAGGGAACCGCCCTTCTCTCTGTAGGCTTGGGCTACCTTAGGTTTTGGGGCGCGGTCCTCCATTTGGGCCCTTTTTGGGCTTTCCTGGTGATTTGGCCGAGCTCTTTGAGAAGAGGTCAGATTGTCTAACCTGAAGAGGTCGGTCGCCTTGTCGCTAATCATCCCTAGTCGGTCAGCTTGACCCAGGGTATGAACACGTTTAGCAACCATAGTCTCTGATCTATCTAAGACCACTCTTAGTTTCATGACTGAAACAAGGTCCTCCATCAGAAATTTAGAGACACAAGTGGGTCAGCTGAGTAAAAGAGTTACTAAAATCCCTCATAGTACTCTCCCAAGCAATACAGAAGAGAATCCAAAGAGAGAATACAAGGCCATCAATATATCCAAAGTGGCCGAACCTATAGAGGAGGAAGAGGCAGTGATTTCCAGTGAGGAAGACCTCAACGGACATCCACTGACCACTAAGGAGTTCTCTAATGAGGAACCAAAGGAATCTGAGGCTCATACAGAGACCATAAAGATTCCACTAAACTTACTGTTGCCATTCATGAGCTCTGATGAGTATTCTCCCTCTGAAGAGGATAAAGATATTATTGAAAAGCAAGTTGCTCGGTATCTAGGAGCAATCATGAAGCTGAATGCCAAGTTAATTGGTAATGAGACTTGGGAGGATGAACCTCCATTACTCGTCAATGAACTGATTGCCTTGGTTCAGCAGAAATTACTTCAGAAGAAACCGGATCCCGGAAGGTTCTTAATACATACCTTGTACCATAGGCACCATGACCTTTGAGAAGGCTCTGTGTGACCTGGGGTCAGGTATAAACCTCATGCCACTTTCTGTAATAGAGAAACTAAGGATATTTGAGGTACAAGCTGCAAGAATCTCAGTAGAGATGGCAGACAAATCAATGAAACAGGCTTATGGGCTTGTAGAGGATGTCTTAGTGAAGTTTGAAGGCCTTTACATCCCTACTGACTTCATAATTCTAGACACTAGGAAGGATGAGGATGAATCCATCATCCTTGGAAGACCCTTCCTAGCCACTGCAAGGGCTGTGATTGATGTGGACAGGGGAGAGTTAGTCCTTCAATTGAATGAGGACTACCTTGTGTTTAAGGCTCAAGGATCTTCTTATGTAAACATGGAGAAGAAGCATGAAAACTTCATCCAATTCTCTCCATACAGAGTCAAGCAGAGCCCCCATATTCAAACTCTAAGTTTGGTGTTGGGAGGTCACAATCATGCTCTGAGTATCTGTGAAGCACTGTAAGAGCTTACTGTCAAGCTATTGACATTAAAGAAGCGCTTATTGGGAGGCAACCCAATCTTATTTATCTATGTTAATTACTTTTTCATTTCATTTTTCATTGTTAGTTTATGTTTTCTTTAGGTTGATGATCATGTGGAGTCACAAAAATAGCTACAGAATTAAAGCAGAATAAAAAATAGTATCAAAAATAGCACACCCTGGAAGATAGGCTTACTGGCGTTTAAACGCCAGTAAGGATAGCAGAATGGGTGTTTAACGCCCAGTCTGGTAGCATTCTGGGCGTTAAACGCCAGAATTGGCAGACAGACTGACATTTAACGCCAGAAAAGGGTGTATGGCTGGCGTTAAACGCCAGAAAGGGACATCAGTCTGGTGTTTAATGTCAGGAAAGGCAGCAAACTGGCGTTTAAACACCAGAAAGGGTTGTCCAGGGGTGTTTAAACGCCAGAAAGGTGCAGGGACCAGAATTCCTTGACACTTCAGGATCTGTGAACCCCATAGGATCCCCACCTACCCCAACTCACTCTCTTTCTTTTTCACACCTTTCCATAACACTCTTCCCCAAAATAACCTCCACCAATCACCTCTATTTCTCCTCCAAAACCATCATACAACCCACCTACCCCCACCCATTCAAATTCAAACCATCTCTCTCCCAAGCCCAACCCCTATTACAAGAATTCCCTCTCTACTCCACTCTTATATAAGTCCCTCATCACTCCTTCATTTTCACACATCATAACCACCTAAAACCCCCCTTGGCCGAACCATTCACACACCTCCATCTCTTCCATCTCTTCTTCCTCTAATCTTTTCTTTCTTCTTTTACTTGAGGACGAGCAAACCTTTTAAGTTTGGTATGGAAAAATGCTCTGCTTTTTGTTTTTCCATAACCATTAATGGCACCTAAGGCCAGAGAAACCTCTATGAAGAGGAAAGGAAAGGCAGCTGCTTCCAACTCTGAGTCATGGAAGATGGAGAAATTCATCTCAAAAGCCCATCACTAGAAAGAGGATGGAGCAAACAAGAGAGCCCACTCATGGACCTCAACAAGAGCATGAGGAAGTCCCTCATCAAGAAATCCCTGAGATGCCTCAAGGGATGCATTTTTCTCCACACAACTATTGGGAGCAACTCAACACCTCTTTAAGAGAATTGAGTTCCAACATGGAGCAACTAAGGATGGAGCACCAAGAGCACTCCATTATCCTCCATGAAATCAGAGAGGACCAAAGAGCCATGAGGGAAGAGCAACAAAGGCAAGGAAAAGATATTGAGGAGTTCAAGCACTCCATAGGATCTTCAAGAGGAAGAACTAGCAGCCGTCACTAAGGTGGACCCGTTCTTAATTTTCTTGTTCTTATTTTTCTATTTTTTGTTTCCTATGTTTTATGTTTTGTCTGTGTTTTTTGTCTTTATTACATAATCATTAGTGTTTAGTGTCTATGTCTTAAAGCTATGAATGTTCCATGAATCTTTCACCTTTCTTAAATGAAAAATGTTTTCTGAAAAAGAAAAAAAGTACATGAATTTCGAATTCTATCTTGAAAATAGTTTAATTATTTTGATGTGGTGGCAATACTTTTTGTTTTCTGAATGAATGCTTGAACAATGCATATTTTTTATAGTGAAGTTTATGAATGTTAAAATTGTTGGCTCTTGAAAGAATAATGAAAAAAGAGAAATATTATTGATAATCTGAAAAATCATAAAATTGATTCTTGAAGCAAGAAAAAATAGTGAAAAACACAGCTTGCAAAAAAAAAAGACGAAAAATAAAGAAAAAGAAAGAAAAAGAAAAAGCAAGAAGAAAAAGCTAATAGCTTTTTAAACTAAAAGGCAAGAGCAAAAAGCCAATAACCCTTTAAACTAAAAGGCAAGGGTAAAAAAGATCCAAGGCTTTGAGCATTAATGGATAGGAGGGCCCAAAGGAATAAAATCCTGGCCTAAGTGGCTAAATCAAGCTGTCCCTAACCATGTGCTTGTGTCATGAAGGTCCAAGTGAAAAGCCTGATACTGAGTGGTAAAAGTCATGATCCAAAACAAAAAGAGTATCCAAAACAAAAAGTCGTGATCTGCAAGTGGCTCCATGTAGTTGTTCTACTTTTTCGTTTTCTTCCTCTTCTCCTACACATTTCGTGAGGAGTCCATTGATGCTTTTTTTGAACATTTTCCCATTGAGGAGGCAAAATCCTCTTGTTTCTTTGGTGATGTTGAGCGTTTTGATATATTCATGTTGAGGCATTCACCAATCATTGATTTTCCTTCCATTGACGTTCTTTCTTCTCTGGTAGAACTTTCATTTGTCTGGTGTTCTAAAGCATGTTGTCCATTTTAAATGGTGACTCTACTCCCTAATGTTGCTAGAGCATCCACATGCTTATTTTCTGTTCGGAGAACATGCTCAAATGAAATCTTGTCAAATACCTTCATCAGGCACCAAACTTGTTCTCTGCATAAGGCCAGACTTCTTTCTTTCGTGTCGTACCCTCCTTGGATCTATTGTATTATCAGGTTGGAGTCTCATTTGACATGAAGTTTTTTTATACCAATTTCTTGAGCCATCTTTAGACCAAGCATTAAAGCTTCATACTCCACCTCATTGTTGGTGCAAGAGAAATTCAACTGAAACATGAAAGATAGATTTCTTCTGTGGGAGTCTGTAAGGAGAAATCCTGCCCCTTGATGACCGGATAATTATACGCTTTTTGGCATTGTTTTTAGGTAGTTTTTAGCATGTTTTATTCATTTTTATTATATTTTTATTAGTTTTTATGCAAAAATCACATTTCTGGACTTTACTATGAGTTTGTGTGTTTTTCTATAATTTCGGGTATTTTCTGGCTGAAATTTAGGGACCTGAGCAAAAATCCAATTCAGAGTCTGAGAAAGGACTGCAGATGCTGTTGGAATTTGACCTCCCTGCACTCAAACGCATTTTTCTGGAGCTACAGAAGTCCAATTGGAGCATTCTTAACTGGGATGGAAAGATAACATCTTAGGATTTCCAACAATGTATAATAGTTCATACTTTGACCGATATTTGATTGCCCAAACTGGCATTTACACGCCAGCCAGAGACCTTTTTCTGGCGTAAAACGCTGGAACTGGCACTAGAACTGGAGTTAAACGCCCAAACTGGCATCCAAGCTGGCATTTAACTCTAGAAGAGGCCTATGCATGTGTAAAGCTCAATGCTCAACCCAAGCACACACCAAGTTGGCCCCGGAAGTGGATTTTTGCAATATCTGCACTTAGTTACTTATTTTCTGTAATCCTTAGTAACTAGTTTAGTATAAATAGCACTTTTTAGTATTGTATTCGCATAAGCTTATGCCATTTTTCATATTTGGGAGGCTGGCCATTCGGCCAAGCCTAGACCTTTTTCTCTTATGTATTTTTCAACGGTGGAGTTTCTACACCTCACAGATTAAGGTGCAGAGCTCTGCTGTTCTTCATGAATTAATGCAAGTATTATTGTTTCTCTTTCAATTCACGCTTACTTCTTCTCCAAGATATACTCTCGTACTTAATTCAGTTAAGTCAGAATGAATGGGTGACCCGTGACAATCACCCACTATCTTCGTTACTCGCTTAGCCAAGATATGCCTGCCTGACAACCACAAGTGGTCTACATGATGTTCAACGTAGTCATTGGACGACAACTAGAGTATAGTCTCTTGGGTCTCTGATCCACGGATTTGATTTGCCTCTCCTGACAACAGAGCATTCAAATCCGTTAGATTAGAACCTTCGTGGTAGAGGCTAGAACCAATTGGCAGTATTCTCGAGATCTGAAAAATCTAAACCTTGTCTGTGGTATTCCGAGTAGGATCTGGGACGGGATGACTGTGACGAGCTTCAAACTCACGAATATTGGGTGCAGTGACAGTGTGCAAAAGGATAGAGAGATCCTATTCCGACACAAGTGAGAACCAACAGATGATTAGCCGTGCGGTAGCTGTGCCTAGTATTTTTCATTCGAGACGAAAAATTCGACAGTTGATTAGCCGTACAGAAATCGTAGCTGAACTATTTTTACTGAGAGGACGGATGGTAGCCATTGACAACGGTGATCCACCAACATACATCTTTCCATGGAAGGGAGCACGCATGATTGGATGAAGACAATAGGAAAGCAGAGGTTCAGAAGCAACAAAGCATCTCCAAACGCTTATCTGAAATTCCCACCAATGAATTACATAAGTATCTTTATTTTAAATTTGCATTTTATTTATCTTTAAATTATCAAAACTCATAACCAATTGAATCCGCCTGACTAAGATTTACAGGATGACCATAGATTGCTTCAAGCCGGCAATCTCCGTGGGATCGACCCTTACTCGCTTAAGATTTTATTACTTGGACGACCCAGTGCACTTGCAGGTTAGTTGTACCGGAGTTGTGAAAAGTGTGATCACAATTCTGTGCACCACCCCTCCTTGTGGATTTGAGGGTGTTGTCAAACATGAGGGTCCATGTTTCCTCTTCATTGCAAGCATGAATATTCTCTATTGTTCTTGGAATCTGATCTGACAACTCTTCAATAGTTGCTTTTTGAGGACAAATTGACAAGATGTCAGCCAAAGCTTGGCTCTTAATGGTGGTAGGTGTTACCAGTTTCACATCATATTTGCTTAATAGGAGTTCCCAACAACTCATTCTCCTGGTCAACATTGGCTTTTCGATTAAAAATATGAGACCTTCATTTTTTGATACAACTTATACTTAGTGTACTTGGAAGTAGTGTTGGTATCTTTGTGAGATGTACACCAGAGCCAAGCAATATTTCGCTGGTGAGGAGTATCTTTGTTCTGGCCCTTTCATGGCTCTAATGACATAGGCAATGAGTTTCTCTTTGCCTTCACCACTAACTACTTTTTCTCCTTCTGCTAAGTATACCTTTAATGGTGCACCCGGTTGAAGGGAAGTTTTGGTGTGAATGGATATGAGAACGCCCTTGATCTTGTCCATCACAACTTGGTGGTGTTGTTTCTACTTAAAGGTGTTCTTCTCTTTTAACAAAGGTCTTAGGGTCCTAAGAGCTCTCCTAATGCTGGTATGAACCTTCGAATGTACCCCAGCTTACCTATGAACTTTCCTTGATGTCTTTCGGGGGTTCCATGTCTTGGATAGCTTTAATCTTATCCTTGTCAACCAAGATGCCTCCTTTGTGGACTCTGAATCCCAAGAACTTCCAGATGACCCCCCAAAGGCACATTTCATGGGGTTCATCTTGAGTCTATACTTTCTACATCTAGCGAACACAGCTCTGAGGTGTTCTGTGTGTTCCTTCTCGGATGTTGACTAAATAACCAAATCGTCCACATAGTCTTCCACAAAGTCATGCATTATGTCATGGAATATAGCAATCATGGATCTTTCGTAGGTTGCTCCAGCATTCTTTGGGCCAAAAGGCATGATAGTATAGTAAAAATTGCCTATGAGTGTTCAAAATGTTGTCTTTTCTTTATCTCTACGGAACCTCCCTCCTCCTTCGCGCGGTGCTTCTTCCTTTAGCAAACTCTTCCCCTCTCCTTGTCTTAGTAGCATTAATGGAGAACCCAACATTGGCGACGAGTAACAGCCCATGATGATGGCGGCGACATTAGTGAGATTTAACATGATGAGGACGAGCAGCGTGAACATCTCAATCAATCTCTCTCTTTGCAGTTATTCTTCTCTCTCCTCCTTACCCGTGGTGATTTGACAGCGGCGCCGGTGGCAGTGACGCCCACCGTGCTGTCTCCTTCTTCCCCTCTCCTTCTTTTTTTCTTCCTTCTTCTTCTCCCTCGAGCTCTATCTCTTTCCTCTCAGTTTTATTGTAGTGTGTATATTAATGAGCGACATAAGGGTATGAGTTATTAGGTTATGGGGGAAGAGAAGAACACGTGTTTCTGGGAAGAAAGGAAAAGCTACGCATGTGTTACTACATGTCTGTGTATGTGTGGCTGACTCTAGGGTTAGCGTTAGAGTAAAATACATACTAGTAGTATAGCAACTTTACAAAATCTTTGAGATAATATAATAATTAGGATTGAATAATAATACCGTAAAATTATTTTGTAAACACAATTTTATTTACTAATATACCAGTAAATTCAAATAACTATTTCTAATTCAAAATCTAAAATAACCTGATTAATCTTCTTTTATAAAATATAAATTTAAATCCAAAACACAAATTACATCAATTAAATTATATAATTTTCATCATTTTTCAATTACTCATAATTTAATTTTAACTATGTAAAATATCCAATTACAATAAAATTATATAAAAATATTAATTAACTTAAATTCAAAATATTCATAAAATTAATTTAATTATTCTTAATAAGTTAGTTTCTAATAATAAGGATCCCGATTAATAAAATAAATGAGAACCTTTTTCCTATTTAGATTTTCAAAAAGGCGGGTTAATTCATGTGTATCATGATGTATTTTTCTATACTTTTTCATATAAGAAATCAATTCATCATGCTTAATTATGGAGTGTTTTTAGTACCTAAGTTGTATATGCCTTTGATCTTTTGATTTTATGAATTTTGTAGGAAATAATAGAAAAAGAAGCAAAAAGCACAAGCTTATAAAGAAGAAAAGATGAAGTTTTGGGGTCGCTTTGAAATTTAGGACACGCTTTGAAACTTTAGGCCACACTTCTGAAAGCGTGCCCTTGAAGAAAGCATGGCCATGAAGCCTTCTCAAGAGGCTTTGGTGATGTGAACTAATTGCGCATGCATGTGGCGTTAATTATAGGGCGTGTTAGTGGTGTTTCCTTGGCGTGCAAAACCACTTCTTCATGGGCGTCTAATGGGCGTGCTAGTGGGCGTGGCACGCCAGGCTAAGATTCCAGAATCTCTCCCAAAACCCTCCAACAAGGGCATGTCATCCGGCGTGTAATATAAAGTGCCACATTAGGAATACATGAGTGAGCGTGCCACTTGGCGTGCTTGAAGGCATGGCACGCCAACCTATCATTAAGCGCTTGCCAAAGGGCGTGTCAAGGAAGTGGCACATCAACTCTTCAATATGGGCATGTGGAGGGCGTGCCTAGGAAGTGGCATGCTGGGCCAACTTCCAAGAGAGTAAAACTTCATCCTGGTGTGCACTCTGGGCGTGTACTATGAAGTGGCAAGCTGGGGCACACGCCAGCCTGACCTCTCCACCTTCAAAGGAACATAACATGAGCTATAAAGGAATATAACTTGAGATTTGAGGTTGAAATTCACTTTATATATAACACT
Source organism: Arachis stenosperma (assembly GCF_014773155.1). Classification (NCBI taxonomy): domain Eukaryota; kingdom Viridiplantae; phylum Streptophyta; class Magnoliopsida; order Fabales; family Fabaceae; genus Arachis; species Arachis stenosperma. The sequence goes on from NC_080383.1 coordinate 67,881,929, forward strand.
TTATATTGGATACTGGATTTGAGGTTGAAATTCACCCTGAAAACACAAGAAGCACAACATGTCCTTGCAGAGACGCTAGCATGACCTCTTTATCTTCAAAGGAACATAACTTGAGATATAGAGGTTCAAATGGTGCGCTTCTAGTGATGTTAGAAAGATGACATCTAGGGCTTTCTAACAATATATAACACTTTATAGTGGACGTTGAATCTGAGGGTGAAAATCAATATTCATTCAGCGTTTCAAACTCAGTGTGCACTATGGCGTGTGCAGTGGGCGTGGCACGCTGAGTCTTACAAGTTGGACGTGTGAAGGGTGATGTGTGAGCATCTATCCTATCTTTTCATAGTAAATTTGCTTTTGAATTGTTAAGTTTAATCAAAATTTTAATATCTTTTAGCCACTATGAATGCTACTTTGAGTTATATGCAACTCTGTTTATTTCAGGTAGCTTTCAGATGGACTTGATGGAGTTTCTGTAGAAGAAGATGAAGAAAGTAGATGATGTTGTCAACCCTAACCTCCTTGCACTCAAACAAGAATAACTTGAGCTATGGAGGTCCAATTGACGTGATTTCAGCAGCATTGCAAAGCCAACTTCTAGAGCTTTCCAATGATATATAATAGTCTACATCTTTCATATGGAATTACTGCCTTGGTGGCTCCAAACTTGAGAAATCCCAAGTTTGGCGCCATGATCATCCCAACGCTTTCCTTGTTTGCTGCCTTGGTGGCGCCAAACTTGAGAAACTCCAAGTTTGGCACCACAACTTACCTATCCCAGGAATGTAGGGCATGGATTTTAAGCCAAACTTGAGATACTTCAAGTTTGGCGCCAACTAAGAATAATTGAAGAACTGCATACGGACTTGATGAAGCCAAAGTTGAGATACCTCAAGTTTGGCGCCAGCTAAGGAAGACTTCAAAGATTTCACACAGCCTCAACAGCGCCAAACTTGGATTCAAGTGGTCCCCGCGCCACCTCTTATGAATCAAGTGGTCCCCGTGCTGTACAAGGCTTGCACGAAATAGTATTTTAATTTGAATAAATTTTATTTTATTTTTAAAATAGGAAAAGATATTATTTAGTTTTAGAAAATATATTTTACATTAATTAGGATTAGATATAAAAGGGAAAAGAGTCAGCCCTTCGGGCCCATCTCTTTTCTTCTACCTCATTCCGCAATTTACAGTTTTAAAGAATCCTAGTTTTTTCTCTCTGAATCATGAGCAACTAAACCTCCACTGTTAAGGTTAGGAGCTCTGTTTATTCTATGGACTAATACTATTACTGTTCTATTTTAATTCAAGTATTGATTTTAATTTCAAGAATTATTTTTGTTTTTTATCTTATGAATCTGGGTGGAACGGAAGTATGACCCTTGTTCTAATTGAGTTCTTGTAAAACTTAAAAAAGCTCTTTACCTGATATTATCTGGACTTAATGGGATACATGGCATATAATCCTCTTATATTTGGGTAATTAGAATTTATGTGTCATATAAACTAGAATTAAAATTAACCCTCTAATTGGAATCAAGTGACCAAGGAATTGGCAGTTGATGAACGTTAGAGGAGACTAAAAAGATATAAGGAATTAGGGTTTAGTCACATATAGTTTGCCATGAATTGAATCTTGCATGATTAAAATAGTTGGTAAGAGAAGTTAATCTGGAAAATAAATATCTCTGAAGCCTTAACTGTTTCTCCATATATTTCACAAACCACTTTCTATCTGTTTGACTAAGTAAATCACTCAACCATTGTTTCTTAATCCATCAATCCTCATGGGATTGACCCTCACTCACATGAGGTATTACTTTGTACGACGTGGTGCACTTGCCGGTTAGTTTGTGGGTTATAAATTCCGCACCAAGTTTTTACGTCGTTGCCGGGGATTGACTATGATTGACAACTACTAGTTATTTGATTTCTTAGATTAGGCGTTTTTGCTTTAATTTCATTTAACTTATTTCTTTAAATTTTCGAAAAAAATGATTTATTTTATTTAAAATTTTTTTCCTCTTAATTTCTGAAATCAAGTTTGGTGCCCCCTTAGTTGCTTTATTCTACCAAGTTATTTTACTTATTGAGTTTAATTTTTATACTCCTTTTTGCTTATTAGTCATTTTATTTTCTTAATTATTCAATTTATTTTCTTTATTTTATTTTTCTTTTATTTTTGTTTTCTTTTATATTTTATTTTATGATCTTTCTTCTTTTCTTGCGTATTTACCACATGGTGCATTTAATTCTGTTTGGTGCTTTGTGCTAAGGAAAAATAATGGAGAGAGATCACATGGGTTACTACTCACACCCAAGGAGTGATTCTTATTATTGTGGATAGAGGAACTACCTGAATTTTTGTTCGCAAAGTCAAAACCAATGAAACTTCAGTGCTCCATGTTCCAACTATCAAGAACCACCATGTCCATATTCATACCAAGAACCACCTCCTCTCTATCCATATCAAGAACCATCATCTTTCTACTCATATCAAGAGCCACCATCTCCTACTCATACCAAGAACCATCCTCCTCTTTTTATTCATATCAAGAACCATCAGCTCTTGAGCTTCTCATGAAAGAACTCATACATGATATGAGGATGAGTGTCAAAAATATAGAAAAATATGAGGAGTTGATTATCAAGCCCCAGGAAGAGGAACAAGCAAATTCCTTCCCAAGAGATACAATACAAGATCCTATGGAAGAAAGTGAGGAAATCAATAAAAGGAATTCATACTTCAGTGAATTAGAGAATTCTCCACCCTTACACATGGAAGAAATGGAAGATGCACAAACAAAGAAGGAAGTTGCACAAACAAAGGAGGTTGTAAGGGATGAAAAAAATTATGGGAATCTACACTCCAATGAAGCAGAGAGTGGCATAGAGGGTGAGTTTATTGAACCACTAATTCAAGAAATTCTTGATGAAGGGTACACTCTAACCATCAGACAACACCCAAATTTTGAAATCAAAGAAGTGAAGGCAACCAAGAAAAGAACTAAAAATGGGATTGTGCCCAAGAAACAGAAGAAAATATCCATGAAAAAGAGAAGGTCAGCAAAAAACAATCCAACCTCTACCCCAACAAGTAAGGTGAATCAAGCTAACCACAATTAAAGAAAGCTTGTTAGGAGGAATTTATATCAGGGGGCACTAATTTTCACCTCTTCCCCCTTGGAGACATTTCTTTTAACCAACTGGAAGAAGAGGAAGAAAATTTAACAATCAAGTGTCAAGCTAGTGACATTAAAAAAGTGCTTGTTGGGAGGCAACCTAACTACTAGTATCCTTGGTTTTGCAGTTACTTTGGTTTTAATTTTATAGTTATTTTTATTTTAGCATTATAGTTATTTTACTTCTGGTTTTAAATTACTTTATCTCAATTTTTTTAGAATTTTTCTTGTTTTACATGTGTTTTGGTCATGCAGAATGATTAGAATAGGAACACAAGCAAACTTTTAAGTTTGGTGTTGTAAAGTGCACTCTCTGTTTACCTTATCATCAGTGGCACCATGAGAGATGAATGTTCTTCATGGAGGAGCATAGCCTGAAGAATGAGACGGCCACTAGGATAATTGTGGTGGTTGAGTTTCATTCATTCTATTTCCCCTTCCGTTCTTATTTTGTTGTCTTCTGTTTTCTGTTGTTTTGATTGCCTGTATAATCTTTAGTACTTTCAGTTCTTAGATTTAGTTTCATTCTGTTATTTACTTTTAGTTAAAAAAAAATTGTCTCATGTACCGCTCACTGAGCTTGAATCTAAAAAGTAAAAGAAAAAGAAGTGATATATTGCATGAGAAATTGAGTTCATATTAAAGAGTAGTCTTATTTACTTAGATGTGGTGGTATTATCTATGATTTTGAATGCATGATATGAACAATGCATATTTACATTTGAATCAAATGGTGTTGATGTATGAGGAACAAGAATTTAGATAACTATTATGAATTCTCTGAAGTAAACAAAAGCTTAATTCTTGAAGCAAAAGAAACAGCAAAAGAAAAATAAAAACAAGGTCTAAGGCTCTGAGCATCAATGACTAGGGAGGTCAGACATGATTAAAAGCTCATAGAGTTGTTTCCCTAGTCATATGCTTGTGGTGTAATTGTGTCAAGTAATCCTTGAGACAGAGCACTAAGAGTCGAGATCAAGTGCATTTAACAGGGTATGCCAAAGGCTTTGAGCACCGCTGTCTGGGAGCAACTGAAGAAAAAATCAGAACCAAAAGAGAGTTCCCTAGTTAAGTGCTTGTGGTGTTTTTGTGTCAAGTAAAACTTGAAATAAAGCATTTAAAGTCACGGCTAGGCTCAAGGTGAAAAGCACCAAAGAAAAGAGAACGAAAGAAAATTTGCTGTGTTCAAGGATTAATCCAAAGTGAAAAGGGCAGAGAATTCATAATACTATCCGGATTCTAATTCCGAATGATAGTGACATTCCTCAGATTCAAAGGATAGTGAGATGCCAGAACTATTCAGAGTTTTAGTGTTATAAATCCCACTTTGAGAAAAGTCAGGAGCTTAATTGAACACTCACTTCTCATACAAATTCACATCCTAAATTTATATTAGTTTTGGTTACTTGAGGACAAGCAACAATTCAAGTTTGGTGTTGTGATGCTTGATCATCTATCCTATCTTTTCATAGTGAATTTACATTTAAATTTTAATTTTAATCAAAATTTAAATATCTTTTAGCCACTATAAATGCTACTTTGAGTTGTGTGCAATTCTGTTTATTTTAGGTAGCATTCGGATGGATTTGATGGAGTTTCTGTAGAAGAAGAGGAAGAAAGTAGATGATGTTGTCAACCCTAACCTACTTGTACTCAAACAGAAATAACTTGAGCTACAAAGGTCCAAATGATGTGATTTTAGTGACATTGCAAAGCTAACTTTCAGAGCTTTCCAATGATATATAATAGTCTACACCTTTCATATGGAATTACTACCTTGGTGGCGCCAAACTTGGGAAATCCCAAGTTTGGCGCCATAATAATCACAACGGTTTCCTTGCTTGCTGCCTTGGTGGCGCCAAACTTGAGAAACTCCATGAATTGGGTAATTAGGATTTCTATGGCATATAAACTAAAATTGAAGTTAACCCTCTAATTAGAATCAAGTGACCAAGGAATTGGCGGTTGATGAAGGTTAGGGGAGACTAAAAAGGTCTAAAGAATTAGGGTTTAGTCACATATAGTTTGCCATGAATTGAATCTTGCACGATTAAAATAGTTGGTAAGAAAAGTTAATCTGGAAAATAAATATCTCTGAAGCCTTAACTGTTTCTCCATATATTTCACAAACCGTTTACTGCTTGCTTTCTGATAATCTGAATTTACTATTAATGTTATTGAACTCTCAAACAACATTTTCTGTTTGTCTGACTAAGTAAATCACTCAACCATTGTTGCTTAATCCATCAATTCTTGTGGGATCGATCCTCACTCACCTAAGGTATTACTTGGTACGACCTGGTGCACTTGCCGGTTAGTTTGTGGGTTATAAATTTCACACCAGAGGGCGTGCCAATGGGCATGGCATGCTAGACCAACTTTCCAGAGGACAAATTCTTGCATCTGAGCGTGTAATATGGTGTGCTCGAAGACGTGGCACGCTAAGGCATTTTGACAGGCTGACCTCTTCACCTTCAAAAGAGCATAACTTCAGCTACAGAGGTCCAAATGAGGCGCTTTCAGCCGCATTAGAAAGATGACATCCAAGAATTTCCAACGATCTATAATATTTTATAGTGGACATTCAGTTTTGGCTCCAAACGACTCCATCCTTTTAGCACTACAAAATGGGTCACCACTCCAAGGAGCAATTTCTACTGGGCGTGCCAATCAAAGTGGCACTTGAACCACACACCAACTTCTCCCTGCAGCCTTCACCCTTTAACCAAGCCCACTCCAACTCTCATTCAAGCCACAATTGCCAACCAATCGAAGCCACAAGAATCATTTAGAAGTAGTTAGTTAATGTTCATTTAATTGTAATTTTAATTTCATTTTGCATTTGTAATCATCTATAAATAGGACTCTCTCTCACACACATACACACCACCATCCTGGAAGGGGTCTTCGGACTCCTCTCTCTTCTCACCTTCATTTTCTTCCTCTCTTCTGCCTTCTTTTACCCACTTTTGTAAATATTTAGTTATGATTTCTAATTTCCAACATTGGGAAAAAGAGCTCTATTGTAATTTAATGGATTAATTTGTTTTTATTCTTTTTCTTCTCTTCATTTTTCATTTGATTTGCTAGAAAGAATCTTCGTTCTTCAATTCAAGGATTCAATTGTCTTAGGAAAGAAATTGAGTTCAAATGGATTCTATGTAAGCCTTGGGAAAGGAATCATAGAATCATGCTTGAAGTTCTTTCACACAATTGAGTAAATCTGGGTTTAGGTTTGATATAGTGATATGTAATCATCCCAAAATTTAGGTTTATGAGATTGTGTGGCTTTAAATCAAGGACCAATCTTCATCTCTTCTCATGAGTAATTAGATCAAGAAATTGGCAATTGATCAAGTTAAGAGAGATTGATTCACCAAGGGATTGGATTTCAATCACTCATGATTTGCCAAGGGATCAATGAGTTGCATTATTAAAGATGAGATGAAAAACAATTGATTTAGAGAATTCAATATCTCTTGATCCCAATGTGCATTTTATTCTTAGTTCTTGTTATTTACTTCTTGTACTTTAATTTGTTGCACTTTACTTTCTCATACTTTACTTGCAATTTAAATTCCCAGTACTTTACTTTTATGTTCTTTACTTTCTAGTCACTTTATTAATTTCTTTTGATTTCATGTCATTTATATTTCTTATTTGCTCTTCATCTCAAATTGAACCATCTAACTAGAATAATCAATCAACTATTGTTTGCTTAATTTGTTAATCCTCGTGGGATCGACCTCACTCTTGGTGAGTTTTATTACTTGATACGACCCGGTACACTTGCCAGAAGTTCTATGGATATTTGAGTTCATTAAATTTTTGTATCATGGGTCGTTACATTCTACCCACCTTACAAAAATTTTTGTCCTCAAAAATTGATATAAGATGGAAGAAATTTAAACTGACGTTACTTTTGAACACATTTAGGGAAAAAGCAAAAATTTTTTGCATATATGGTTTTCAAATACCAAGAACTCATATGATTTAAATATAAGAGAAAAGTGTGATGTGAAGTAGAAGCTACAAGATGATTTAAGGACTGTTTTATTGTGTCAAAATAGGTTTAAGGTCATATCAAAGAGTACAAGATTCATGAAAAGAAGTATAAACAACAAAAAAAGAGATAGTCCATGAGACTCAAGCAGATACTTAGAAACAAGGTCAAACAAGGATTCATTCGAACAAAGGACTCCAATACAATTATAAAAGAACGGACAGTGTACCAGGTCACAGGATACAAACAGATTTTACCATTCAGGACTAAGTTAATCGTGAAAAATAGCCTCTATTATCCCCAAAACCCGTGATTCGCATCTTCTATTAATTCTATTTCGTCTATGATAATCCGTTAGTGTTTGTGTAAACACAAATCATCAGTATTAGGTTGGTCAGACTTAATAACATGAGAGATGCAATGGTCGACTAACAGCATTAATCAATAGACCATCATGCATTTAAAACTCAAACTCTTGTTATTAAGACAAGTCCTATTGCATGACAGACACTCAGAGTATGCAGTGAAGCATAGTCAGTCTATCCCCAAGGCTCTAACAAGAACGAACTGTCTGATACTATAATGTAACACCCTAACTTTTAGCACCTCATGATCGCACTAAAGGTATATTTATTTTAAATCACACACACACACAAAAACACACACACACACACACATATTCACGTGGCATTATATACATAGTCTTATTCAAAGATTCTCAAATATAAGTCCTATCATCTCAACACCAAAGCAATACATGACAAGGGAGAAAAAACATTGTAGCTTGGTTGTGGCTCCACGCCAAGGATTCCTAAACCTGTTGCTAAAAAGAAAATCTGTAGGGGGTGAGAACATCGTCCTCGCAGGTTCTCAATAGGGAAAGAAAATGACGTAAAAGTAATGAACAAAATGCAAATAATTGACTTTACAAAATAAAACTATTTTTATCAATCCTTGGAAAGTACTTCTTAATTTTACTTTAGATAATTAATTACTTTCTTTAAATTTCTAAACTTAAAATGAATCTCAATCACAATATTAGTTCTTAATCACCTCAATACACAAATTAATAGCACAAGAGACCCAATTGGACACACAAACAAGGCAAAATCACAAAAAAATAAAACAAGTAAACACAACCAAATGTAAATGCGCAAACAATATGATGCATGTCTAGTCCAATCGCAGGTAATGAACTCATTTGTGAATTTTGACCTGCACCCGATGCAATCCAACTCGCAAGTCGGATAAGCTATTCCAGCAACATAACCTCTACAAGTTTCTACTTCTTGCAGGTGCTGATTCTCCAACAGACGTATGTCGAATATGACCTTTGCAAGTACTTCCATGCGCTGATTCTCCAGATGAAGCATGTGACCCTTTCTCCTAGAAGCTATTCCATATTTACGGGCATTCCCGCACAATCATTCACAGACAAAGCCCATGGCTTGTTAGCATTTATCCTTCGACACCATAATCATACTTTAAAATCAATCATCTTCATCCTTCGTTCCTTATTATCACACCTCCCATTTCGTTCATCAATAATTCAAAATCAAAACATAATTCTTTCCTTACTAAATCAAACTCAAAATGCCATATTTTTCTTAATAAATAAACTCAAAACAAAAATGCTTTTCTCCATAACTTAAAATCATAGCATAATTCATTCTTATCTTAATCAAAATCAGATAATACAATTTCTCAAATCCTAATCTTACTAAATAAGCATTTCAAATGAAGCCTCTAATTTTTATAAAAATTTTGCCAGTATCTTGTCTAAAATTCGGACTATGCCACCCTTTAAGGGTCCCAATCAACCCACTTTCTATTCTCAAAAACTATTTCCGATAAATCTAACAAACTAAATCCAATATCATAAACCCTTTTTAATTCTCAATATCATTTTTGATAAATCAAACTCATTTTCAATATCAAAACATTTACAAATCTAAAATCTAACCAGTTCCAATATCAAAATCATTTTCAACTCTCAATTCATTACCAATACATCAAACTTTCAGTACAAAACCCTTTTCTCAAAATAAGCCTATAAATCGGATTTCTAATACAAAGATTGTTTCTTATATATATATATATATATATATATATATATATATATATATATATATATATATATATATATATATATATATATAACCTCCTCTTAAAATTAGACTTCACCACCCTTACGAGCTCCCTCACTTTCATAATTTCTCAATTTATCTCAATCTAAACCAGCACCTAATCCAGAATTAACCAAGTCAATTATTAAATCAATCAAGTAAATAATTTCACCCATCCTACATAATTTAGACCATTATACTATTTTAAATTCATACATTATTTAACCAAAATGTAAACATAACGTATTCACAGCCATAAATCTAGCAATTCTCATTACAACCAGCTAAATACAGAATTTTAAGCATTCTCAAATAATTAGAAAATCAAACCCATATCCATCGAATTCAATCGCTCATCATTCAATTAGTTCAGACAATCATGAATTATTTACAATTATTTAGTAAACTTTACAGGTATTCTTAAATCGAGACTTTTAATTTTAAAAACGAAACCCCTTACCTCGATTAACCAAACTCAGGAATCAAACACAACAAACCCACTTATTCCGAACTAACAGCAACAGTGGCAATGGCATCAGAACCAGCAGTAGCAACAACAGCAACATTAATACCGAACAATAATAGTTTATTCTGACAAAAATTAACATTAACATGAAATAGATATTAGGTGAAACTAAAACAAATTATCATGGTGAATGAGGCAAAATAAGTTCAGTCTCACCATGAAGAACAACAAACCCTAATGGAACAAGGGCGGGACAGAAGGAGTAGTGGTGGTTTTTCGGCAACCAGATGTATGACGGCAATGCATCGGCAATAATAGCAGTGTTGTTTTCCCTTTCTTACCCCTATTTTAGCTCTGTTTGCCCTTTGAAGGTACGTTTCTCTTACAAACCTCCAGCAGCAGATTCGGCAAGGTACAGCTCCACCAGCGGCACATAGCTCGACGGCGAGGCAGAATGGAGAATGGATCTAGGATGAATAGGGTAGAACGCAAAGTATGATTTCAACAGTGCAAGACGGCTCTACTTAACTTCTGCGACGTTATCTTTGAGCTCCACGGTGACACCCTTAATCAATGGCAATGGGGCTTTGAGGATGGCGACTAGGGCTTCGTTCCGGCAATGACGGTGATAGAACCTCCCTCCTCCTTTGCGCAGTGTTTCCTCGTTCAGCGAACTCTTCCTCTCTCCTTGTCTGTAGTAGCGTTGATGGAGAACTCAGCAGCGGCGACGACCGACGATCGACGACCTATGTATTGTGATAATAGTATGCCCAAGATCCAATCCATCATGATTGGCTCTCGTGCAAGTGGGAGATTGTTGGAAATAAGGAGTATGACCACAATCCAATCAATCATGTGTCAAATAATTTGTTATTATTATTATATTAAAATGTTAATATAATAAGGTCCTTGATTAAATTTAGAGATTTATCATTGTGATAGTGATCATAATATTGAGAGATAAATCTTTTATAATTTAATCTAAATTGTTCTTGGTCATAGGATTATTAAAAAGGGCATTAATAATCCGGAAAGACCAATATATATATAATGGTCTTCATTGGATGAAGATTAATAGATCTCATTTATTAAATTATATATATAGATGGTGCATATAGAGATATGACCATTGAACTGACTCACTTTGAGAATTCCTAATGGTTATAATTACCGGATATTTGTCAATAGGATATTCTCAAGATGAACATAGTAATAGAGTTTCCTTTGACCTGCGACTGTCATAGTAATTAACAATGTATTTATTATACTTTGATTCCGGACACCTAATACCCTAGGGTGCTAGTTGAATGGATATTGGGTATGATTTAAATACTTGTAGAATTAATGATCAGTCAATAAGGAATCCATCAACTCTCGGTAAAGAGTTTGAGCTCTATGATTATAATGAATGAGATGAATAAACCTTGGCCAAGGGGATTGAATGAATGAAGAAATGAGTTTCTTAGGTCATTCACAGTTCATTATAATAATGGTAACAAGTTAGAGTTTGACAATTAAACCATACTTTAAGGGTTAACCAAGAGTTAGAAAGATGGAAGGAATTATACTTTGTTCTTCTGAGGTTCTTAGTAAAAATATATTACTTCATACTATCGGGCCGTTGAGGAGTGTTGCTAGACGCCAACCTTGATTAGTAAATTTAGTATGACTAATTTACTACCCGCTTAGTATTGAACCTATGGGGTCACACACTAACGAGTGTTCTAATATTTGCTATAGAATTATTTAATTATTATTTTGATTTGATCAAATAAATAATTATATTAATTCAAATGGAATATTATTATATTTTTTGCTAGCACCAAAAATATAATAATAGTATGATAATTGAGAATATTAAATGAGATTTGAGAATAATTAGTTATTCTATTTCTAAATTTGAATTATAAAGTTGGATGAGATCCTAACTGATTCTGTTTCAAATTAAGTTATGATATGATTCATAAATTTGAAAGATTCAAATTAAAATAGTAAGATATGATTCAAATTTGAATTGAGATTCAAATTTAAAATCAACAACAAATCTCATACTATATATAGGTATGCCAAGAGTAGAGGAAAATATGAGAAAGACAGAGAGTATAACAAGGGTTGTTATTCCTTTACCTCTACGCACATAAATGTATATGAGCCTAATTCTTAGAGAAGAATTTTATGGTGTGCAAAGAGTTGCAAGAGGTTTCTCAATTTAGATCAGATGTCCATTGGTCAAGGGGTTGACAGCAAATGTTGGTCTCAGTGTGGATACGCATAGCGCCTTCGTACCATCGAAGGAAAAAAGGAATTTTACTAGCGTACTCAGGTATTTAAATCTGATCTACTATATATTATATTATTGGAATAAAGTTTAAGCACAAAATAGATCTTTAGGATTACTTTTATTTTCTTCCGCTGCGTGTTATGAACACATGGTAATCCTTCACTATGATGATGGCGGAGACATTGGTGAGACTTAGCGTGACAATAGCAGCGTGAACTCTCTCTCTCTCTCTCTCTCTCTCTCTCTCTCTCTCTCTCTCTCTCTCTCTCTCTCTCTCCGTTTTTTCTTCTCTCTCCTCCTCCCCCGAGGTCATTCGACGGCGGCGTTGGTGGCAATGACGCCCACCATACTATCTCCCTCTCCCCCTCCTTCTTCTTTTTTTCTTCTTCTTCTCCCTCAAGCTCTTTCTATTTTCTCTCTGTTTTACTGTTGTGTATATACTAATGAGTAAGGTGAGGGTATGAGTCAATAGGTTATAGAAAAAGAGAAGAACGCGTGTTTCTGGGAAGAAAGAGAAAGCTACGTGTGTGTTACTACGTGTCTGCGTATGTGTGGCTGATTCTAGAATTAGAGTAAAATACATACTAGTAGTATAGCAATTTTACAAAATCTTTGAGATAATATAATAATTAGGATTAAAGAATAATACCATAAAATTATTTTGTAAACACAATTTTATTTACTAATATACCAATAAATTCAAATAACTATTTCTAAAATCTAAAATAACTAATTAATATTCTTTTATAAAATATAAATTTAAATCCAAAACACAAATTACTTTAATTAAATTATATAATTTTCATCATTTTTCAATTACTCAAATTTTAGTTTTAATTATATAAAATATTCAATTATAATAAAATTATATAAAAATATTAATTAACTTAAATTTAAAATATTTATAAAATTAATTTAATTATTTTTAATAAATTAGATTTTTAAAATAAGGAGTCTAAATTAATAAAATAAATTTGAACCTTTTTTTATGTAGATTTTTCAAAAATTCGAATCGTTACATATCATTATTTTTTAATTAGCAAACAAAATTTTTGACAACCAGAATCGTTCACTATTCTAACGAGAGTATGGAGGCTATCATCGGAAGCTGGAGTGGTGTTATTTCATGTCGCACGCAAAGAAATTATCATGATTGTGTAGACGAGTGAGTAGCATCCTTGATTGAGCTTTGGCATGGACTTGTCCTATAATATTGCATCTTTGATGATAGCTGATTTTGTATTAATTAATTGTATTCTATGAGTTAAATCCCAAAATGGTCTCTGAGATTGGCGTTTTGTACTAAAATCGTCTTTGAGATTCCAATTGCACCAATTATGTTCGTGAGATTGAAAAAAATGCACCATGTTAGTCCCTGGCCTATTTTTTATTAACGACGTGATGACATGGTATGATGACGTGGACTGTAAGTGACACGTGTCACTTCATGATTTGGCCACGTGTAATGATATGATGATGTGGTAACCAGTGACACGTGGCATGCTGACGTGGATGGTTGTGCCACGTGTCACGATGTTATTTGGCCACGTGTTCTGTTGTGCCATGTGTCGCAACCGTATTCGTCCACATGAGAAAAAATTTATGAAGGGACTAGTTTGGTGCACGACATTCAATTTCAGGAACTAAAATGAGTCACTTGATGAAAAGTGAGGGACTAATTTGGTGCATATACAACGATGGCATAATGAATGACACGTGGACGAATACTGTTACGACACGTGGCACAACCAGACACGTGGCCAAATAACATTGTGACACGTGGCACAACCATCTACGTCAGCATGCCACGTGTCACTGGTCACCACATCATCATATCATTACACGTGGCCAAATCATGAAGTGACACGTGTCACATGCAGTCCACGTCATCATGCCATGTCATCACGTCGTTAATGAAAAATAGGTCAGGGACTAATATAGTACATTTTTTTCAATCTCAGGGATGTAATTAGTGCAATTGAAATTTCAGAGACGATTTTAGTGCAAAACGCCAATCTCAAGGACCATTTTAGGGTTTAACTCTATATATTACTATATATTGATGTTGGTGTTGTGTTTTGTTTCTTGATCATTTTAGTTTTAGTAGCTAGCTATAGTGTCTTCTGTGTCTTTCATAGTTTATATGACCTTATATTTGCATCTTCTCAGGTTTTATTTAGACTTTTCTGAGGAGTTTAAACTATAAAAAATGTCTTTTTCTATCCACTTCAACTTTTATAAAAAAGAGTTTTATAAAATCAAACAAATAAAAAAATTAGCTCTTATTTAAAAAAATATATTAAAAAATATGAATAATAAAATATGTTAAAAAATACATAATTATTCATATGTATCTTCTTATCATTTAAATTTTCTCAGTCCTATAATTTTGAAGCTGACTGAAGGGATCCGAAACGTATAGTTGTCCTCTCATACAAATGAATTTAAGATTAGATCAATTAATGTATGGAAACATACACACACCCAACAACAACAGCTTCACAATAATTAACAATAACTATACCAAATATTGAGCCACCAACCGTCTGCGGACTACTGCCCACAAACCGATGAATCTTCTCAAGCAAGTAATTCTGCATGCAAAATGGTGGGACCTTAGCTATAATTTCATGCTCTTTCCATTCTTGAGTCCCTCAGGCCTCATGCTTGATCCAATATAAAATACATAGCTACTCGAATAAACACAAAAATCAAAATAAAGCTTTCAGTCATTCCATTTTTATCTGTTGCTCTTCAATGTGGTCCCACTCGTCTTCCATCATCCCATAAAACTTGTCCCTCACATTCTGTTCGTTCCCCATAGATTAACGTCACTAGCTAGTACGTGCTCTATATTTAAAAATTTTAACTGAATAATTAATTCATATAAATATATAGAAATGAAAGAAAAATATGTATAATGAGTCTTACATATAAAAAACAGCAATTTTAGGGGATTAACACTTTTAACAAAAATAAATAAAAAATTGACTAGTATTAGTTTAAATGCAAGATAAATAAAAAAAAAAAGTTATTCGGCGTCATTATTATAATATAGAATTTGTTTTTTTTTTTTTCCTATTTTCTAACAATCATTCTCATGTACAATGATTAACATTGGTTATTTACATAACATGTATGTATTAAAGTAAGCCATAACTATTACTACTCCTCTGTGGTTTTACATATAACTTGTGTATAGACTAATAAGACCAAAGAGTTGCGCATAGGAGAAATGGTTGTGTGAGCATAGTAGAGTAGTAGACCAACTTGAATATTTTTCAAGAATTAAGATCACTCAACAAATTATTTTTTAATCTTAATTAATACTTAATTAAAATATATTCATCTTGGTATTCGATGTTTACCAAATATGGACACTGTAAAATTTGGTCTAACCGTAATTAATTAAATAATAAATTAGATATAAGCAAAAATAGTTAGAAAAATTAGTAATCGAAATTTAATAATTTAAATATGATATTTAGATTCAATGAATTTTTCTAAGTCGAAAAACATAATTTTTTGCGTAAAAACGTACATTGGAATTTTGACCGGCAGTACCGGCTGGGATCTGTCTGATACTGCATCTGAGAAAATTGATTATAAGTAAATGAGGTTAAGATATTAGGAATTTTAATTAGGGAAGGTAGAAATATTTAAAGTGCAATTTAGAGCACAAATCTTAAAGGTTTTGGCCCAAAATTGGGCCAACGAACAAAAATAAGTGAATCGGGCTCAAGTGGACCCAAGATCCAGCATATATAAACATTAGTTATGAGCATTTTAGCTCATTTACTCTAAAGGAAGAGGGTAGGGGCGCAGCTTTGGAGAAGACAGAAGAGAGGAGGAAACCTAATCCAAGTTCTAACTTCAAATCATCATAACTTTCTCTTCGAAACTCCGATTGACGAGCCGTTTGCAGCCACGCATCGCTCTTCTCATCCTCTACGATTCTATCTAAGTTTTGTGGTGAGTATCTCACTGTCCTCTGCCCAATTTTTGTTTTCCTCTTTAAATTCGAATTAGGTTGGTGGTGTGGTATTTTACAACCCACAAACTAACCGGCAAGTGTACCGGGTCGTACCAAGTAATACGTTATATGAGTTAGGGTCGATCCCACGAGGATTGATAGATCAAGCAACAATGATTGAGTGATTGGCTTAGTTAGGCAAGCAGAAAATAGTGTTTAGATGTTCAAAAAGTATTAAAGAGTAAAGAAGAGTTTGAAGAGACAGGTGAATGAGTGAATAAATTGGGAATAAAATATGGAGAAGATAGTTAAGGTTTCAGAATTATCTATTTTTTCAGATTAACTTTTCTTACTAACTAATTTAATTATGTAGGATTTAATTCATGGCAAACTATATGTGACTAGACCCTAATTCCTTAGACCTTCCTAGTCTCCTCTGAAATTCATTAACTGCCAATTCCTTGGTCAATTAATTCCAATTAGAAGGTGATGATCAAATTCCAGTTTATATGCCACAAGAATCCTAATTATCCAAAAATAAGGGGATTATATGTCACGTATCCTATTAAATATAAACAATTAGAAATTCAAGATAATATGTTTTCAAGCTGTTGTTCAAGTAAAGAGTTTTTCCAAGTTTTACAAGAACTCAAATAGAAAGAGGGTCATACTTTCGTTCCATCCAAATTCATAAAATAAAGAACGAAAACAATTATGGAAATATAAATCAAAACATGGATTAAACTAGAAAGATCAAACGAATCAATTCATACAAATAGACAGAGCTCCTAACCATAACAATGGAGGATTAGTTGCTCATGGTTCAGAGTCAAAAACTAGGATTGTAAATTGGAATGGAATAATGTTGTGTTGGAATAACCCTATTGACATTCCTTTTATAATTAATCCTAATTAATTTAAAATCTAATTATCTAAAATTAAAAATAATATCCTTTCCTAAATTTGAATTTAAATTTGAATTAATTAACAAGTCTTCAGCTGATGGGTGGGGACCACTTGATTTGTCCATTCTGCAGCTTCTAATCTGTGTTTTCTGGGCTGGAAACTGGCTCAAAACAGCCTAGAAATTGCCCCCAACATTTTTCTGTACTTTCTACACATGGCGCATGTCACGCGTATGCGTCAATTACGTGTACGCATCGCTGGTCTTCTTCGCAAGTCATGCGGACACGTCGGTCACGCGGACGCGTCGCTGAGCAAATCTTCAATTCACGCATGCGCGTTAGTCACGCGCACGCGTCGCCATGGATATCTCCAATTCACGCGCACGCATCAGGCACGCGCACGCATCAGGCACGCGTATGCGTCGCTCTTCGCTGCTATCTCCTTTAATTCTTGAGCTGCAGAAACTCCATCAATTCCAGTCGAATGCTACCTAAAATAAACAAAATTGAAAAAGACTCAAAGTAGCATCTATATTGGCTAAAAGATAATTAATTCTTTATTAAACTCAATAAATTAGATGCAAATTCACTAGAAAAAGATAAGAAAGATGCTCACGCTTCAGTTGGATTTTGAGAAAATCTTGTGATTTTGGTTGTTTAGGAGTGCTCTAGTATGAGTCATGGGTGATATTTATCACAAACTTCAGTGGGTTAAGGTAAGAAACCATCCAACCCTTGTGATTTATCATTTTCATGAACCCTAGGTTGATGTATATATGTGAAATTGGTTATGTTAGTGTATTTGGTGATTTTGGTGCACAATTGGGAGGTTGGTGTTACTTGTGGAGCTTGGTGCAGCTTGGAGTGAAGGGTTGGTGGAGACTTCCAAAGAAGAGACTCAATTGGTTTGGCTTCAAGAGGTAGAGTTTAAGTTTCATTTAAGTACTGTGTGGTGTGATGAGAATTTCTAAGCTAGACGCCCCTAGGATTAAGTTTGGATTATGCAAACGGTTGGTACTAATATGCATAGTTGTTATGTAATGAGAATTGATAATTAAGTTGATAATTGTGTGAATTTGTATGTCTGGTGTGTTGAGAATTTGATGAATTAAATAATGAATATTGGTTTGTGGAATATGCATTTAAATTGTGAATTTGGGTCGGAGGTCGTGAATTTTGGGTCGGAGGCCGGAAAGAGATAAGGAAGGTAAGTTGATATGTGTCTTGTGTGATGATATAAGAGATTGGATAGATTTTAGATATTGAATATGTGAATAATTGGTTTGGTTATTGAATAATAAGGTTTGAGGAATTGAAGTGTGAAATTTGATGGTTTTGGGTGAAATTGTGTAGATGAAGTAGGTTTGGTTTTGGTTGAGTGTAATTATGTGAATGTGATTGGGTTGTAGTCATTTGGATGAGTGGAAATAAATTTGGCTTGAGAACATTGGAAAAATTGGTGATTTCTACGTTTGGATAAAAACTGATTTTTGACCAACTTTGACGATCCGTAACTTGGTCCACGGAGTTTGGAATTCTTCAAAATTGGATTTTTATGAAAGTTTATTCAACAATCTTTCCAACGGTTCAAAAATGGTTGAAAAAGGAATTTTGTAGAAGAAGTTATGTGTGTTGGAAGTTTGGGTTTTTAAAAGTGTAATTCTACAGCTTTTTAACTTAATAAAAATTTTGCAAAGACGTGCTTCCACGCGCACGTGTGGCCGACACGCACGTGTGGCCGACGCGCACGCGTCAGTATTGATTTTTACTCACCCACGCGTACGCGTCGCTGCACTGATACGAATGCCCCATAGAAAATCCTGAGAGTTGTGCGGATATTATGCTGGTTTTGTGCGAGGAGCACATAACGCACCCATGCGTACACGTGGCTGACGCGTACGTGACGCTCTGCTTTTCTGACTACCTCGCGTGCGCGTGGGCGACGCGCACGCGTCACGTTGTTTTTCTAGCTTCCACGCGTGTGCGTGGGCGACGCGCACGCGTGACCTTATTGTCAGCAAAAGTTAGTTTTTGAGTTTTTAAAGCCGAATTTCGGACTTCTAAGCCTTAATTTTCATCCTCTAGGTCCTAAATCTTTATAGCATGCCTAGTAATGAAAAGAAGTTAGGACATGTGGTAACTTGTGGATGATGTAAAGTAAGAATCAATGATGAATGATGAGTAATGATGATTGTATGAGTTGTTGAGGATGATGGTGAGAGTGCTGTATATGTTATGAGTCGGATGGCTGTGACAAGCATCGAAATATGGCTGAGTATGTACATGTATATGATTAATGATTAAATGATTATGATTGATTAAGGAAGCTTGAACATATGGCGAGTATGCCGGAGATGCATATATAATTAATGAATGTGGTAAATGAATAATGATGGAAAGTGTTGAATGTGACGTGTGACCCCGAGTAGTAGGCAGTGGCGTTGTCCACTTGCTCCGGGTATGAGATGGGGAAGGAGGATTATGATGAATGAGTTTAATTATGGAGTTTTGAATAAATATGTATCTGTGATACCTGGATAGTAGCAAGGGTCGTGGTTCGTCCCGCTTGCTCCGGGTCATTGTCTGAGAATTGATAATAATGAAGGGTGATTATGAATAAATGTGTATTTGTTATACCTAGCTAGTAGTAAGGGTGGTGGTTCGTCCCGCTTGCTCTAGGTTAATGTTTGAGATTTGATAACAATGATGATTGATTTTAAACTGAAAGAATGTATGTTTTGAGATCCTAGGCAGTAGCAAGGGTTGTGGTTCGTCCCACTTGCTCCAGGTCAGATATTGTGACACCTAGGTAGTAGCGGCAGTAGTGGTAAATCCACTCGCTCCATTTTGAGCTTTTAAACACCCGCCTGGGTAGTAGCCGCAATAGTGGTTATTCCACTGGCTCTGGGTTGAGCGGGTAGTAGTAAGGGGGTTGTAGCTCAAACATACTTGCTCCGCAATGGGTGTTTCTGTCCATGGTTAGCTACCAGGACGTGTCGGGTTGGCTATATAACCGACAGATGATATCATCAGGCATAGGTCAGGCATACATCATTGCATATGTTTAAATTGTTTAGGTTTGCCTATTTGTTTTGGATTGCTATATCATATATGCTATGTTACATGATTATGTGCTACTTGTTCTACTTGTACTTTAATTGTGTATTACTTGTCTGTATTGCTTGTGTTTGTACAATTGAGAGGTCCCTCATACTGGTGTTGGTGGACGCTGAGGGTTGTGCTTGATGAGATGAGTTGATTATGTAATTAAATATTAATGATGACTATTGAATGAGATAATTTGAGTTCCCTGGATAGACGTAGTGAAGTGATTTCAGTTGCTCCATGTGAGAGTATAAAGTATTGATATAGAATTGCTGAGACAAAATTAACTGGTGATGGTTTTGTTTATGACCCTGATTCTGATTCGTTGGGAAGTTAGAAAGAGTTGAAAAGCATGAAAGATATGATTTAGAGTTAGCATTCCCTTATGACAGTTGCCTGTTTATGGATTAGCGAGAACATAGGGTGAATATCTGGTGAAAGAAAGTTTAGGATGCTTAGTGAGTTTTTATTGCAGTGCATTGTATTCATTTGGTACTTTTACCGTACTGGGGGGTCGGGGGTTCTCATTCCATATATATCTCTTGTTTTTCAGATATAGGTCCACTTGCTCAGAAGTGAGCTATAGTTCATCTGAAAGATGGTGAAAATCTTTACATTCTCTACTTTATATATTTTGTTTAGAATCTCTCCACCTTTATTTTGAAGAACTTATACTATGTATTGAACTCTTTTGAACTTGCCTATAGAGGCTCTTATGTTTCTTTTGGGAGAGATTAGGAGATTCTGTTGTCAACTACTGTTATACTGTACCCTAACCGACCTAAACTTCACGGGTTGCGATTAGTGGCTATTTACTATATATATATATATATATATATATATATATATATATATATATATATATATATATATATTGTCCTTCTCTTATTCTCCTTTATGCCTTATCTGTAAATCGCTTTCGACTTCACGCTTTACCTTTTAGTTGTCGAAACGTGAGTGATACGTCTTCGCGATTTTATTTTACTCTATTTTCAGGCTTCTCGATTAATACTCCTTTCGAAATTACCTATATTTATGTATTAAAAATTCACCTGAGAGTTGTACCACTGTAATATCATTGACTTATGACTCGAGTATAAGGATTTAAATATTAGGGTGTTACAGACGGTAAAATGTATACTTACTTAAAATTGCATGTGCATAAAAAAACTATGATTTTAACCATCCATATATTTAAATTAAATTGTTTTTCAGTTTATTAGATCATATTATAATTAACAAAAAGTACGTGAAGGCTGAAAACCTCAACATCATAACTCGTGATGAGGTACACACATTGTTCATGTGAACTTAATCAAACCATGCGCCGTGATTATAAAGCTATGGACTATGTCCAAGGTTTGAACTTTCTTTATATTTTTCTGAACTTTTTTTTCCAACATCTGTTAAACGTTTTATTCATTATGTTTTATTTAAGGAACATGCAAAATGATTTTAACTAAAACTAAACATGATTGTTTTTAAATTTTAAAAATATGTATGAGCTTTACAATTATTGATGGGAATGTTAAGTTAGTTAGTCAAAAACAGAATGCAAGTTATGTTTCTGTTTTTGGAAGTTAATTAGTTAGTGTAGTAGTGCTTTTCTTGATTCTTGATTAGTCTAGGCTAAGCTCATATACATGTGAGTGTATGTGAAGAGTGTAATGGTAGATTGATTTACTAATTCATAATTCAAGTCATTCACTTTCAGTTTTTCATCTAAACTGAAAATTTTAAATTAAATTAATGACTGAAAATACGTAAATTATTGATTTTATGAAATATCTAACATATGCTGTTAGAGCTAAATTATTGTCTCTGCCTTATTATTTGAAAATGTAATCATTGTGCATTGTTTTGATTAATTATTTTTTAAAAAAATACATAGTAAAAATTTTAGAATAAAAAAAATCATTAAAATTAAAATTAACCCGCTATGAGAAGAGGAAATAATGGATAATATTCTCTGAAAAAATCTTTTGAATTTGTGAAATAATTATTCTTCATGTTGGCATAATTTTTCATTATTTCTATAAATTTCTGATTCTTAAAAAAAAGGAAAGAAAAAAAAAAGGGAAAGGAACAGCATGGAATTGAAGAAGAACGCTGGCGGCCATTCATTTTTTAGGGATAATAAACATCTAATATCCTACTGAACGAACATCTCTAAATTTCCATTATACTCATACTCCATTAGTTCTCTATACTTCCTCTTTAATAAAAGTGCAAATCATGTTTGGAGTGAGTGGTGAACTTGGATGCTCTACCTTTATATCAAAAGGACTAGCCATTGGACTATGTTCAATTTTATTATTAGCACGTCATTAGATTTATTTATTCGATGATGATTATATGTTGAACTTGCATGTAATATAAATTCTTCTAGCTGCATATCATATTGTGATTAATATATAATTTATTGATAAGTAACACAACATCTTTAATAATAGTTATATTTAAAAAAATCACATAAAGGTTAATATAATATATTTATAATTATTATTGATTAATAATAAACTTATCCAAAAGAATTTATTATGTTATTCACATGTAATTAGGTTTAAATTAAAAAATATTTTTTATTTTTTAATTAATCCACTGGTATTAAATAATATTTTATTTTTTAGTTTCAATATTTTGGTCAATATAGTAAATCTTATGTATGTTAAAATTTTTATCCACAGGTAGATTTTTAATGACACTATAATTTATATTTATTTTGATATAACTTGAATTAACATGTATTATCATATGTTATGAATTTTGGTGTGCCCATTTAAAGTTGAGTAATATGAGCATGATTTATTACTTGCATCAGTAATGATATCTGAAATTGTATCTGAAGTTTATTTGTTAAGTGGTGACAACTATAAGGAATGAAAAGATAAGGTTCTCTTTCATTTAGAATGTGCAGACTTTGACTATACTCTTCGTAGAGAAGAGTTTCGGCACCTACTGATGCTAGTACTCGGGCCAAGATAGCATTATACGAACGGTGGAAGATATTTAACTGTTTAAGTATGACGCTCATTAAGTCTCGTATTTCAACTAGTCTTCAATTCCTGATTGCAGGAATGTCAAGGATCTCATGAAGGCTATTATTGAATAATTTGAGTCTTCTAGTAAGGCACTTGCAAGCACCCTAATGACACAATTGACATCCATGAGGCTTACCAGCGTAAGGGGTGTGCGTGAGCACATCATGAGATTGAAAGACATAGTAGCACAACTAAATACTTTAGAGGTTGAGATCACTGACTTGTTTCTATTGCATCTTATTCTGAATTATCTTCCTTCTCAATATGAACCATTAAAGATTTTTTACAATACACATAAAGAAAAGTAGTCCATCAATGAATTACTGATAGTGTATGTGCAAGAGAAAGGAAGGCTAATTTAGGAGTTTGGTGAAAGTACATTGTTGGTAAAAAATGAGGATGGTAAGAAGAAAGCTCATAAGAAGAAAAAAAGGATATTGCATCCCATCCTACGAAAAAAGAAGATGCACGGTATCTTTTTGTAAAAAAAAAGGACACATAAAAAAAGAGTGTCCAAAGTTTAAAACTTGCCTTGAAACAAAAGGTACTAACCTTTGTGATATTATTCTTTCAGTGTATTTTGAATCTGATTTTATTCAAATATGTCATGACACTTGGTGGATTGATTTTGGTGCTGAAATTCATATTTCAAATACCATGCAGGGTTTTATAAGGAAAAAGTAACTGATAGGAAGTGAACTGGGCATCTATATGAACAATCGGATGTGTTCATGTATGGAAGCCATTGGAATATTTAACCTTATATGAAGTACTAGTTGTATTTTAAATTTAGAAAGAACCTTTTATATTCCAGATTTTTTTAAAAGTTTAATTTTTTTATCTATGCTTGTAAAACAAGAATTATGTATAAATTTTTATGATGATGTTGTTGACATTATTAAAAAATTTAATATTATTGGACGTGATATTTTAATTGGTAATTTATTTAAATTCCATTTAGCTAATATTGTTTCATCAGGTTTAATGGTTATGCATGGTAATGGTATGAACGAAAAATTCTCCATGTTACGACACCGAAGGTTGGGACACATCTCCATTAGGAGAATGAAGAAATTAGTAAGTGATGGAGTTCTCGAACCTCTAGCCTTTACTAGTTTTGATACTTGTGTGAATTATATTAAGGGAAAGCAAACTAAAAAGTCTAAAAAAGGTGTTAAGAGAAGTTTTGACATATTAAAAAAAATTCACACTGACATATGTTGTCTTATACGCATTTGGAATTGTCAATGAAGTTTGGGTTCATAATCCACAAGAAAGGAAGTTGGATCCAAGGACGATAAGTGCATATTTTATTGGTTATGCAAAAAAGTCTAACTATTACAAGTTTTATTGTCCTTCCTACTCAAGTAAAAAAGTTGAATCTAGACATGCGAGAATTTTAGAGCATGATGTGAAAATTGGAAGAAATCATTCTCTTAAGGTTGTTGAGAATGATAATTTTTGTCAAACATTTTCATGTACAAGAGTGATTGTTCAATATAATGCTCATACAGATAGGGTTAATATAGAACAACATATTACTGACGTTCCACATCATGAGGATAATATTCTAGTAGATCATATAGTGGAGGATCAAATTCTTCATAATAAAAATATTGTTCAAGAACACATAGTTCAAGAGTAACCTCAAAAAGAGAGAGAACCTGTTATGGCACTACCTTTACAAGAGGTTGATGATGTAACATTAAGAAGATCTACTAAAATAAGAAAACCTGTAATTTTTAGTGACTATGTAGTGTATCTTGCTGAGTCTGACTATGATGTTTATGATAAAAAAAGACCCAACGACGTTTTCACAAGCAATGGAAAGTCGTAATTCCAATTTATGGCTAGATGCTATGAAGGATGAATGAATTCTATAACGGATAACCAAGTTTAGGATCTTGTAGAATTTTCTGATTGGAAAAGGCCATTGGCTGTAAATGGCTCTTTAAGACCAAGAAAGATTCATCAATTAATATTGAGCACTACAAGACTCGACTTGTTGCCAAAAGATTTACCCAAAGAAAAGGAGTTGACTACAGAGAAACCTTTTCTCCTATTTTAAAGAAAGACTCTTTTCACATCATTATGGCATTGGTAGCGCACTTTGACATGGAATTGCATCAAATGGATGTGAAAATGGCCTTCCATAATGGAGATTTGGAAGAATAGGTCTATATGAGACAACTCAAGGGGTCTATCTCAAGTATTGATAAGAAATTAGTTTGCAAGCTTAAAAGAGCAATGTATGGTCTTAAGCAGACTTCTCGATAGTGGTATTTGAAGTTTCATGATGTGATTTCTTCATTTGGGTTCATTGAGAATATTTCTGATTAATGTATACACTACAAGGTTAGTGGGAGTAAGATCATATTTTTCATCTTATATGTAGATGTCATTTTGCTTGCAACAAATGATTTAGGGTCGTTACATGAGGTGAAATAATTTTTCTCTTGACATTTTGATATGAAATATATGGGTGACGCATCTTATGTCATTGGCATAAAGATTCATAGAGATAAACATAAAGAAAATTTAGGTTTATCTCAAGAAACTTATATTAATAAAGTTCTTGAGAAATTTAAAATGCAAAATTGTTCACCAAGTGTTGCACCTAATATAAAAGGTGACAAGTTTTGCTTAGATCAATGTCCCAAAAATAAATTTGAAAAGGAATAGATGCAAGATATTTCTTATGCTTCACCCGTTGGAAGCCTAACATATGCTTAGGTCTGTACAAAAAACCTGACATTGTTTTTGCTGTTAGTATGTTAGAAAGATATCAAAGTAATCCAAGAATTATCCATTAGAGAGCTGCAAAGAAGGTCTTAAGGTATCTTCAAGGGACCAAGGAATTCATGCTTACATATAGAAAAACCGATAATTTAAAAATTGTTGGATACTTAGATTTAGACTTGGCGGGATATGTTGATTCTAAGAAGTCAACGTCAGAATACATCTTAATGCTTGCTAATGGAGCAGTATCTTGGAAGAGTACAAAACAATCACTTGTAGCCACTTCTACCATGGAAGTCGAGTTCATTACTTATTTTGAGGCTACATCACAAAGTGTTTGGTTGAAGAATTTCATCTCTGGGCTTAAGATTAGGGATTTTATCTCTAGGCCCTTGAAAATATATTGTGACAATTTCGCTATTGTATTATGGCAAAGAATAATAGAAGTAGTAGTTGAAGTAAGCACATTGACATTAAGTACTTAGCTATTAAAGACCGAGTTAGGTCTAATGAGGTACAGATAGATCATATTAGTACTAAATAGATGATAGTCGATCTTTTCACAAAAGGCATACCACCAGGATTGTTTAAGGATCATGTTACTAGTATGGGTTTATGTTCTGTAATGTCACTTATATGGCTTATGTTATAATATATGACATATTTAGATATGAAATTCTTATTATTATTTGTTTCTCATTTGGTTAGTATATATGCACATATATGATTGAGAATGACAAATAAAATTAATTGAACAACCTACCGCTATGATTCATGTAATTTGTCTTAATTGTTTAAGCATAGTATGTAATTACAAACTATATGTAACAAATGTTGGACCAAGTGGAAGAATATTAGAAATTTTATTCTATATGTGGTCTAATTTATTAATATAGAAATTAGTTTGGGTGGTATTATAATTGTTAAGAAATTATACAAGTTAATTGTATTGGCAGTTGGTTTTTTTTTTTATGGAAAGAATGCGACTGTTCAAAATTTATATAATTTGGGTCCTCAATTCTCATCATTACATAACAAACAAACACATTCTGATTCTATCTGGTTTGGTGATTCAATAATTAGAAGTTTCAAATTAAATCAAAGATATTATGGCTATGGTTAGAGGTACGTAAATTACTAGTTTTATGAAATATCTAACAATTTCTTCATTTCCAAGTTATTCAATGAACTACTTTCCTATCACGATATTAAGTTTAGAGCCCCGTTCTTGTGAAGTTCCATGACATCAAGTTTTGCAAAGTCAAACTCCTTCTTTTTCATCTTCCTCTTCGGTTTCAAATTTTAATCCATACTTGTTTGATCACTCAATTAGTGATAAACTGTTACACAAATCCCCACGCTTCGTACAGCTGAACCAGCAAGTGCACTAGGTCGTCCAAGTAATACCTGAGCGAGTCAAGATCGATCCCACAAGAATTGTGGTTTGAAGCAAGCTATGGTTATCTTGCAGATCTTAGTCAGGTAGATAGAAGAGTTATTGGTTTGAATTTGGTTAAAAGCATAAAAGGAATGAAAAAGGATAATCAGAACTCAGAAGTTGTGTAAACTATGATAAGAAGGTGGTTAAGGCTTGGAGATGCTTTGTCCTTCTGGATTAACTCTGGTATTACTGTCTTCTTCAATTGTAAATGATTTCTTCTATGGCAGGCTATATGTGATTGACGCTAGTTTGAGAAGCTGCCAATACTCCTCCAGATCTGAACCTCAGGATTAGTGCGGATCCATTCTGATTGAGGGTGAAGTTCCTGCAGTTTATTCTCTTTGGTGATCCTACTCAAAACGCCACAGACAAGGTCGAATCTTCTAGATCAGAGGATGCTGCGCCTTGGTTCTAGCCTCTACCACAGAGACCCTAATCTCCCCATACCTCCGCTGAACTAGTGTCTCGAGAAGTCCCCAACGAAGTCGTGGATTAACCATATAAGAGATGTATAGTCAATCCGGCGATTCAATGCTTTCCACTTAAGTATTCACACTAACCCAAGAAGAACACGGGTGGTTGTCAGGCACACGGTCTTAGTATGAAGAACGAAGATGATTGTCACGGGTCATCCCATTCATCATGTTGAAAAACAAAAATACATCTTAGATTTAAATCAAACACGGATTGAAGAGAAACAGTAATACTTTTATTAATCCATAAAACTCAACAAGGCTCCTCCCCTCAACCTAAAAAGTTTAGAAACTCATACTGATAGAAAACACAATGATGAAAGAAAATATGGCATAGAGGTCTATATGATTATGCAAAATATCACTTAAATACTAAACTAATGACTAAGGATTATATAAGAAAGGGTAAAACAGTCTTTTAGTGCTAAAATCTACTTCTGGAGCCCACTTAGTGAGTGTTTTGGCTGAGTTTTGATGAGATCCACATGCTAGGAGGCCTCTAGGGTGTTGAACACTGACTAGGGGGTCCTCTTTGGGCGTTTGGACGCTGGTCTCCTCTTTTGGGCACTAGACGCCTGAAATGGGGCAGGAAGCTGGCGTTGGACGCCAATTTTGGGCCTTCTATTCTGAAATAAAGTATGGAGTATTATACATTTCTGGAAAGCTTGGGAAGTCAGATTTTCATAGCCATTGAGAACGCTTTATTTGGACTTCTATATCTCCAAAAAAGCTCTTCCGAGTGAAAGAAGGTCAGATCTGGACAACATCTGCAGTGCTTTCTCTGTCTCTGAGTCAGACTTTTGCTTCAATTCTTCAATTTCAGACAGAAAATACCTAAAATTGCACATAAACACACAAACTCAAAGTAGAATAAAAAAATGTGAATTTAACACTAAAACCTATTAAAACTTAATAAAAATTAAACAAAACATGCTAAAAACTATATGAAAATGATGTCAAAAAGTATATCAAATATCCGCTCATCACAACACCAAACTTAAACTATTATTTCTCCCCAAGCAACTAAAAACACAGTAGGATAAAAAGAAGGGTAAGGTACAATAAATCTCAGAGTTTTCAATAAATCTCACTTTCAATCAGATGAGTGGGACTTAGTAGCTTTTTGCTTCCGAATAGTTTTGGCATCTCATTATCCATTGAAACTCAGAAGTGTTGGCATTTTTAGGAACTTAGAATCTAGTTGAAATTATTAAATCTCCTAGTTTAGTTCTTTTTTATTCTTGAACATAACTTTTAGAGTCTTGGACGTGGCCCTAAACACTTTGTTTTCCAATATTACTATTGGATACATAAATGCCACAGACACTTAACTGGGTGAACCCTTTCGGATTGTGATTCAGCTTTGCTAGAATCCCCAGATAGAGGTATCTAGAGTTCTTAAGCACATTCTTTTTGCTTTGGATCACGACTTTAACTGTTCAGTCTCAAGCTTTTCACTTGACACCTTCACACCATAAGCACATGGATAGGGACAGCTTGGTTGTGCTGCTTAGGCCAAGATTTTATTCCTTATAGGCCCTCCTAACTATTGATGCTCAAAGCCTTGGATCTTTTTACCCTTGCCTTTTAGTTTAAAGGGTTATTGGCTTTTTGCTCTTGCTTTTGGTTTAAAGAGCTATTGTGCCACCACATCAAGATAATTGAACTATTCTTATTATAAACTTCAAATTCATGTATCTCTCAATTCTTTTCAAATAAAATTTTCTTTTTAGGCAAGGTGAGAGATATACGGAACATTTTACAACTTTAAGACATAGATGAAAATGATCATGCAATAAGAACAAGAGAACAGACAATACAACATAACAGAAAATAGAAAAAATAACATAAGAAAAAGGAGATAAAGAGAATGAATCCACCTTTAATGGTGGCAGCTAGTATTCCTTCTTGAGGATCCAATGTAGTGCTTGATCTCTTCAATGTCACTCCGTTGTCTCTGTTGTTCTTCCCTCATAGCCCTTTGATCTTCTCTAATTTCATTAAGGATGGTTGAATGCTCTTGATGCTCCATCCTTAATTGATTCATGTTAGAGCTCAATTCTTTCATCGAAGTATCCCATTTATCCCAATAGCTTTGAGGAGGAAAATACATCCCTTGAGGCATCTCAGGGATCTCATGCTGAGGCGGCTGCACATACTCTTGTGTATGCTCTCTAGTTTTCTCTATCATCTTCTTAGTGATGGGCTTGTCCTCCTCAATGGAGATATCTCCCTCTATGATAATTCCAACTGAATTGCATAGATGACATATTAGGTGTGGGAATGCCAACCTTGTGTTGGTGGATGACTTCTTAGCTATCTTATATAGTTCTTGAGGAATCACCTCATGCACTTCCACCTCACTTCCAATCATGATGCAATGGATCATGATGGCCCTTTCAATGGTCACTTTTGACCGATTGCTAGTAGGGATGATAGAGCGTTGGATGAATTCCAACCATCATCTAGCTTTGGGCTTTAGGTCAAGCCTTCTTAGTTGAATGGGCTTGCCTTGGGAATCCCTCTTCTACTGTGCTCCTTCCACACAGATGTCTGAGAGCACTTGATCCAGTCTCTGATCAAAGTTGACTCTCCTAGTGTAAGGATGTGAGTCTCTTTGCATTAGAGGCAAGTTGAACGCCAACCTCACACTTTTCGGGCTGAAATCTAAGATTCTTCCTCTGACCATGGTGCTCCAATTCTTTGGATTTGGGTTCACACTAGTGTCATGTTTTTTAGTAAGCCATACGTTAGCATAGAGCTCTTGCACTATTAAAATTCCAACATTTTGAATGGGATTGGTTAGGACTTCCCAACCTCTTCTCCGGATCTCTCTTCGGATTTCCGGATACTCATTCTTCTTGAGCTTGAAAGGGACCTCGGGATCACTTTCTTCTCTATCACTACTTCATAGAAGTGGTCTTGGTGGGCTTTGGTGATGAATTTCTCCATCTCTCAAGATTCAAAGGTGGTGACTACTACCTTTCCTTTCCTCTTTCTAGAGGATTCTCTAACCTTGGGTGCCATAAGTGATAATGGAAAAAAAGTAACGCTTTTCCCACCCAAAACTTAAAAGCTTTTCTCATCCTCGAGCAAAAATAAAGAAAAGAGAAGAATGGAGTAGAAGAAGAAGAAAATAGAAGGAGATAGAGGGAGAGAGAGGGCTCGGCCGAATGGGGCTTATGAGTGTATGAAGTGTGTGTGTATGAAGGGTTAGAGGGAGGGGTATTTATAGGAGGGGGTAGGGTTGGGTTCGGTCGTGGGTGGGTAATTGGGAGGAAAATTTAATTTTGAATTGGGTGGGAGTTGGTGGGAGTTATGATGGATTTGGGAAAGTGATATGGATGTGATTGGGCTAGGTTTATAGGGAAGAGTGTAAAGGAAAGTGTGAAAGTAAGAAAGAGGAAGTGGGGTAGGTAAAGAGGCTGTGGAACTCACGGGTCCTGAGAGGCTAGAGAATTCAGATTCTCTGCCCTCTGCACTGGCGTTTGAATGCCCAAGGTCTGCTCCCTGGCTGGCATTCAATGCCAGCTATGATGCCCATTGGGGGCGTTGAACACCC
The DNA here is from genome assembly GCF_014773155.1 of Arachis stenosperma. NCBI lineage: Eukaryota > Viridiplantae > Streptophyta > Magnoliopsida > Fabales > Fabaceae > Arachis > Arachis stenosperma. The sequence goes on from NC_080383.1 coordinate 67,913,226, forward strand.
AGCCAGTGCTCCCTGGCTGGCTTTCAATGCCAGCAACACTCCATCCAGAGTATTTTGTTTTTACTGCTTAACATTTATGTGTCTGTTCTGACTACTGCACATGATCATGAACCTAAAAAAATAACTTAAAGAAAAACAAAAAAGAAGAAAATAGAAATAATTAATTAAGGTTGGGTTGCCTCCCAACAAGCTCTTTTTAACGTCATTAGCTTGACGGTTAGCTCCTTACAGAGGTGAGTTTGTGCCAGAATTTTGCCCCTTATAGTGAACTTTCTTCATGTCTTCTCATGAATGAGTTCCACATGCTCTAGAGATAGGACACGACTCACTGTATGTGGTATGACTGGTTTCTTAGTGAAGACAACTCTCATGCTAGGTGAGAGGCCTTCAGTTGGGACTTTCTTGTCCCTCCAGCCTTTAGGTACTTTCTTCCTGGTACTTTTGTTTTTAGAGCTTGTTAATGGCTATCCAACACCAAACTTAGAATTGATGTTTAGGGGCTTAGTAAATCTATACACTGAAAGAGATTGTTGGAACACTAGGTGTTGCACCATGGTCTCTTTCTTTTTAGAGGGAGAATTGGGATTGGACATCTTGAACAAGATGTAGTTGGTGCACGAAATTGCAATCACACTTTTTATAATCCGCACAACTAACCAGCAAGTGCACTGGGTCGTCCAAGTAATACCTTACGTGAGTAAGGGTCGATCCCACGGAGATTATTTTTGTTGAAACAAACTATATTTATTTTATTAATCTTAGTCAGGATATTAATTAAAATTATCAGTTGGAATTATTAGATTGGAAAAATAAAAGAGAATAAAAGCGTTACTTGTTGTGCAGTAATGAGAAATATGTTGGAGTTTTGGAGATGCTTTGTCCTCTGAACTTCAACTCTTCCTTGAAATCCTTTTCCACACGCAAAGTCCCTTCCATGGCAAGCTCTATGTAGGGTGTCACCATTGTCAATGGCTACTTCCCATCCTCTCAGTGAAAACGTTCCTATGCTCTGTCACAGCACGGCTAATCATCTGTCGGTTCTCAATCAGGTTGGAATAGAATCCATTGATTCTTTTGCGTTTGTCACTAACGCCCAGCCTTCAGGAGTTTGAAGCTCGTCACGGTCATTCAATCCCAGAATCCTACTCGGAATACCACAGACAAGGTTTAGACTTTCCGGATTCTCATGAATGCCGCCATCAATCCAGCTTATACCACGAAGATTCTGATTAAGGAATCTAAGAGATACTCATTCAATCTGATGTAGAACGGAGGTGGTTGTCAGGCACACGTTCATTGATTGAGGAAGGTGATGAGTGTCACGGATCATCACCTTCTCCATAATTAAGCGCGAATGAACATCTTAGATGAGAACAAGCGTGTTTGAATGGAAAATAAAGGAATTGTATTAATTCATCGAGACGCTGCAGAGCTCCTCACCCCCAACAATGGAGTTTAGAGACTCATGCCGTCAAAAAGTATGTAATTCAGATCTGAAAATGTCATGAGGTACAAAATAATTCTCTAAAAGTTGTTTAAATAATAAACTAGTAACTTAGGTTTACAGAATATGAGTAAACTAAGATAATTGGTGCAGAAATCCACTTCTGGGGCCCACTTGGTGTGTGCTGGGGCTGAGACTAAAGCTATCCACGAGTAGAGGCTTTTCTTGGAGTTGAACTCCAAGTTATGACGTGTTTTGGGCGTTCAACTCCGGATCATGACGTGTTTCTGGCGTTTAACTCCAGACAGCAGCATGTACTTGGCGTTCAACGCCAAGTTACGTCGTCTATCTTCGCGCAAAGTATGGACTATTATATATTGCTGGAAAGCCCTGGATGTCTACTTTTCAACGCCGTTGAGAGCGCGCCAATTGGACTCCTGTAGCTCCAAAAAATCCATTTCGAGTGCAGGGAGGTCAGGATCCAACAGCATCAGCAGTCCTTTTTCAGCCTAAGTCAGATTTTTGCTCAGCTTCCTCAATTTCAACCAGAAAATACTTGAAATCACAGAAAAATACACACACTCATAGTAAAGTCCAGAAATATGATTTTTGCCTAAAAACTAATAATATTTAACTAAAAACCAATTAAAACATGCTAAAATCTACATGAAATTACCCCCAAAAAGCGTATAAAATATCCGCTCATCACAACACCAAACTTAAACTGTTGCTTGTCCTCAAGCAACTAGATAAATAAAATAGGATGAAAGAAATTAAGAAGTAATAATATCTAAGAGTTTTAAATGGAGCTCAGATTCTTTTTAGATGAGCGGGGCTTGTAGCTTTTTGTTTCTGAACAGTTTTGGCATCTCCCTTTATCCTTTGAATTTCAGAATGATTGGCATCCATAGGAACTCAGAATTCAGATAGTATTATTGATTCTCCTAGTGTAGTATGTTGATTCTTGAACACAGTTATTTTATGAGTCTTGGCCGTGGCCCTAAGCACTTTGTTTTCCAATATTACCACCAGATACATAAATGCCACAGACACATGACTAGGTGAACCTTTTTCAGATTGTGACTCAGCTTTGCTAGAGTCCCCAGTCAGAGGTGTCCAGAGCTCTTGAGCACACTCTGTTTGCCTTGGATCACGACTTTAACCACTCAGTCTCAAGTTTGTAACCTGGACCTGCATGCCACATGCACATGGTTAGGGACAGCTTGGTTTAGCCGCTTAGGCCTAAAACTATTTCCTTAGACCCTCCTATCCACTGATGCTCAAAGCCTTGGATCCTTTTCACCCTTGCCTTTTGGTTTTAAGGGCTGTTTGGCTTTTATTCCTTTTGATCCAAAATTTTTTTTTTGACTACTTTTTCTTGCTTCAAGAATCAATTTCATGATTTTTCAGATCATCAATAATATTTTTCGTGTTCCTCATTCTTTCAGGAGCCAATATTCATCAAATTCAAAGTACAAGTTATGCACTGTTCAAGCATTCATTCAGAGAACAAAAAGTATTGCCACCACACATAGTTAATTATAATTTTTTTTATTAAGAACTCGAAAAAGAAAAATTACTTCTTTATTCTAATTATCTACTATTTTATTCATGCTTGATGATGATGAGAAAAATAAATTATAACTTAATTGGGAATAAAACCATAATAGATATACTATACTAATTACTACTACTACTACTATATATATATATCTCCTAAGGTAAATAAAAACACTATCACAGAGTTAAAGCTAAAAACTGGAACTCAGCAACCTGTTGTTTTGAGAAGTAGATGTTCCTCTAATCTGTGGGGTGCTTTTCAAGGATTAATTTTTGGCGCTTCAGCTCCCTTAGATCACGCCCTTGCTCTTCCTGTTCCTTAAGCAGTTTGCAAAGCATGCTACTTTGATTGTTCTGTTCTTCCTTTATTTGGTCCATAGCTTCTTGCAATTTGGAAATAGAGGCTTCAAGATGTCCCCAATATTCGAATTGAGGGAGTTCTGGGAGGACTTCCTGTGCTCTCCTCTTGATTGGATCATCCTGCAGCTGTTGTCTGTCCATTGATATTCTGGTGATTGGCCTCTCAACTGAGATATACTCTGTTATTCCCATCTTTACTCCGGCATCTTTGCAGAGCATAGAAATTAAGCTTGGATAGGCCAATCTGGCGTCCTTGGAATTCCTGTTTGCTATTTTGTATAATTCGCATGAGATCAGTTGATGGACTTCTACTTCTTTTCCCAACATGATGCAGTAAATCATTACTGCTCTTTTAATGGTAACTTCAGAACGGTTGCTGGTGGGCAATATAGACCGCCCAATGAAATCCAGCCAGCCTCTGGCTACTGGTTTTAGATCTTCTCTTTTGAGTTGAATTGGGGTGCCAGTGGTGCTGGCGGTCCACTTGACTTCAGGGATGCATATATCCTCTAGAATCTTGTCTAGACCTTTATTTACCCTCATCATTCTCCTATTAAAGGAGTCTGGGTCATCTTTCAGTTGAGGGAGCTTAAATATCTCCCTGATCTTGTCAGGATGGGTATGAACAATCTTTCCTCTGACTAAGGTCCGATGGTCATAGAGAGCAGCTCCAATTATTCTTTGCCTGTCTGTCTGCCATAGATTAGCATAGAACTCCTGAACCATGTTCCTTCCTACTTTCATTTCAGGATTGGCCAAAATTTCCCAGTTCCTGTTTCGAATTTGCTCTTGGATCTCCGGATATTCATCTTCTTTCAGATCAAATTTGACTTCCGGGATCACTGATCTGTGACTCATTATTTTGTAGTAATGGTCTGAATGTTCTTTAGTTAAGAACTTCCCTTGATTCCAAAGTGGCTTTGGAGTACTCTCTTTCTTGCCTCTTGGGGTGGGTTGTTTTCCTTTAGGAGCCATGATCTTAATGAGTATGTTTTTGTGATCACGGATAACCACACCAAACTTAGAGCTTTGCTTGTCCTCAAGCAAAAAAGAAGAAAGGAGAGGGATAGGAGGAGAGCAAGTGTTGCATGGTGATGATGAGAGGGGCGCCGAACTCAATATATAGGGAGGGGTGGGAAATTTCGAAAATAAGAAAAGAATAAGATAGAAGATATGATTTAGAAAAGATAGATATGATAAGAAAAAGATATAGTTTAAAAAGAAAAAGATATGAATAATAATTAAAAAGATAAATCTGAATTTTTAATTTTGAAAAAGATTTTAAAAAGATAATTGAGTTTTAAAAACAAACTTAAAAGAGTTGGATTGGATTGGAAAACAATTTGTCCTTATGGATTAAGATATATTTGATATTTTGGAAAAAGGAATTTTAGAAATTAGGGTTCTTAGAAAACTAATTTGATTTTGAAGGATGACATTTTGAAACATGTTGATGCAAGAAATTATGAATTGAAACATAAAAATTTAGAAAATTTGTAAAGAAATATGAATTTTACCTCCTCCCCACCATCCTGGCGTTAAACGCCCAAACGATGCATGTTTTGGGCGTTTAACGCCCACATGCTGCTTCTCCTGGGCGTTCAACGCCCAGTTGATGCTTCTTTCTGGCGTTGAACGCCAGGAAGTCCTTTGTCACTGGGCGTTTTTCTGAACGCCCAGGATGCTGACAATCTGGCGTTCAACGCCCAGAAGATGCTCCTTTCTGGCGTTTAACGCCCAGATGGCTACCCTTACTGGCGTTGAACGCCCAGTGGGTGCTTCTTTTGGGCGTTCAACGCCCAAAATGTTTCTTACTGGCTTTTTTCACGCCAGTGAGCTTCCAAATATCTCTGTAACTCTGTGAATTCAATCAATTGCTTTTTTACCTTGAAGATATTTTGACCTATACCTGTAAAAATCAACAAAAACAAATAAAATTAAATTTTGTGATTGTCTGGGTTGCCTCCCAGCAAGCGCTTCTTTAATGTCATTAGCTGGACTATTACTGAGCTTTAATTAAGTCTCAGTTTTGAGCATTCTTGCTCAAAATTGCCTTCAAGATAATGTTTAACTCTTTGTCCATTAACAATGAACTTTTTGTTAGAGTCATTATCCTGAAGCTCTATGTATCCATATGGTGATACGTTTGTAATTACATATGGACCTCTCCACCGGGATTTTAATTTCCCGGGGAATAATTTGAGCCTAGAATTAAATAACAGAACTTTCTGCCCCGGCTTAAAGACTCTGGATGACAATTTCTGATCATGCCATCTTTTTGCTTTCTCTTTGTAAATTTTTGCATTCTCGAAAGCATTGAGTCTAAATTCCTCTAGCTCATTTAATTGGAGCAATCGTTTTTCTCCAGCTAACTTGGCATCAAGGTTCAGGAATCTGGTTGCCCAGTAGGCCTTGTGTTCCAGTTCCACTGGCAAGTGACATGCCTTTCCATACACAAGCTAGTATGGAGAGGTCCCTATAGGGGTCTTGAATGCTGTTCTGTATGCCCACAGAGCATCATCCAAGCTCCTTGCCCAATCCCTTCTACGGTTAATTACAGTCCGTTCCATGATTCTTTTGAGTTCTCTATTTGAGACTTCAGCTTGCCCATTAGTCTGTGGGTGATATGGAGTAGCTACCCTGTGGCTAACTCCATAACGAACCAAAGCAGAGTGAAGCTGTTTATTACAGAAATGAGTGCCCCCATCACTGATTAATACTCTAGGGGTACCAAATCTGCTGAAGATGTGTTTCTGGAGGAATTTTAACACTGTTTTAGTGTCATTAGTGGGTGTTGCAATAGCCTCCACCCATTTGGATACATAATCCACTGCCACCAGAATATAAGTGTTTGAGTATGATGGTGGGAAAGGTCCCATGAAGTCAATGCCCCATACATCAAACAACTCAATCTCTAAGATCCCTTGTTGAGGCATGGCATAACTGTGAGGTAGATTGCCAGATCTTTGGCAACTGTCACAATTAAGCACAAACACTCGGGAATCTTTATAGAGAGTAGGCCAGTAGAAGCCACTTTGGAGGACTCTTGTGGTTGTTCGCTCACTTCCAAAATGTCCTCCATACTGTGATCCATGGCAGTGCCATAGGATCTTCTGCGCTTCTTCCTTAGGCACACATCTACGGATTACTCCGTCTGCACATCTCTTGAAGAAATAGGGTTTATCCCAAAGATAGTACTTTGCATCTGTGATTAATTTCTTTGATTGCTGCCTACTGTATTCTTTGGGTATGAACCTCACTGCCTTGTAGTTTGCAATGTCTGCAAACCATGGCACTTCCTGGACGGCAGAGAGTTGCTCATCCGGAAAAGTTTCAGAGATCTCAGTGAGAGGGAGGGACGCCCCTTCTACTGGTTCTATTCGGGACAGGTGATCTGCTACTTGGTTTTCTCTCCCTTTTCTATCTCTTATTTCTATATCAAACTCTTGCAGAAGCAACACCCATCTTATAAGTCTGGGTTTTGAATCATGCTTTGTGAGTAGATATTTAAGAGCAGCATGATCAGTGTACACAATCACTTTTGATCCTACTAAATAGGATCTGAATTTGTCAATGGCGTAAACCACTGCAAGTAGCTCTTTTTCTGTGGTTGTGTAATTCCTCTGTGCGTCATTTAGAACACGGCTGGCATAGTAGATGACGTGCAGAAGCTTGTCATGCCTTTGTCCCAACACTGCACCAATGGCATGGTCACTGGCATCACACATCAATTCAAATGACAATGTCCAGTTTGGTGCAGAGATTATTGGTGCAGTGACCAATTTAGCCTTCAGGGTCTCAAATGCCTGCAGACACTCTTTATCAAAGATAAATGGCGTGTCAGCAGCTAGCAGGTTGCTTAGAGGTTTGGCGATTTTTGAAAAATCCTTTATAAACCTCCTATAGAATCCTGCATGCCCCAGAAAGCTTCTGATTGCCTTAACATTGGCGGGTGGTGGTAATTTTTCAATTACTTCAACTTTAGCTTGATCCACCTCTATTCTCTTGTTCGAGATTTTGTGCCCAAGGACAATTCCTTCAGTCACCATAAAGTGACACTTCTCCCAGTTTAAAACCAGGTTAGTCTCTTGTCATCTCTTTAGAACAAGTGCTAAATGGTTAAGGCAGGAGCTGAATGAGTCTCCAAACACTGAGAAGTCATCCATGAAGACTTCCAGAAATTTTTCCACCATATCAGAGAAGATTGAAAGCATGCACCTCTGAAAGGTTGCAGGTGCATTACACAGGCCAAATGGCATCCTTCTGTATGCAAATACTCCAGATGGACATGTGAATGCTGTTTTTTCTTGATCTTTTAGATCTACTGCAATTTGATTATAACCTGAATATCCATCCAGGAAGTAGTAGTATTCATGACCTGCTAGTCTTTCCAGCATCTGGTATATGAATGGTAAAGGAAAATGATCCTTTCTGGTAGCTGTATTGAGCCTTCTGTAATCAATACACATACGCCACCCAGTAACTGTTCTTGTAGGAACCAGTTCATTTTTTTCATTATGAACCACTGTCATGCCACCTTTCTTAGGGACGACTTGGACAGGGCTCACCCAGGGGCTATCAGAAATAGGATAAATAATCCCAGCCTCTAGTAACTTAGTGACCTCTTTCTGCACTACTTCCTTCATGGCTGGGTTCAGCCGCCTTTGTGGTTGGACCACAGGCTTGGCGTCACCCTCCAATAGGATCTTGTGCATGCATCTGGCTGGGCTGATGCCCTTAAGATCACTGATGGACCACCCAAGAGCTGTCTTGTGTGTCCTTAGCACTTGAATTAGTGCTTCCTCTTCCTGTGGCTCTAAGGTAGAGCTTATAATTACAGGAAAGGTATCACCTTCTCCCAGAAATGCATATTTCAGGGATGGTGGTAATGGTTTGAGCTCGGGTTTTGGAGGTTTCTCCTCTTCCTGAGGGATTTTCAGAGGTTCTACTATTCTCTCTGATTCCTCCAGGTCAGGCTGAACATCTTTAAATATGTCCTCTAGCTCTGATTCGAGACTCTCAGCCATATTGACCTCTCTTACCAGAGAGTCAATAATATCAACACTCATGCAGCCATTTGGGGTGTCTGGATGTTGCATGGCTTTGACAACATTCAACTTGAACTCCTCCTCATTGACTCTCAAGGTTACTTCCCCTTTTTGGACATCAATGAGGGTTCGGCCAGTTGCTAGGAAAGGTCTTCCTAGAATGAGAGTTGCATTCTTGTGCTCCTCCATTTCCAGCACCACAAAGTCAGTAGGAAAGGCGAATGGCCCAACCTTGACAATCATGTCTTCAATCACGCCTGATGGGTATTTAATGGAGCCATCAGCAAGTTGAAGACATATCCTGGTTGGTTTGATTTCTTCAGTTAAACCAAGCTTTCTGATAGTAGATGCAGGTATTAGGTTGATACTTGCCCCAAGATCACATAAAGCTTGCTTGGTGCAAGTGCCCTCTAATGTGCATGGTATCATAAAGCTCCCAGGATCTTTAAGCTTCTCAGGTAAGCTTTTCAGAATGACTGCACTGCATTCTTCAGTGAGGTAAACTTTTTCAGTTTCCCTCCAATCCTTCTTATGACTTAAGATCTCTTTCATGAACTTAGCATAAGATGGTATTTGCTCAAGTGCTTCTGCAAACGGAATCTTTATTTCAAGAGTCCTGAGATAGTCTGCAAAGCGGGCAAATTGCTTATCCTGTTCCGCTTGGCGGAGTTTTTGAGGATAAGGAATTTTGGCTTTGTATTCCTCAACCTTAGTTGCTGCAGGTTGATTACCTACAGAAGTGGGTTGGTGATGAGCGGATAATTTGTACCCTTTTTGGCATTGTTTTTAGTATGTTTTTAGTATGATCTAGTTAGTTTTTAGTATATTTTTATTAGTTTTTAGTTAAAATTCACTTTTCTAGACTTTACTATGAGTTTGTGTGTTTTTCTGTGATTTCAGGTATTTTCTAGCTGAAATTGAGGGACCTGAGCAAAAATCTGATCCAGAGACTGAAAAGGACTGCAGATGCTGTTGGATTCTGACCTCCCTGCACTCGAAGTGGATTTTCTGAAGCTACAGAAGCCCAATTGGCGCGCTCTCAACGGCGTTGGAAAGTAGACATCCTGGGCTTTCCAGCAATATATGATAGTCCATACTTTGCCTAAGATTTGATGGCCCAAACCGGCGTTCAAAGTCACCCTCAGGAATTCCAGCGTTAAACGCCGGAACTGGCACCAAAATGGGAGTTAAACGCCCAAACTGGCATAAAAGCTGGCGTTTAACTCCAAGAAGAGTCTCTACACGAAATTTCTTCATTGCTCAGCCCAAGCACACACCAAGTGGGCCCGGAAGTGGATTTTTATGTCATTTACTCATCTCTGTACACCCTAGGCTACTAGTTTTCTATAAGTAGGACCTTTTACTATTGTATTTTTTATCTTTGGACATCTAGTTCTTAGATCATTGGGAGGCTGGCCTCACGGCCATGCCTAGACCTTGTTCTTATGTATTTTCAACGGTGGAGTTTCTACACATCATAGATTAAGGTGTGGAGCTCTGCTGTACCTCGAGTATTAATGCAATTACTATTGTTCTTCTATTCAATTCCGCTTGTTCTTTGTCCAAGATATCACTTGTTCTTCAACCTGATGAATGTGATGATCCGTGACACTCATCATTATTCTCACCTATGAACAAGGTGACTGACAACCACTTTTGTTCTACAAGCAACCAAGGCTCTAGTGAATATCTCTTGGATTCCTGATACACGATGCATGGTTGATCGCCTGACAACCGAGAGCTCGCCTGACAAACGAGCCAGCCATTCCGTGAGATCAGAGTCTTCGTGGTATAGGCGAGAACAGATGGCGGCATTCAAGAGAATCCGGAAGGTCTAAACCTTGTCTGTGGTATTCTGAGTAGGATTCAATGATTGAATGACTGTGACGTGCTTCAAACTCCTAGCAGGCGGGGCGTTAGTGACAGACGCAAAAGAATCACTGGATTCTATTCCGGCCTGACCGAGAACCGACAGCTGATTAGCCATATGCTGTGACAGAGCATAGGAACATTTTCACTGAGAGGATGGGAGGTAGCCACTGACAACGGTGAAACCCTACATAAGCTTGCCATGGAAAGGAGTAAGAAGGATTGGATGAAGACAGTAGGAAAGCAGAGAGACGGAAGGGAAGGCATCTTCATACGCTTATCTGAAGTTCCTACCAATGAATTACATAAGTACCTCTATCTTTATCTTTATGCTTTATTCGTATATCACTATACCCATTTGAGTCTGCCTGACTAAGATTTACAAGGTGACCATAGCTTGCTTCATACCAACAATCTCCGTGGGATCGACCCTTACTCGCGTAAGGTATTACTTGGACGACCCAGTGCACTTGCTGGTTAGTTGTGCAAAGTTGTGTAGTGATCACAATTTCGCGCACCAAGTTTTTGGCGCCGTTGCCGGGGATTGTTTTGTGTATGGACAACTGACGGTTCACCTTGTTGCTTAGATTAGGTATTTTTTATTCAGAGTTCTTAAGAATGAATTCTAGTGTTTCAAGGTGATGTTCTTATCATCACCAAAGCTGATTGATCTTCATCAATTTAGCTCTTGAATGCAATGTCCTGCTGAAGCTTGGCTAGCCATGTCTAATTCCTTTAGACTGAAGCTTTAGACTAACATTGCATGATTCCTGGAATTCTCATTAAGAATTTTGATACCTTTATTTTCTTTTCATATAATTTTCGAAAAAAGCACAAAAAAAAAATTTTTTCAAAATCATAAAAACCAAAAATATTTTATGTTTCTTGTTTGAGTCTAGTGTCTAATTTTAAGTTTGGTGTCTTGCAATGCATTGTTTATTTGATCTTGGTTCTATTTTCAAGTCAATAGTACAGGGAACTGAAGATTCAGAACATGCAGCAGAGGAATTACACAGAAAAAGCTGGGCGTTCAAAACGCCCAGTGAAGAAGGACAGACTGGCGTTTAAACGCCAGCCAGGGTGCCTGGTTGGGTGTTTAACGCCCAAAAAGGTAGTGCATTGGGCGTTAAACGCCAGAATGTGCACCATTCTGGGCGTTTAACGCCAGGATGGCACAAGGGGGAGGATTTTGTTTTCAAATCAATTTTTTTTTCAAGTTTTCAAAATTTTTCAAAATCAAATCTTTTTCAAATCATATCTTTTCAATCAAATATTTTCAAAATCAATTTCTTTCCTTTTTCAAAGATACTTGCTATCAATTAATGATTTGATTTAACATTTCAAGTATGTTGCCTTTTCTGTTGAGAAAGGTTTAATGTTTGAATCATATCTTTTCTTGTTAGGCAAGTCATTAATTTTTTTTTCAAATCTTTTTTTAAAAATTGTTTTCAAATCATATTTTCTCAATCACATATTTTTAAAATCAATCATATCTTCTTAACCTCATCTTTTTCAAAATAGCTTTCAATCAAATCTTTTTGACTTCTAATTTCAAAATCTTTTTCAAAAATCACTTGATTTCTTTCCCACTCTTATTTTCGAAAATTAATTAGTGTTTTTCAAAATATTTTCAATTTCTTTAACTTAATTTTCGAAAATTCTCTTCCCCTCTTCCCACATCCTTCTATTTATGGAGTACCACTCCTTCTCAATGCACAATTCGAACTCTCTCTGATTAAGTTCGAATTCTTCTACCTCCTTCTTCTATTTTTCGGTTCTTCTGACACCTCAAGGAATCTCTATACTGTGACATAGAGGATTCCACATTTTCTTGTTCTCTTCTCTTTCATATGAGCAGGAACAAAGACAAAAGCATTCTTGTTGAAGCTGACCCTGAACCTGAAAGGACCTTGAAGCGAAAGCTAAGAGAAGCTAAGGCACATTTCTCTGTAGAGGACCTAACAGAAATCTTCAAAGAAGAAGAACCCATGGCAGCCGAAAACAACAACAATGCAAACAATGCAAGGAAGGTGCTGGGTGACTTTACTGCACCTACTCCCGACTTCTATGGGAGAAGCATCTCTATCCCTGCCATTGGAGCAAACAACTTTGAGCTTAAGCCTCAATTAGTTTCTCTAATGCAACAGAATTGCAAGTTCCATGGACTTCCATTGGAAGATCCTCATCAGTTTTTAGCTGAATTCTTGCAAATCTGTGACACTGTCAAGACTCATGGGGTTGACCCTGAGGTCTACAGACTTATGCTATTCCCTTTTGCTGTAAGAGACAGAGCTAGGACATGGTTGGACTCACAACCTAAAGAAAGCCTGGACTCATGGGAAAAGCTAGTCAATGCCTTCTTGGCAAAGTTCTTTCCACCTCAAAAATTGAGTAAGCTTAGAGTGGAAGTCCAAACCTTCAGACAGAAGGATGGAGAATCCCTCTATGAAGCTTGGGAAAGATACAAACAATTGATCAGAAAATGTCCTTCTGACATGCTTTCTGAATGGAGCATCATAGGTATTTTCTATGATGGTCTCTCTGAACTATCCAAGATGTCTTTGGATAGCTCTGCTGGAGGATCTCTTCATTTGAAGAAGACGCCTACAGAAGCTCAAGAGCTAATTGAAATGGTTGCAAATAACCAATTCATGTACACTTCTGAAAGGAATCCTGTGAACATGGGACTAATCAGAAGAAAGGAGTTCTTGAGATTGATACTCTGAATGCCATTTTGGCTCAGAACAAGATATTGACTCAACAAGTCAATTTGATTTCTCAAAGTCTGTCTGGAATGCAAAGTGCACCAAGCAGTACTAAGGATGCTTCATCTAAAGAAGAAGCCTATGATCCTGAGAACCCTTCAATGGAAGAGGTGAATTACCTAGGAAAACCCTATGGAAACACCTATAATTCTTCATGGAGAAATCACCCAAATTTCTCATGGAAGAATCAAGAAAGACCTCAACAAGGTTTTAACAACAATAATGGTGGAAGAAACAGGTTTAGCAATGGCAAGCCTTTTCCATCATCTTCTCAGCAACAGACAGAGAATTCTAAGCAGAACCCCTCTGCCTTAGCAACTATGGTCTCTGATCTAATCAAAACCACTCAAAGCTTCATGACTGAAACAAGGTCCTCTATTAGGAATTTGGAGGCACAAGTGGGACAGCTGAGCAGAAAAGTTACTGAACTCCCTCCAAGTACTCTCCCAAGCAATACAGAAGAAAATCCAAAAGGAGAGTGCAAGGCCATCAACATGGCCGAATTTGGAGAGGAAGGAGAGGAAGTGAACGCCACTGAGGAAGACCTCAATAGGCGTGCACTGACCTCCATTGAGTTCCCCAATGAGGAACCATGGGAATCTGAGGCTCAAAATGAGACCATAGAGATTCTATTGGACTTACTTCTGCCTTTCATGAGCTCTGATGAGTATTCTTCCTCTGAAGAGGATGAGTATGTCACTGAAGAGCAAGTTGCTAAATATCTTGGAGCAATCATGAAGCTAAATGACAAGTTATTTGGAAATGAGACTTGGGAGAATGAACCTCCTTTGCTCACCAAAGAACTGGATGACTTGTCTAGGCAGAAATTACCTCAAAAGAGACAAGATCCTGAGAAGTTTTCAATACCTTGTACCATAGGCACCATGACCTTCAAGACGGCACTGTGTGACTTAGGGTCAAGTGTAAACCTCATGCCTCTCTCTGTAATGGAGAAGCTAGGGATCTTTGAGGTGCAAGCTGCAAGAATCTCATTAGAGATGGCAGACAACTCAAGAAAACAAGCTCATGGACTTGTAGAGGGTGTTTTGGTGAAGATTGAAGACCATTACATCCCTGCTGATTTCATAGTCCTAGAGACTGGGAAGTGCATGGATGAAACCATCATCCTTGGCAGACCCTTCCTAGCCACAGCAAAGGCTGTGATTGATGTTGATAGAGGAGAGTTGATCATTCAAGTGAATGAAGAATCCTTTGTGTTTAAGGCTCAAGGATATCCCTCTGTCATCATGGAGAGGAAGCATGAAAAGCTTCTCTCAAATCAGAGTCAAACAGAGCCCCCACAGTCAAACTCTAAGTTTGGTGTTGGGAGGCCACAACCAAACTCTAAGTTTGATGTTGAACCCCCACATTCAAACTCTAAGTTTGGTGTTGGGAGGTTCCAACATTGCTCTGAGAAAATGTGAGGCTCCATGAGAGCCATCTGTCAAGCTACTGACATTAAAGAAGCGCTTGTTGGGAGGCAACCCAATGTTATATTTTATCTATTTTCTTTTATTATTTTATGTTTTTTGTAGGTTGATGATCATAAGAAGACACAAAATCAATTGAAAAAGCAAAAACAGAATGAAAAACAGGAAGAAAAATAGCACACCCTGGAGGAAGAACCCACTGGTGTTTAAATGCCAGTGAGGCTAGCAATTGGGCGTTTAACGCCCAGTCTGGCACCATTCTGGGCGTTTAACGCCAGAAAGGGGCACCAGACTGGCGTTAAACGCCAGAAAAGGGCAAGAACCTGGCGTTAAACGCCAGGAATGGGCACCAGCCCGGCGTTTAACGCCAGAAATGGCTCAAAACGTGATTTTGAATGCCATTTGGTGCAGGGATGACTTTTCCTTGACACCACAGGATCTGTGGACCCCACAGGATCCCCACCAACCCCACCACTCTCTCTCTCTTCTTCACCCATTCACCAATCACCTCAACTCCTCTTCCCCAAAAACCCTTCACCTATCAAATCCCATCTTTCTCTTTACCACTCACATCCATCCTCCATAAAACCCCACCTACCTCACCATTCAAATTCAAACCACTTGCCCCCCCAAACCCACCCATCAATGGCCGAACCATGACCCCCCCTCTCCTATATATACCCTTCTTCACCCCTTCATTTTCACACAACCTAAACACCACTTCTCCCCCTCTTTGGCCGAACACAAAAGCCATTCCCTTCTTCCTCATTTCTTCTTCTTCTACTCTCTTCTTTCTTCTTTTGCTCGAGGACGAGCAAACCTTTTAAGTTTGGTGTGGTAAAAGCATTGCTTTTTGTTTTTCCATAACCATTTATGGCATCCAAGGCCGGAAAAACCTCTAAAAAGAGGAAAGGGAAGGCAAAAGCTTTCACCTCCGAGTCATGGGAGATGGAGAGATTCATCTCAAGGGTGCATCAAGACCACTTCTATGAAGTTGTGGCCATGAAGAAGGGTCAACTTTGATCAAAGGTTGGACCAAGTCCTCATAGATATTTATGAAGAGGGCGCTCAATGAAAGAGAGATTCAAGAGGGAAGCCAGTTCAACTGAGAAGGCATGACCTCAAGCCCATCACTAAGAAAAGGATGGAGCAAACAAGAGACCCCTCTCATCATGAGATCCCTGAGATGTCTCAAGGGATGCACTTTCCTCCACAAGACTATTGGGAGCAACTAAACACCTCCCTAGGAGAATTAAGTTCCAACATGGGACAACTAAGGGTGGAGCACCAAGAACATTCCATCCTCCTCCATGAAATTGGAAAAGATCAAAGAATCATGAGAGAGGAGCAACAAAGGCAAGGAAGAGACATTGAGGAGCTCAAGCACTCCATAGGACCTTCAAGAGGAAGAACAAGCCGCCATCACTAAGGTGGACCCGTTCTTTAATCTCCTTGTTCTTTATTTTCCTATTTTTCGAAATTTCATGCTTATGTTTGTCTATGTTTGTGTCTTATGATCATTAGTGTCTTAGTGTCTATGCCTTAAAGTTATGAATGTCCTATGAATCCATCAACTTTCTTAAATGAAAACTGTTTTTATCACAAAAGAACAAGAAGTACAGGATTTCGAATTCATCTTTAAAACTAGCTTAATTAGTTTGATGTGGTGGCAATGCTTTTGTTCTCTGAATGTATGCTTAAACAGTGCATATGTCTTTTGAATTTGTTGTTCATAAATGTTAAAGTTGTTAGCTCTTGAAAGAATGATGAAAAAGGAGACATGTTACTGAGGATCTGAAAAATCATTAAAAATGATTCTTGAAGCAAGAAAAAGCAGTGAATACAAAAAAAAAAAGAGGCGGAAAAAAAAACCGAAAAAAAAAGGGAAAGAGAAAAAGAAAGAAAAAGAAAGAAATAAAGTTGTGATCCAAGGCAAAAAGAGTGTGCTTAAGAACCCTGGACACCTCTAATTGGGGACTCTAGCAAAGCTGAGTCACAATCTGAAAAGGTTCACCCAATTATGTGTCTGTGGCATGTATGTATCCGGTGGTAATACTGGAAGACAGAGTGCTTTGGGCCACGGCCAAGACTCATAAAGTAGCTGTGTTCAAGAATCATCATACTTAACTAGGAGAATCAATAACACTATCTGGATTCTGAGTTCCTAAAGAAGCCAATCATTCTGAATTTCAAAGGATAAAGTGAGATGTCAAAACTGTTCGGAGGCAAAAAGTTACTAGTCCCGCTCATCTAATTTGGAGCTAAGTTTTATTGATAATTTGGAGTCTATAGTATATTCTCTTCTTTTTATCTTATTTGATTTTCAGTTGCTTGAGGACAAGCAACAATTTAAGTTTGGTGTTGTGATGAGCGGATAATTTGTACCCTTTTTGGCATTGTTTTTAGTATGTTTTTAGTATGATCTAGTTAGTTTTTAGTATATTTTTATTAGTTTTTAGTTAAAATTCACTTTTCTGGACTTTACTATGAGTTTGCGTGTTTTTCTGTGATTTCAGGTATTTTCTGGCTGAAATTGAGGGACCTGAGCAAAAATCTGATCCAGAGACTGAAAAGGACTGCAGATGCTGTTGGATTCTGACCTCCCTGCACTCGAAGTGGATTTTCTGGAGCTACAGAAGCCCAATTGGCGCGCTCTCAACAGCGTTGGAAAGTAGACATCCTGGGCTTTTCAGCAATATATGATAGTCCATACTTTTCCTAAGATTTGATGGCCCAAACCGGCGTTCAAAGTCACCCTCAGGAATTCCAGCGTTAAACGCCGGAACTGGCACCAAAATGGGAGTTAAACGCCCAAACTGGCATAAAAGCTGGCGTTTAACTCCAAGAAGAGTCTCTACACGAAATTTCTTCATTTCTCAGCCCAAGCACACACCAAGTGGGCCCGGAAGTGGATTTTTATGTCATTTACTCATCTCTGTACACCCTAGGCTACTAGTTTTCTATAAGTAGGACCTTTTACTATTGTATTTTTTATCTTTGGACATCTAGTTCTTAGATCATTGGGAGGCTGGCCTCACGGCCATGCCTAGACCTTGTTCTTATGTATTTTCAACGGTGGAGTTTCTACACATCATAGATTAAGGTGTGGAGCTCTGCTGTACCTCGAGTATTAATGCAATTACTATTGTTCTTCTATTCAATTCCGCTTGTTCTTTGTCCAAGATATCACTTGTTCTTCAACCTGATGAATGTGATGATCCGTGACACTCATCATTATTCTCACCTATGAACAAGGTGACTGACAACCACTTTTGTTCTACAAGCAACCAAGGCTCTAGTGAATATCTCTTGGATTCCTGATACACGATGCATGGTTGATCGCCTGACAACCGAGAGCTCGCCTGACAAACGAGCCAGCCATTCCGTGAGATCAGAGTCTTCGTGGTATAGGCGAGAACAGATGGCGGCATTCAAGAGAATCCGGAAGGTCTAAACCTTGTCTGTGGTATTCTGAGTAGGATTCAATGATTGAATGACTGTGACGTGCTTCAAACTCCTAGCAGGCGGGGCGTTAGTGACAGACGCAAAAGAATCACTGGATTCTATTCCGGCCTGACCGAGAACCGACAGCTGATTAGCCATATGCTGTGACAGAGCATAGGAACATTTTCACTGAGAGGATGGGAGGTAGCCACTGACAACGGTGAAACCCTACATAAGCTTGCCATGGAAAGGAGTAAGAAGGATTGGATGAAGACAGTAAGAAAGCAGAGAGACGGAAGGGAAGGCATCTTCATACGCTTATCTGAAGTTCCTACCAATGAATTACATAAGTACCTCTATCTTTATCTTTATGCTTTATTCGTATATCACTATACCCATTTGAGTCTGCCTGACTAAGATTTACAAGGTGACCATAGCTTGCTTCATACCAACAATCTCCGTGGGATCGACCCTTACTCGCGTAAGGTATTACTTGGACGACCCAGTGCACTTGCTGGTTAGTTGTGCAAAGTTGTGTAGTGATCACAATTTCGCGCACCAGTTGGGAAGCTTTTTTAGAAGGGTTGTCATCAGCACTTGTATGTGACTGATCCCCCACTGGCATTTGAATGCCAGGGGTGGAAGCTGGAGTGGCGTTAGACGCCACCTCCTTGTTTGTTACTGCCGTTTGAACGCCAGAACCATGCTCCCTTTGGGCGTTCAACGCCGGATTCATTCTTGTTTCTGGCGTTGAACGCCAGGAATGAGCATGGTCTGGGCGTTCAGCGCCAGCTTTATTCCTCTCTGGGCTCTGACTGTCCTCAGAGGGATTTTGAGTAACCATTTGTTCATTTCTTGGTTTCCTGCTGCTTTGAAGTGAGGTATTTAATGTTTTGCCACTTCTTAATTGAACTGCTTGGCATTCTTCTGCTATTTGTTTTGACAGTTGCTTTTCTGTCTGCTTTAATTGTACTTTCATATTCCTGTTAGCCATTCTTGTTTCCTGTAATATTTCCTTGAATTCGGCTAGCTGCTGAGTTAGAAAGTCTAATTGCTGATTGAATTCATTAGCCTGATCCACCGAACTGAGTTCAACAATTACTGTTTTAGCTTCTTCTTTCATGGAAGATTCACTACTTAGGTACAGATGTTGATTTCTGGTAACTGTATCAATAAGCTCTTGAGCTTCTTCAATTGTTTTTCTCATATGTATAGATCCACCAGCTGAGTGGTCTAGAGAAATCTGAGCTTTTTCTGTAAGCCCATAGTAGAAGATGTCTAATTGTACCCATTCTGAAAACATTTCAGAGGGGCATTTTCTTAGCATCTCTCTGTATCTCTCCCAGGCATCATAAAGAGATTCATTATCTCCTTGTTTGAAGCCTTGGATGCTTAGCCTTAGCTGTGTCATCCGTTTTGGAAGGAAATAGTGATTCAGGAATTTTTCTGACAGCTGCTTCTATGTTTTTATGTTGTTCTTAGGCTGGTTATTTAACCACCTCTTAGCTTGATCTTTTACAGCAAATGGAAACAGTAATAATCTGTAGACATCCTGATCCACTTCCTTATCATGTACTGTGTCAGCAATTTGCAAAAATTGTGCCAGAAACTCTGTGGATTCTTCATGTGGAAGACCAGAATACTGACAGTTTTGCTGCACCATGATAATGAGCTGAGGATTCAACTCAAAGCTACTAACTCCAATGGAGGGTATACAGATACTACTCCCATATGAAGCAATAGTGGGGTTAGCATATGACCCCAGAGTCCTCCTGGACTGTTCATTCCCACTTAGTTCCATGATGGAATAAAAGAGATGGTATATATGTTGATATTATTTATTTTATAAAAATTAATTTTTTATAAAATAAAATAAAAACGAAATAAATAAAAGAAATTAGAAATATTTTGAAATTGAAAATTGAATTTTTATATAAAATTTTCGAAAAATGTAGTTCAAAATTAGTTAGAAAGTATATATTTTTTGAATTTTGAATTTTATGATGAAAGAGAAAAATATGCAAAAGACACAAGATTTAAAATTTTTAGATCCAATGTTCCTTATTTTTGAAAATTTTGGAGGGAAAACACCAAGGAACACCAAACTTAAAAATTTTAAGATCAAAACACAAGAAAGACTCAAGAACACCTTGAAGATTCACAAGAACACCAAGAACAAAAGAAAGAACACCAAACTTAAAATTTTTAGAAAACCAAGACAAATTTTCAAAAATTATATTAAAATTAACAAGAAAACACCAAACTTAGAGTTTGGCACAAGATTAAATCAAGAAAGATTATTTTTGAAAAAGATTTTCAAAAGAACTGGTGCCCAATCATCAAGAATATAAAACAATACTCTAGCCAATTGGGAGTAAATGTAACACTTGTTCTGAATAGGTATATTCCTTTTGGAAAATTAATGCTTTAAAAAGAACACAAGTGAAACAAGAAAAGACACAAAATAAGAAAAACTCAAGATCAACAAGAAAGATAAACAAGAACAACTTGAAGATCAAGGAAAAACAAGAACATGCAATTCGAAAAAAAATTAAGAGACAAGGAAAAGCATGCAATTGACACCAAACTTAGAACAAGACACTAGACTCACGAAAAATTGACAATTAATTAAGAAAAATAATAAATTTTGAAAAGAAATTTTTGAAAAGAAACTATCCTATCAAGATTTAATGACTCTATAACAATAAAAATAAATTATTCCTAATCTAAGAAATAAAATAAACCTTTAGTTGTTCAAACTCAACAATCCCCGGCAACGGCGCCAAAAACTTGGTGCACGAAATTGCAATCACACTTTTTACAATCCGCACAACTAACCAGCAAGTGCACTGGGTCGTCCAAGTAATACCTTACGTGAGTAAGGGTCGATCCCACGGAGATTATTTTTGTTGAAACGAACTATATTTATTTTATTAATCTTAGTCAGGATATTAATTAAAATTATCAGTTGGAATTATTAGATTGGAAAAATAAAAGAGAATAAAAGCGTTACTTGTTGTGCAGTAATGAGAAATATGTTGGAGTTTTGGAGATGCTTTGTCCTCTGAACTTCAACTCTTCCTTGAAATCCTTTTCCACACGCAAAGTCCCTTCCATGGCAAGCTCTATGTAGGGTGTCACCGTTGTCAATGGCTACTTCCCATCCTCTCAGTGAAAATATTCCTATGCTCTGTCACAGCACGGCTAATCATCTGTCGGTTCTCAATCAGGTTGGAATAGAATCCATTGATTCTTTTGCGTTTGTCACTAACGCCCAGCCTTCAGGAGTTTGAAGCTCGTCACGGTCATTCAATCCCAGAATCCTACTCGGAATACCACAGACAAGGTTTAGACTTTCCGGATTCTCATGAATGCCGCCATCAATCCGGCTTATACCACAAAGATTCTGATTAAGGAATCTAAGAGATACTCATTCAATCTGATGTAGAACGGAGGTGGTTGTCAGGCACACGTTCATGGATTGAGGAAGGTGATGAGTGTCACGGATCATCACCTTCTCCATAATTAAGCGCGAATGAACATCTTAGATGAGAACAAGCGTGTTTGAATGGAAAATAAAGGAATTGTATTAATTCATCGAGATGCTGCAGAGCTCCTCACCCCAACAATGGAGTTTAGAGACTCATGCCGTCAAAAAGTATGTAATTCAGATCTGAAAATGTCATGAGGTACAAAATAATTCTCTAAAAGTTGTTTAAATAATAAAGTAGTAACCTAGGTTTACAGAATATGAGTAAACTAAGATAATTGGTGCAGAAATCCACTTCTGGGGCCCACTTGGTGTGTGCTGGGGCTGAGACTAAAGCTATCCACGAGTAGAGGCTTTTCTTGAAGTTGAACTCCAAGTTATGACGTGTTTTGGGCGTTCAACTCCGGATCATGACGTGTTTCTGGCGTTTAACTCCAGACAGCAGCATGTACTTGGCGTTTAACGCCAAGTTACATCATCTATCTTCACGAAAAGTATGGACTATTATATATTGCTGGAAAGCCCTGGATGTCTACTTTCCAACGCCGTTGAGAGCGCGCCAATTGGACTCCTGTAGCTCCAAAAAATCCATTTCGAGTGCAGGGAGGTCAGGATCCAACAACATCAGCAGTCCTTTTTCAGCCTAAGTCAGATTTTTGCTCAGCTTCCTCAATTTCAGCCAGAAAATACCTGAAATCACAGAAAAATACACACACTCATAGTAAAGTCCAGAAATATGATTTTTGCCTAAAAACTAATAACATTTAACTAAAAACCAATTAAAACATGCTAAAATCTACATGAAATTACCCCCAAAAAGCGTATAAAATATCCGCTCATCAGTAGTCCTCTCCTAGTTGGAAAACCATTTCTCCCTTTGCCATATTAATCATGGCATTTGCAGTAGCTAGAAAAGGTCTTCCAAGGATGATGGATTCATCCTGATCCTCTCGTATGTCCAAGACTATGAAATTTGCAGGGATGTAGTGGTCTTCAACCTTTACCAAGACATCCTCTACTAAGCTATATGACTTCTTCATTGACTTGTTTACCATCTCTAGTGAGATGTTTGTAGCTTGTACCTCAAAGATTCCCAGCTTCTCCATTACAGAGAGTGTCATGAGGTTTATACTTGACCCTAGGTCACACATAGCCTTCTCAAAGGTCATGGTGCCTATGGTGCAAGGAATCAAGAAGCGTCCAAAATCCGGAAGCTTCTAAGGGAGCTTCTGCTAAACCAAAGCATTGAGTTCTTTGGTAATAAGTAGAGGTTCTTTCTCCAAAGGCTTTGTACCAAATAGCTTGGCATTCAGCTTCATGAGAGCTCCTATGTACCAAGCAACTTGCTCTTCCCTAGTGTCTTCATCCTCATCAGCGGATGAGTAGCCATCAGAACTCATGCATTGTATAAGTGTATGTAAGGGAACCTCTATGGTCTCTATGTGAGCATTAACTTCCTTTAGTTCTTGGATAGGGCTTTCTTAAGTGGGTATTGAGCACTCAGAGAGTGTGCCTTTACTAGCGTTCAACGCCAGCTCTGATCACTCTTTGGGCGTTGAACGCCTATGCTATATACCCTTACTGGCGTTAAACACCATTTTCCTTACCATTTTGAGCGTTGAACGCCTAGCAGGGATCTCCTGGATGGCGTTC
Organism: Arachis stenosperma; assembly: GCF_014773155.1. Lineage (NCBI taxonomy): Eukaryota > Viridiplantae > Streptophyta > Magnoliopsida > Fabales > Fabaceae > Arachis > Arachis stenosperma. Next base: position 67,936,289 of record NC_080383.1, read on the forward strand.
AACGCCAGCTTCCCTATCAGTTGGGGCGTTGAACGCCCAGTGAGGGCTTACTCACTGGCATTCAGTGCCAACTTTCCTGCTTGTTTGGGCGTTGAACGCCCAACCAATGTTTCTTGGCTGACGTTCAACGCCAACTCTGCTGCCAGGATGGGCGTTGAATGCCCAGTGAGGTCTTTCTCACTGGCATTGAGCGCCAGCTTTGCTGCCTAGTTAGGCGTTGAATGCCCAGTGAGATCTTCCTCACTGGCATTCAATGCCTTCCCAGTCTCTCCAGATTCAGCCTCTACCTCTATGGTGATGGCCTTGCACTCTTCTCTTGGGTTTACTTCAGTGTTACCAGGAAGAGTGTCAGGAGGAGTATCAAGGATCCTCTTACTCAGTTAGCTAACTTGTACCTCCAAATTCTGATGGAGGACCTTGTTTCAGTTATGAAACTATGACTGGTCTTAGAGAGGTTGGAGACTATAGTAATCAAGTCAAAAAGGCTCTGCTTAGGAGTCTCCGTATTCCCTTGAGAAGATGGGAATGGTGGCCTGTTGTTGAACCTATTCTGGTTCCTTCCACCTTTATTATTATTGAAACTTTGCTGAGGTTTTTGTTGATCCTTCCATGAGAGGTTAGGATGATTCCTCCATGAAGGATTGTAGGTGTTTCCATAGGGTTCTCCCATGTAATTCACCTCCTCCATGGTGGGTTGATCAGGATCATAAGCTTCCTGAGTACTGCTAGTTGCAGTTTGCATTCCAGTCAAATACTGAGAGATCATATTGACCTGCTGGGTCAAGATCTTGTTCTGAGCCAATATGGCATTCAGAGTGTCAACTTCAAGAACTCCTTTCTTTTGAGGGATCCCATTATTTACAAGATTTCTCTTAGAAGTGTACATGAATTGGTTGTTTGCAATGAGTTCTCTTGCTTCTGCAGGCGTTTTCTTCAAGTGGAGTGATTCACCTATAGAGCTATTCAATGATATTTTGGACATCTCAGACAGACCATCATAGAAAATTCCTAGGATAGACCATTCTGAGAGCATGTCAGGAGGACACCTCCTGATCAGTTGCTTGTATCTTTCTCAAGCTTCATAGAAGGATTCACCTTCTCTTTGTCTGAAGGTTTGAACTTCCACTCTGATTTCGCTCATCCTTTGAAGGGGAAAGAATTTAGCCAAGAAAGCATTGACCAGTTTTTCCCAAGAGTCTAGGCTCTCTTTTGGTTGAGAATCCAACCATATCTTAGCTCTGTTTATTACAGCAAAGGGAAAGAGCATAAGCTTGTAGACCTCAGGATTCACTCTATTGGTCTTAACAGTATCATAGATTTGCAAGAATTCAGCTAGGAACTGATGTGGATCTTCCAGTGAAAGTCCATGAAACTTGCAATTCTGTTGTAGAAGAGAGACTAACTAAGGCTTAAGCTTAAAATTGTTAGCTCCAATGGCAAGTACAGAGATGCTTCTGCCATAAAAATCAAAGGTAGGCACGGTGAAGTCACCAACAACCTTTCTTGCCTCTCCTTCAGGTTCGGCCATGTCTTCAGCTTCTTGTTCAAAATTTTTTGAAAGGTTTCTTCTAGAGTGTTGTGCTTTAATTTGTTGTAAGCTCCTCCTTAAAGTCCTTTCAGGTTCAGGATCAAGATTAAAGAGATGTTCTTTATCCTTGTTTCTGGTCATAAACAAGAAAAGAAGAAAAAAAAAAAGAAAGAAAGGAAGCTTCTATGTCTGATTTGAGTATAGAGAGCTCCTAGTGAGATGTGAAGAAAGAAGAGGAAGATAGAAGATTGAAGATAGAAGAAGTAGAAGAAGAGTTCAAATAAATAGAAGTAGAAAAGATAAACAAGAATTAAAATATTTTTTATTTTATTTTATTTATTTATTTATTTCAAAAAAGAGGAGTTAATTAATTAAAAAGATTTGAAATTTAAATGATGGGTTTTCTAAAAAGAAGATAGAGAAATAGAGGAAGGATTTTCGAAAATTAAGAGAGAGAAGAATTAGTTAGGAAATTTTGAAAAAGAAGAGAGAGAAGATGAGTAACGAATTAAGAAAGATTTGAAATTAAGATAAGATATAAGATTAGAAAAGATTTGAATTTAAAATTTGAATTTTAAAAATTAAATTTTAAATTTTGAAATTTCAATTTTGAAATTTGAAAGTTTGAAAATTTGAATTTTGAATTTTGAAAAAGTCAACAAGATAAGATAAAGATTTGAAAAAGATTTGAATTTTGAAAAGGTTTGATTTTAAAATTTGAAATTTGAAATTTAAATTTTGAAATTTGAAATTGAATTTTAAAATTTGAATTTTAAAATAAGATAAGATAAGATTTTTGAATTTTGAAGAAAGATAAAAAGATAAGACAAGATTTTGAAAAAGGTAAGATTTTTTGAAAAGATTTGATTTTGAAAAGATTTGAATTTTGAAATTTAAAACTAATATAAGATAAGATAAAAATTTTGAAATTAAAATCTGAATTTTTAATGAAATTTTTGAAAATTAAATTAAAACAAAGATAGAGGAGATATTTTTATTTTTTGAATTTAATGAGGAAAGAGAAAAATAACAAAAAGACACCAAACTTAAAATTTTTAGATCTAATGACACTACTATGCAAAAATTTTTAAAGAAAAATACAAAGAGACACCAAACTTAAAAATTTTAAGATCAAGACAAGAAGAAAGACAAGAACACTTTGAAGATCAAGAAGAACACCAAGAACAAAACTCAGCGAATTCAAAGAATACAAGAACATTCAAAAGACACCAAACTTAAAATTTTTGAAAACCAAAGACAAAATTTTCGAAAATTTAAAGAAAAGACACAAGAAGACACCAAACTTAAAAATTGACACAAGACTCAAACAAAAGACACTAATTTTGAAAAATTTTTTGAAAGAAAGACTCAAAGAATTCGAAAATTACCACAAGAACAAAAGCAAAAGACTCAAACCATAAACAAAGATTAAACAAAGAAAGGGAAAAAAATTTTGAAAAGGTTTTTGATTTTTCGACATAAAAAGAAAAATAACATAAAAGACTCTAACAAAATTAAAGACAATACCTGATCTAGAGAACAAGATAATCCGCCAGTTGTCCAAACTCAAACAATCCCCGGCAACGACGCCAAAAACTTGGTGCACGAATCCCCACGCTTCGTACAGCTGAACCAGCAAGTGTACTGGGTCGTCCAAGTAATACCTGAGCGAGTCAGGGTCGATCCCACGAAGATTGTGGTCTGAAGCAAGCTATAGTTATTGGTCGGGCGAAATTGTGAACAATACTTTTTCACAACTCAAATAATCCCTGGTAATGGCTCCAAAAACTTGGTGCGCTCAATACCATGGCATTACACAACTTCGCACAACTAACCAGCAAGTGCACTGGGTCGTCCAAGTAATAAAACCTTACGTGAGTAAGGGTCGATCCCACGGAGATTGTTAGTATTGAAGCAAGCTATGGTCATCTTGTAAATCTTAGTCAGGCAAACTCAGATATATATGGTGATGAACGAAAATAACATAGAAGATAAAGATAGTGATACTTATGTATATCATTGGTGTATGAGCTTCAGACAAGTGTATGAAGATGCCTTCCCTTCCGTCTCTCTGCTTTCCTACAGCCTTCATCCAATCCTTTCTTACTCCTTTCCATGGCAAACTCGTGTAGGGTCTCACTGTTGTCAGCAGCTACCTCCCATCCGCGCAGTGAAAGCTAATGCAAAGCACTCTGTCACAGTGCCGCCAATCACCGGTTTGGTTCCCTCCCCTACCGGAATAGAATAACTCTTTTGCGTCTGTCACTAACGCCCAGTAGGTTACAGGTTTGAAGCACGTCACAGTCATTCAATCATTGAATCCTACTCAGAATACCACAGACAAGGTTTAGACCTTCCGGATTCTCTTGAATGCCGCCATCAGGTCCTGCCTATACCACGAAGACTCCGAAGAATCCAAGAGATATTCACTAAGCCTCAAATGCTTGTAGAACAAGAATGGTTGTCAGTCACCTTGTTCATAGGTGAGAGTGGTGATGGGCGTCAATCATCACCATCATCATGTTGAAGAACAAGTGATATCTTGGTAAAAGAACAAGCGGAATTGAATGGAAGAACAATAGTAATTGCATTAATACTCGAGGTACAGCAGAGCTCCACACCCTTAATCTATGGTGTGTAGAAACTCCACCGTTGAAAATACATAAGAACAGGGTCTAGGCATGGCCGAATGGCCAGCCTCCCAAAGATCTAAGATAGCATAAAAGTGAAGATAGCTACCAAAGTCTACTAATACAATAGTAAAAGGTCCTATTAATAGTAAACTAGTAACCTAAGGTGTACAAAAATGAGTAAATGACATAAAAATCCACTTCCGGGCCCACTTGGTGTGTGCTTGGGCTGAGCAATCAAGGAAATTCGTGTAGAGACCTTTTCTGGAGTTAAACGCCAGCTCCCATGCCAGTTTGGGCGTTTAACTCCAACTTTTATTCCTGTTCCGGCGTTTAACGCTGGAATTCCTGAGGCCGGATTGCTTCGCGGGTTTGGGCCATCAAATCTTGGACAAAGTATGGACTATTATATATTGCTGGAAAGCCCTGGATGTCTACTTTCCAACGCCGTTGAGAGCGCGCCAATTGGGCTTCTGTAGCTCCAGAAAATCCACTTCGAGTGCAGGGAGGTCAGAATCCAACAGCATCTGCAGTCCTTTTTGGTCTCTGAATCAGATTTTGCTCAGGTCCCTCAATTTCAGCCAGAAAATACCTGAAATCACAGAAAAACACACAAACTCATAGTAAAGTCCAGAAAAGTGAATTTTAAATAAAAACTAATAAAAATGTACTAAAATCTAACTAAAAGATATCAAAAACATACTAAAAACAATGCCAAAAAGTATACAAATTATCCGCTCATCACAACACCAAACTTAAATTGTTGCTTGTCCTCAAGCAACTGAAAATCAAATAAGATCAAAAGAAGAGAATATGCAATGAATTCCAAAAACATCTGTGAAGATCAGTATTAATTAGATGAGCGGGGCTTTTAACCTTCTGTCTCTGAACAGTTTTGGCATCTCAATCTATCCCTTGAAATTCAGAATGGTTGGCTTCTTTAGGAACTCAGAGTCCAGATAGTGTTAATGATTCTCCTAGTAAAGTATGATGATTCTTGAACATAGATATTTATTGAGTCTTGGCTGTGGCCCAAAGCACTCTGTCTTCCAGTATTACCACCGGATACATACATGCCACAGACACATAATTGGGTGAACCTTTTCAGATTGTGACTCAGCTTTGCTAAAGTCCCCAATTAGAGGTGTCCAGGGTTCTTAAGCACACTCTTATTTGCCTTGGATCACAACTTTATTTCTTTTCTTTTCTTTCTTTTCTTTCTTTTTTTCGATTTTTTTTTTTTTTTTCGGTTTTTTTTTCTTTTTTTTTTTTTTTTTTTTTGAATAGCTTTTTCTTGCTTCAAGAATCATTTTATTGATTTTTCAGATCCTCAGTAACATGTCTCCTTTTTCATCATTCTTTCAAGAGCCAACATTCATGAACCACAAATTCAAGATACATATGCACTGTTTACACATACATTCAGAGAACAAAAATATTGCCACCACATCAAAATAATTAAACTATTATAAAATTCAAAATTCATGCAATTCTTCCTTTTTCAATTAAGCACATTTTTATTCAAGAAAGGTGATGGATTCATAGGACATTCATAACTTTAAGGCATAGACACTAAGACACTAATGATCATAAGACACAAACATGGATAACATAAAGCATAAAATTCGAAAAACAAAGGAATAAAGAACAAGGAAATCAAGGAATGGGTCCACCTTAGTGATGGCGGCTCTTCCTTGCTTTTGAAGGTCCTATGGAGTGCTTGAGCTCCTCAATGTCTCTTCCTTGTCTTTGTTGCTCCTCCCTCATGATTCTTTGATCTTCTCTAATTTCATGGAGGAGAATGGAGTGTTCTTGATGCTCCACCCTTAGTTGTCCCATGTTGGAACTTAATTCTCCTAGGGAGGTGTTTAGTTGCTCCCAATAGTTTTGTGGAGGAAAGTTCATCCCTTGAGGAATCTCAGGGATTTCTTGATGAGAGGGGTCTCTTGTGTATTCCATCCTTTTCTTGGTGATGGGCTTGTCCTCATCAATGGAGATGTCACCCTCTATGTCAACTCCAACTAAATAACAGAGGTGACAAATGAGGTGAGGAAAGGCTAACCTTGCCACAGTGGAGGTCTTGTCTGCCACTTTATAGAGTTCTTGAGCTATAACCTCATGAACCTCTATTTCCTCTCCAATCATGATACTATGGATCATGATGGCCCGGTCTATGGTAACTTCGGACCGGTTGCTAGTGGGAATGATTGAGCGTTGTATGAACTCTAACCATCCTCTAGCCACGGGCTTGAGGTCATGCCTTCTCAATTGGACCGGCTTTCCTCTTGAATCTTGCTTCCATTGTGCGCCCTCTTCACATATGACTGTGAGGACTTGGTCCAACCTTTGATCAAAGTTGACCCTTCTAGTGTAAGGATGCTCATCTCCTTGCATCATAGGCAAGTTGAACGCCACCCTCACACTCTCCGGACTAAAATCCAAGTATTTCCCCCGAACCATAGTGATATAATTCTTTGGATTCGGGTTCACACTTTGGTTATGGTTCTTTGTGATCCATGCATTGGCATAGAACTCTTGAACCATCAAGATTCCAACTTGTTGAATGGGGTTGGTGAGAACTTCCCAACCTCTTCTTTGGATCTCATGGCGGATCTCCGGATATTCACCCTTTTTGAGTAAAAAGGGGACTTCGGGGATCACCTTCTTCAAGGCCACAACTTCATAGAAGTGGTCTTGATGCACCTTTGAGAGGAATCTATCCATCTCCCATGACTCGGAGGTGGAAGCTTTTGCTTTCCCTTTCCTCTTTTTAGAGGTTTCTCCGGCCTTTGGTGCCATAATGGTTATGGAAAAACGAAAAAGCAACGCTTTTACCACACCAAACTTAAAATGTTTGCTCGTCCTCGAGCAAAAGAAGAAAGAAAGGAGTAGAAGAAGAAGAAATGAGGAAGAGGGGGAGGGTAGTGTGTTCGGCCAAAGGGGGAAGAAGTGGTCTTTAGGTTGTGTGAAAATGAAGGGTTGAAGAAGGGTATTTATAGGAGAGAGGGGGGTAAAGGTTCGGCCATTTGAGGGTGGGTTTGGGAGGGAAAGTGGTTTGAATTTGAAGGGTGAGGTTGGTGGGGTTTTATGAAGGATGGATGTGAGTGGTGAAGAGAAGGATGGGATTTGATAGGTGAGGGGTTTTTGGGGAAGAGGTGTTGAGGTGATTGGTGAATAGGGTCCTGTGGGGTCCACAGATCCTGTAGTGTCAAGGAAAAGTCATCCTTGCATCAAATGGCATCAAAATCCACGTTTTGCCCCATTTCTGGCGTTAAACGCCGGGCTGGTGCCCATTCCTGGCGTTTAACGCCAGGTTGTTGCCCTTTACTGGCGTTTAACGCCAGTCTGGTGCCCTTTTCTGGCGTTAAACGCCCAGAAAGGTGCCAGACTGGGCGTTAAACGCCCAACTGCTAGGCTGACTGGCGTTTGAACGCCAGCAGCATCTTCCTCCAGGGTGTGCTGTTTTTCTTCCTGTTTTTCATTTTGTTTTTGCTTTTTTCATTGTTTTTGTGACTTCTTATGATCATCAACCTACAAAAAAGATAAAATAACAAAAGAAAATAATTAATTATAAAACATTGGGTTGCCTCCCAACAAGCGCTTCTTTAGTGTCATTAGCTTGACAGAGGACTCCCATGGAGCCTCAGAAACACTCAGAACCTTGTTGAAACCTCCCAACACCAAACTTAGAGTTTGAATGTGGGGTTTCAACACCAAACTTAGATTTTGGTTGTGGCCTCCCAACACCAAACTTAGAGTTTGACTGTGGGGGCTCTGCTTGGCTCTGTTTTGAGAGAAGCTCTTCATGCTTCTTCTCCATGATGATAGAGGGATATCCTTGGGCCTTAAACACCATGGATTCTTCATTCACTTGAATGATCAACTCTCCTCTATCAACATCAATCACAGCCTTTGCTGTGGCTAGGAAGGGTCTGCCAAGGATGATGGATTCATCCATGCACTTCCCAGTCTCTAGGACTATGAAATCAGTAGGAATGTAATGGCCTTCAATCTTAACCAGAACATCCTCTACAAGTCCATGGGCTCGTTTTCTTGAGTTGTCTGCCATTTCTAGTGAGATTTTTGCAGCTTGTACCTCTAAGATCCCTAATTTCTCCATTACAGAGAGGGGCATGAGGTTCACACTTGACCCTAAGTCACACAAGGCCTTTTTGAAGGTCATGGTGCCTATGGTACAAGGTATAGAAAACTTCCCAGGATCCTGCCTCTTTTGAGGCAGTTTCTGCCTAGACAGGTCATCCAGTTCTTTGGTGAGCAAGGGAGGTTCATTTTCCCAAGTCTCATTTCCAAATAACTTGTCATTTAGCTTCATGATTGCTCCAAGGTATTTAGCAACTTGCTCTTCAGTGACATACTCATCCTCTTCAGAGGAAGAATACTCATCAGAGCTCATGAAAGGCAGTAGCAAGTCCAAGGGAATCTCTATGGTCTCAGTCTGAGCCTCAGATTCCCAAGGTTCCTCATTGGGGAACTCATTAGAGGCCAGTGGACGTCCAGTGAGGCCTTCCTCAGTGGCGTTCACTGCCTCTTCTTCCTCCCAGAATTCGGCCATGTTTATGGCTTTGCACTCTCCTTTTGGATTTCTTCAGTGTTACTTGGGAGAGTGCTTGGAGGAAGTTCAGTAATTTTCTTGCTCAGCTGACCCACTTGTCCTTCCAAATTCCTAATGGAAGATCTAGTTTCAGTCATGAAACTTTGAGTGGTTTTGATCAGATCAGAGACCATGGTTGCTAAGTCAGAATTATTCTGCTTAGAGCTCTCTGTCTGTTGCTGAGAAGATGATGGAAAAGGCTTGCCATTGTTAAACCTGTTTCTTCCACCATTGTTATTGAAACCTTGTTGAGGTCTCTCGTGATTCTTCCATGAAAGATTTGGGTGATTTCTCCATGAAGAATTATAGGTGTTACTATAGGGTTCTCCTAGGTAATTTACCTCTTCCATGGAAGGGTTCTCAGGATCATAAGCTTCTTCCTCAGATGAAGCTTCCTTAGTACTGTTTGGTGCATTTTGCATTCCAGACAGACTTTGAGAAATCAAATTGACTTGTTGAGTCAGTATTTTATTCTGGGCCAAAATGGCATTCAGAGTGTCAATCTCAAGAACTCCTTTCTTCTGACTAGTCCCATTGTTCACAGGATTTCTTTCAGAAGTGTACATGAATTGGTTATTTGCAACCATTTCAATCAATTCTTGAGCTTCTGCAGGCGTCTTCTTTAGATGAAGAGATCCTCCTGCAGAGCTATCCAAGGACATCTTAGATAGTTCAGAGAGACCATCATAGAAAATACCTATGATGCTCCATTCAGAAAGCATGTCAGATGGACATCTTCTGATTAATTGTTTGTATCTTTCCCAAGCTTCATAGAGGGATTCTCCATCCTTCTGTCTGAAGGTTTGGACTTCCACTCTAAGCTTACTCCATCTTTGTGGTGGAAAGAACTTTGCCAAGAAGGCATTGACTAGCTTTTCCCATGAGTCCAGGCTTTCTTTAGGTTGAGAGTCCAACCATATTCTAGCTCTGTCTCTTACAGCAAAAGGGAATAGCATCAGTCTATAGACTTCAGGGTCAACCCCATTAGTCTTGACTGTGTCACAGATTTGCAAGAATTTAGCTAAAAACTGATGAGGATCTTCCATTGGAAATCCATGGAACTTGCAATTCTGTTGCATTAGAGAAACTAATTGAGGCTTAAGCTCAAAGTTGTTTGCTCCAATGGCAGGGATAGAGATGCTTCTCCCATAGAAATCAGGAGTAGGTGCAGTGAAGTCACCCAGCACCTTCCTTGCATTGTTGGCATTGTTGTTGTTTTCGGCTGCCATGGGTTCTTCTTCTTTGAAGAATTCGGTCAGGTCCTCTAAAGAGAGTTGTGCTTTGACTTCTCTTAGCTTTCTCTTCAAGGTCCTTTCAGGTTCAGGATCAGCTTCAACAAAAATGCCTTTGTCTCTGCTCCTGCTCATATGAAAGAGTAGAGAAAAAGAAAATGTGGAATCCTCTATGTCACAGTATAGAGATTCCTTGAAATGTCAGAGGAAAAGAGAATTAGTAAGAAGAAGGAGAAGGAAAATTCGAACTTCAATTGGATAATGTTCGAATTGTGCATTTAGAAGGAGTAGTACTCCATAATTAGAAGGATGTGGGAAGGAGGGAAGAGAATTTTCGAAAATTCATTTAAAAGATTTTGAAAACATTTTGAAAATTTGATTGATAATTTTCGAAAATTGAAAGTGAAAAAGAAATCAGGTGATTTTTGAAAAAGATTTTGAAATTAGAAATTAAAAAGATTTGATTGAAACTTATTTTGAAAAAGATGTGATTAAAAAGATTTGATTGAAAAGTTATGAGTTTAAAAAAAGATGTGATTGAGAAGATATGATTTGAAAACATTTTTAAAAGATATGATTTGAAAACCATTTGAAAAGATATGATTTTAAAAAAGAATGACTTGCCTAACAAGGAAAGATATGATTTGAAACATTCAAACCTTTCTCAACAGAAAAGGTAACAATCTTGTGATGTTCAATCAAATCATTAATTGTTAGTAAGTATCTTTTAAAAAGGAAAGAAATTGATTTTGAAAACATTTGATTGAAAAGATTTGATTTGAAAAAGATTTGATTTTGAAAAACTAAAAAAATTTGATTTTGAAAACAAAATCTTCCCCCTGCACCATCCTGGCGTTAAACGCCCAGAATGGTATACATTCTGGCGTTTAACGCCCAAAATGCACCCTTTTTGGGCGTTAAACGCCCAACCAGGTACCCTGGCTGGCGTTTAAACGCCAGTCTGCCTTCTTCACTGGGCATTTTTGAATGCTCAGCTTTTTCTGTATAATTCCTCTGCAGCATGTTTTGAATCTTCAATTCTTTGTATCATTGACTTGAAAGGACACAAATTAAAAATATTTTTGGATTTTTGATAATCAAAATGCGACAAGAATCAAATAACAATGCATGCAAGACACCAAACTTAGCAGTTTGTGTACTACTGACACTAACAATATGAAAATGCATATGAGACACACAAAATACTTCAAGTCAATAGAATTCAAAGATCAAAACAAAGAAATATATGCATGGATTCGAAAATTATAACAAAAACATGCATTTGACACCAAACTTAGGATGAGACACTAAACTTATGCAAGAAACATCAAATATTTTTGGTCTTTTTGGTTTTGTAAAATTTTTTTTTTTGTATTTTTCGAAAATTAAGTGGGAAACGGTATCAAAATTCTTAATGAGAATTCCAGGAATCAGTGCAATGCTAGTCTAAGACTCCGGTCCAGGAATTAGACATGGCTTCACAGCCAGCCAAGCTTTCAAAGAAAGCTTCGGTCCAAAACACTAGACATGACCAAAGGTCAGCCAAATCTTTAGCAGATCACTGCTCCAAGAGCAAAATTGATGAGAGTCAACAAGCTCTTGTGGTGATAAGTTGAAACCTCGGTCCAATCAGATTAGACATGGCTTCTCAGCCAGCCAGATTTCAACAAATCATCATGAAACTCTAGAATTCACCTTCAAGAATTTCGAAAAAAATAAACACCTAATCTAAGCAACAAGATGAACCGTCAGTTGTCCAGCCTAAACAATCCCGGGCAATAACACCAAAACTTGATGTTGTTGCCGGATCTTGGCACTGATGTTACCAAAAGCTTGCTCAAAACTTGAACAATCCCCGGCAACGGCGCCAAAAACTTGGTCGGGCGAAATTGTGAACAATACTTTTTCACAACTCAAATAATCCCTGGTAATGGCTCCAAAAACTTGGTGCGCTCAATACCATGGCATTACACAACTTCGCACAACTAACCAGCAAGTGCACTGGGTCGTCCAAGTAATAAAACCTTACGTGAGTAAGGGTCGATCCCACGGAGATTGTTAGTATTGAAGCAAGCTATGGTCATCTTGTAAATCTTAGTCAGGCAAACTCAGATATATATGGTGATGAACGAAAATAACATAGAAGATAAAGATAGTGATACTTATGTATATCATTGGTGTATGAGCTTCAGACAAGTGTATGAAGATGCCTTCCCTTCCGTCTCTCTGCTTTCCTACAGCCTTCATCCAATCCTTTCTTACTCCTTTCCATGGCAAACTCGTGTAGGGTCTCACTGTTGTCAGCAGCTACCTCCCATCCGCGCAGTGAAAGCTAATGCAAAGCACTCTGTCACAGTGCCGCCAATCACCGGTTTGGTTCCCTCCCCTACCGGAATAGAATAACTCTTTTGCGTCTGTCACTAACGCCCAGTAGGTTACAGGTTTGAAGCACGTCACAGTCATTCAATCATTGAATCCTACTCAGAATACCACAGACAAGGTTTAGACCTTCCGGATTCTCTTGAATGCCGCCATCAGGTCCTGCCTATACCACGAAGACTCCGAAGAATCCAAGAGATATTCACTAAGCCTCGAATGCTTGTAGAACAAGAATGGTTGTCAGTCACCTTGTTCATAGGTGAGAGTGGTGATGGGCGTCAATCATCACCATCATCATGTTGAAGAACAAGTGATATCTTGGTAAAAGAACAAGCGGAATTGAATGGAAGAACAATAGTAATTGCATTAATACTCGAGGTACAGCAGAGCTCCACACCCTTAATCTATGGTGTGTAGAAACTCCACCGTTGAAAATACATAAGAACAGGGTCTAGGCATGGCCGAATGGCCAGCCTCCCAAAGATCTAAGATAGCATAAAAGTGAAGATAGCTACCAAAGTCTACTAATACAATAGTAAAAGGTCCTATTAATAGTAAACTAGTAACCTAAGGTGTACAGAAATGAGTAAATGACATAAAAATCCACTTCCGGGCCCACTTGGTGTGTGCTTGGGCTGAGCAATCAAGGAAATTCGTGTAGAGACCTTTTCTGGAGTTAAACGCCAGCTCCCATGCCAGTTTGGGCGTTTAACTCCAACTTTTATTCCTGTTCCGGCGTTTAACGCTGGAATTCCTGAGGCCGGATTGCTTCGCGGGTTTGGGCCATCAAATCTTGGACAAAGTATGGACTATTATATATTGCTGGAAAGCCCTGGATGTCTACTTTCCAACGCCGTTGAGAGCGCGCCAATTGGGCTTCTGTAGCTCCAGAAAATCCACTTCGAGTGCAGGGAGGTCAGAATCCAACAGCATCTGCAGTCCTTTTTGGTCTCTGAATCAGATTTTTGCTCAGGTCCCTCAATTTCAGCCAGAAAATACCTGAAATCACAGAAAAACACACAAACTCATAGTAAAGTCCAGAAAAGTGAATTTTAAATAAAAACTAATAAAAATGTACTAAAATCTAACTAAAAGATATCAAAAACATACTAAAAACAATGCCAAAAAGTATACAAATTATCCGCTCATCAGTTATCTTGCAGATCTTAGTCAGGCAGATAGAAGAGTTATTGATTTGAATTTGGTTAAAAGCATAAAAAGAATGAAAAAGGGTAATCAGAACTCAGAAGTCGTGTAAACTATGATAAGAAGGTGGTTAAGGCTTGGAGATGTTTTGTCCTTCTAGATTAACTCGGGTATTACTGTCTTCTTTAATTGTGAATGATTTCTTCTATGGCAGACTGTATGTGATTGACACTGGTTTGAGCAGCCGCCAATACTCCTCCAGATCTGAACCCCAAGGTTAGTGCGGATCCATTTTATTGAGGGTGAAGTTCCTGCAGTTCATTCTCTTTAGTGATCCTACTCAAAACGCCACAGACAAGGTCGAATCTTCCGTATCAGAGGATGTTGCACCTTGGTTCTAGCCTCTACCACAGAGACCCTAATCTTCCCATACCTCGGCTGAACTGGTGTCTCGAGAAGTTCCCAACAAAGTCATGATGGATTAGCTGTCTAAGAGATGTATAGTCAAGATGGCGGTTCAATGCTTTCCACTTAAGTATTCACACGAACACAAGAAGAACACGGGTGGTTGTCTGGCACGCGGTCTTAGTATGAAGAACGAAGATGATTGTCACGGGTCATCCCATTCATCATGTTGAAGAACGAAAATACATCTTAGATTTAAATCAAACACGAATTTGAAGAGAAATAGTAATACTTTTATTAATCCATAAAACTCAGCAGGACTCCTCCCCTCAACCTAGGAGGTTTAGAAACGCATACTGATAGAAAACACAATGTTGAACGAAAATATGGCATAGAGGTCTATGTGATTATGTAAAATATTCCTTAAATACTAAACTAATGGCTAAGGATTACATAAAAAAAAGGATAAAACAATCTTTTAGTGCTAAATCCACTTATAGGGCCCACTTGGTGAATGTTTGGGCTGAACTTTGATGAGCTCCACATCCTAGGAGGCCTCTAAGGCGTTGAACGCTGGCTGGGGGTCCTCTTTGGGCGTTTGGACGCTAGTCTCCTCCTTTGGGCGCTGGACGCCTGGAATGGAGCAGGAGGCTGGCGTTAGACGCCAGTTTTGGGCCTTATATTCTGAAGCAATGTATGAACTATTATATATTGTTGGAAAGGTCTGGAAGTTAGCTTTCCATAGCCGTTGAGAACGCTCCATTTGGATTTCTATTAATCCATAAAATCTCTTTCGAGTGCAAGAAAGTCAGATTTGGACAGCATCTGCAATACTTTCTCTGTCTTTGAGTCAGACTTTTGTTCCAACTCCTCAATTTCAGCCAGAAAATACCTGAAATTGCACAAAAACACAAACTCAAAGTAGAATCTAAAAATATGAATTTAACACTAAAACCTATGAAAACTTAATAAAAATTAAACAAAATATGCTAAAAATTATATGAAAATGATGCCAAAAAACGTATAAAATATCCACTCATCATAAACTCAATGAGAATAATCAAAAGACTTGGCAATTACAAGAATTAGTAGCAATTATTGGACAAGATCTTAAAGATCATCTTCATGTTGATTAATTCCTTCTCAATATGCAATGGATGATGATCGTGTTGCTAGTGTTCTTTCCACTACTTATATGAGAAGGAAATAGGAAGACTATAATATCATCTCCTGGTTGCTAGCACCTATGAAAAGATCTTTTAAAAATAAAATTATTGGTTGTAAGTTTGATCATGATATTTGGAGCAACATTGAAGATTACTTTATTAAACTAGCCAAGTTTAAGGAAAAACAATTGAAATCACAATCGAAACTTACCAAGAAGCAGAGCCTTTTCTACTGTAGACTATGTTTTCAAGGTGAAAAAGATTATAGATTTGTTGGCATTATCGATAATCCAATGATGAACAGGTAGAAGTGTTATTAGAAGGTCTTAATGAGGATTATTAGACCGTCATCACTACTATTTCTACAAATCCAAAATTGTATTCTCTTCACAAAGTATAAACCTCAATTCCTTCTCATGATGATTTGCTAGAGAAGTTTTAAAAATCTGGTACAATTCTAGCACAAGCTCACATCACTCAAGCATCTTTTCCTTCATCAAACTACTCTGGTAGAGGTTTTGGTGGATGCCGTGGACATGGTGGAATATTTTCTCGTGGTGGTCGCTCCTTTTTTGGTCTTTTTTTGTGTTTAGATTCCCTAAGGCAACCCTTTTATGGAGTTACTTTTTTTGTATAAAAGGCAACGTTTTTTGAATGTTGCCATAAAAAGGGTTTCCTTTGATACATAAAAGCGTTGCCTTAGACCAAAAATAACAGCTGTATAGCCAACCCCCTAAAAAGTGTTGCATTTTGTCGGAAAGTGTTGCCTTTGATTAAAGGC
The DNA here is from genome assembly GCF_014773155.1 of Arachis stenosperma. Lineage (NCBI taxonomy): Eukaryota > Viridiplantae > Streptophyta > Magnoliopsida > Fabales > Fabaceae > Arachis > Arachis stenosperma. The sequence goes on from NC_080383.1 coordinate 67,952,168, forward strand.
AACACTTTTTTCGTATTATAGACAACGTTTTTAAAGGGTTGCCTCAACCCGAATTTGTTGTAGTGATTTGTGGTCGTTTAGGACACATTGCATGGAATTGTTTCCCATGCTTTAATCAAGATCAACCACCATCCTTTCAAAATTCAAGATATGTATCATCAAATTCTTCTTTTTCAACTACTTCATCCCTATGCATCCTTCAACATCAAATTCATCTATATCACCACCTCCACCCTCTTTTCGCAATCCATAAGCATACATGGCTATTCTTTTCTCTGCCTCAGATCCTTTATGGTTTTCAGACACTGGCACCTCCCATCAAGTTACTCCTCATCAATCTACTTTGTTATCTTGTTTTGAGTATTCTGGGCTTGAACAAATTCAAGTAGGTAATGGATGGGTGTGCATATTAAATATATTGATAATTTATATTTACATGTTCATGATTTAAAATGTTGGTTTAAGTTAAAATCTTTAACTGATGCTCCTCAAATTATAAAAAATATTATTAGTGTGTCCAAATTTATTAAGGATGATGTAGTATTTGTATAAGTTTTATGACTATTTTTGTTTTGTGAGGTGCAAGTATATTAAGAAGATTTTATTGCAAGGTTTCAATAATAGAAGCCTTTATTAATTTCACAATGTTACTATTCCACAACTAGATCATAATACAAAGCCTACAATTTTATCTGTTTTTTGTTTAAGAAATTAGGTCATGCTACCTCCAAAATTGTTAAATCTATTCTTATTTATTGTAGTTTTTTTTTCTTCTTTAGACAATAATGATGATTCTGATCTCTATGAATATTGTGACAATTGTGCAAGTGCTAAGATGCACAAGTTGCCTTTTTCAAATTCTACAACTCAATATAATGAACCTTTACTACAATTGATATATATATATATATATATATATATATATATATATATATATATATATATATATATATATATATACTTTTTGTAAAGTAATATGTAATTTATTCTGTGTGATATGTCACTTTTTAATTGGTTATTAGGTTAATTATGGTTATACTATTTTATAATTAAATTAATTTTTAAAATCGGTAATTATGCAATTTTTTAAAGTATTAAAATTTGAAACATGACTTTTTCTCTAAATCATTTTCAGAAGATAGATGTATCCTAATCCTCTGTAATGGCTTTCGACTTTTCGCTCCTCTTACATTCCTTCGTCCTCGTCGCGCCTCCCAAGTAGCACTGCCTCGTCGATTGTAATCAAATTATAAGAAGCCAACTGAATAACTAAAAAAATTGACAAAGACATTCAAAGATGCAGAAAAGAGAGAAAAATAACCTGTCAAAACATGTCGAAGCAGACTCTGACTAGGGGTGATAGCAGCGACGGACGAGGAGGCAACGAAGAGAGACGCACCGGAGCAAGGAGACGCAACGACGCAGAGCAAGGGAGGCATAGACGTGACGACGCAATGTTGGAGACACACCGAAGCTGGCGAGACGAATCAGAGGAGCCAGCGATCGTGACTTTTGGACTTTGGAGTTCAACCGTACGAGACTTCAGGAGAGGCTGACTGGTGAGGAATAGTTCCTAAGTGACATTGAGAGAGAACGAGGAAATAAAAATTTAGGATTAGGACTACCTTTAACGTGATTTGGAAAATAAAAAAAAATCAGTTTCTAATCTTTTAATAAATTATATATTTATCCCTTTTAAAAATTTAATTATAATATAATCTAACTATGGTTAAAATAGTAACTCAAATTAAAAGTAAATATCCAATTAAGATATGACACATCATAAAAATAGAGAAATTTATATGTTATTTTAGGGATAATTAGGTAAAATTCACTCAATATTGTTAAAAAGATATACCTTATGCATCTTTATTTTCTATCACTAATTCATAATTCAAGGCACCACTTTCAGTTTTCATTCTTTGCTGAGCTTTGCACTTTCTTCTGCAATTTTTTCATTGCCAAGTAACTCAATGAACCACATTCCTATCAAAAATAATTACTAACCGAATAATAGTATAATTGATTAGCTTTTCCCTGTATGTAGTTTAGCCTCCAAAACACATAGCAAAATTCTTTTTTTGCTATAGTTTTTAAAATAAAATCAAACTATTGTTGAGCACCGATGACTTGTTTTCTATATATAAACAAGTTATCAAGAGGTATTATTGTTCTATTTCAACTTAAATTTAAATTACCCATAAATATTAAAATCATCTACATATAAAAAAAATGAATTTAGTGTTTATAAAAAATTAATTATATTATTGCAGAAAAATTTGATTATTCTAATATTAATTATTTTGCTGTATTCCAAATGAATTTGTGACTAATTATTTTAATAGAATAATATAATAATATATAGATATACATAAATATATGATTTTAATTTTTTTATATTTATAGCATTTTTTAATTTCAAAATATATCATACTCCAACTAAAATTATTTAGTATGACTTGTAAGATGATCGATATGACCTCAGTAATAAGACTATAATCTAAATCTTTGGTGACCAAAGACCTATTAATGAAGATATGGTTATGAAGCCAGTAAAGTGGTGGCCGAATTAATTCATATATTATAATTACTGTATTATATGTTGAAACTTTTCCCCCAATTAAAGATATTAATTATGTATAAAACGATAGCAACCTACCACCTCTCTCAAATTTTTATTACAAGACCAGAGCAGAGCCTGCATCGTATTCCTTATCATATGTGTGCCATCAAAGAATTAATGCATATGTGGACTTACACTCAATACTACAAATAATAAAAATATATAATAACAATAATATTATTGATAATTAATGAAAGCACCTTGGACTTGACTTGGCACGTAAATGACGCTAGTAATAATTATCAATGTCCTTGATTTTATGCATGCCGTGTCTTCTCACGTAAAGTCGACATGTATATAATATTGGTGAGAACTTACATCAAATTAAAAATATATATATTTAGTTCAGTGCTTTATGGTAGTGGTAGCTACATGGATTTTAATTGAGCCATATAACCTTGACTACAATGCTATGGACTTACGGTTGTCGCTGTGGGCTTCTGATGACCCTGAAATTATGAATTATGTTGTATTCCTTTTTCATAATAGGAATGAAGTTGTAATATCGTGTTATGAAATTACATATTTTAAATAAATAATAATTTTGGATTTTTTATTTACTGTGTAACATAAATGATCAAAGTGAAACATATTATACAACAGATATAATCTGGATTTTTTTCTAATATAAAATAAAAAAATAATTTATTCCTAAAACAAAAGATTTTAACTTTATTTTCGAAAATACGATTTTTTTTGTAAGTAGAGCAAGTTCGCCACATCTGGCGAACTCTATAATTTATATAGAGTTCACCGCACCTCTAACGAACTTTAGGTTGAGTTTGGCACACTATAAAAGTCAAGTGGGTCCATCTTCATTTGTCCGTTTTTTTTCTATCTCTTCTCCAAAATTACTCTGTTCCTGCTCTCTGGTGCATGAAGTTTGTTATTTACGACATCTTCTGTTTCATGTTAGTACGTTAGTTAGAATGACTTTTTTTCAAGGTAGTTAGAGTAACTGTTTATATATTAGTTAAAGTTACTAGTTAGTGGTTACATGTTAGTTAGAATTAATGTTTACATGTTAGTTAGACTTTATAACATGTTAGTTAAAATTTGGATGTTATTGTTTTTAAGTACAGTTGCTAAATATTGTTTATAACATGTTAATTAGTATAAGTAGTTAGTCAATTGTTAGTTAGGTTATTCAGAATAATTAGTTTAAGTCGTGAATTACAAGGTAATTAGTGGAATAATTAGTTAGGTTAAGTAATAATAGTAAAAAATATTATTAGTAACATTTAGAATTTAGTTAGTTATTGATTAAGGTTGTTTAGGGTGTTAGTTGACGGAGTCATCTAGTTGAGGTAAATTTTAGTTAGTAAGTTTCGAATACGTTATTTTCGGTATTTAGTTAATGTGAAAGGAACTGAGTTCAGTATATGTTGTTTGATTTCAATAGAGTGTGGTTAGATGGAGCAACAATTATTAGGTTACGAGGAGACGCTCTACAAATTAGATCAGGTCGAGCACATTGCTGGCAGACTTCATCGAGTGGTATGCTTTTATTATTTTTGTTTATTTCATTGTAATTAATAAACAGTTAAGTTGTTATTTTAGGTGTTCTTGAATTTTTTTTAATTTTATTTTTTGTTTGGTAGGCGCCTCGGATCTTGCGCACCAAGTGGAATTTGATGACACGCTCGCCAGAGCAGATTAGGCCATATCTCAGACGAGCCGGGTTTGAGTATGTGGCCTATATGGTTGAGTTTGAACACAACTGACCACTTGCCTCGGCATTGATAGAGAGGTGGAGGCATGAGTCGCACACATTTTATCTACCATGCGGAGAGATGACTATCACCCTACACAACGTAGCCTATCAGCTGGGGCTGAGGATCGATGGTGATAGATCCTATGAGTGGATGCATAGGTAGTTGGGAGCAGTACCATCAGGGATGGACTATTGAAGACTTTTGTCAGCAGCTGCTGGGTATTATTTCCGGCCCAAATGACAAATAGTCACAGATCAAGTGGACTGTGAAGCTCGCTTGGTTTCACAACACAGTCTGCGAAAAGCTGGAGTAGGATGCCACAGAGGAGTGTCTGATGAGGTACACGAGAGGGTACATCATGCAACTTATAGGGGTATCCTATTCCCAGATGCATCTGACTCATGAGTGCACATCAGGTGGCTCCCACTACTAGAGGACCTAGAGACGTGTGGCCATCATCGGGGTTAACTGCATACTGATCCATCATCGGATCCCTGATAGCAGAACTATCATGACTTGCAACACCGTAGTCCATCATGTCAACATTCCGAACTTCAACTTTAGACCCCTCTTAACTCCGTTCAGGTGACATATTTAGATCCACCATCGTCCTTCTGATAGTTTGTCTAACAGCTCCACTCACCGGACTATCATCAATTGTATCTGCAGATGATCATCGACCACCCAACTCAACAAGAAATACGAATAATTCCAACAGATGAACATTGTTCATTAGTTGTGCCACGACCTTATAAGTCGTGCGTCCTCGTCGTCACGTAGGCGATACTTAATTCAAAATAATAGAAATGTTTCTCACAACCATGGTCTGATAAATATACTAGCAACAGAGAAAATATAACTGTAATATACCTTTTATAAAACATAATGCCTTCTACTTCGGTCGGATATCTGTAGTAAATTTTTTCACCCGTTTTATCTCTTGCTGTCCGACAGAATGCAATATCAAATTCTTCAACTCTTCTAAACTATTGACTTCCGATGTCATATAGGTAATTATCGGTTGCTCCGATCTGAAAACAATAGAACATTCTTCATCATACACTATTTTTCCATCGTAATGAATGGATAACAATAGATTTTTTGACATTGTAGAAAAAAATGTCAAACAATGAGAATGAATGAAAGTGGACAATGAAATTGTGGCTTTCTAATCCGCTCTCCAACAAGCATGCTTTTATTTTGGAAACATAACGTAGAATTCGTCGAAGGGGGTGACAAACTCTATATAAATTATAGAGTTTGTTGGGGGCACGGCGAACTTACCTGTAAGATTTCAGATTTTTGAAAATTAAATAATTAGTTATTTATGAGTTATTATATCATATTGAGATTTTATTTTTAAAAAATTATTTTTAACAAAAATAATTAAACAAAATTTTATAATTATTAAAGTTTAGTCTAATTATAATTTATTTTATTAGTTTAAAATATTTATAAAAAATTATTTTAATATACAAAAGTTAAATTTTATTATTATTATTATTATTATTATTATTATTGTTGTTGTTGTTGTTGTTGTTGTTGTTGGAAGGTACCTAACGTAATCTTCAAAGGAACCAAAGAAAGGAAATGGAACTTGATTTACTATGTATATGTATATATATAATAATTACACATGCTTTCTTTTATTTATTAACCTTGACACCTAGCCAATATTTATTTTAATCATCTAATGTCATTATATATTCTTTCAATTATCTCATTCACTTGGTCAAGGTTCAAAGTGTACAAAAAGAAGAAGTAAACGTGGCTTGTTTGTAATATATATATGTATATATGTATATATATATATATATATTTGGTAAAAATTTAATAAAAAAATTCAGCCAATTAGAGTGTTTGTATCTTTCTCTTTAATAAAAAAATTTAATAAAAAAATTCTTGTAATCCGTAACTCTAATAAAAAAATTTAATTTGGTAAAAGTGTTTGTATTTTTCTCTTTTACATGTTGACATTATTTTTGTTCGGTAGAAAATGATAATGATGTAGTTCATTTTTCTCTTAAATTCAGCCAATTAGAGTTCTAGGAGATACAGGCAATTTCTGACGTTTTCTTTTTCAATAATTCGGTCAAATAGCTTTTTCGAAATTTCGAATATTTTGATTTTGTACAGAAGTAGGGATTCGTTTTAAAATTAAAAGTTTTAATTTAAAAATGTCCAAAAGACTTATTGAATAAGTGCAAGTAATTTATAAGAGTGTGGTATTTACTATTTGCTAAGGATTGGTTGGATTGTGATTGTGAATGATGTTTAATTGGTGTTGTTTGTTAAATTGAAATATGGATTGAGTTTGGATTGTTGCTGAATTTCTAGTCATGTTACTTTCTTAGTTTGGTTGATTATTGAGAATCGAGCTGTATTGATGATTGTGGAATCAAACTAGTGGATTGTTGAGAAAATGAAGGAACCCATAAGGGTGATGAAGTTGAATGTTAAAAGGGAGGTTATGTCCGAATTTTGGTAAAACATACGAAAAAGTTATTTGAATTGAAAATCCAGTTTATAAGCTTATTTTGAGAAAATGTTAGCTTGATTTATTGGTAACGAATAAAGAATTAAAAATGACTTTGATATTGAACCTGGTTAGCTTTCAGATTTACAATGTTTTAATAATGGATATGGTTTGTTGGATTTATCAATGATTTTTAAGAGTTGAAAATAGTTTGGTAGGGACCTTGGAAAGGTGGTATAGCTCGAATTTTAGAGGAAATGCTGCCAAATTTTTATAAAACTCTAAAATTTTATTTAAAGTGTTATTTAAAAGTAAATTTGATTTAAGTATATTATTTGAATTCGATTTATTAAGAAAAGTATAATTTTTATTTCTTTGTGATTGTGCCGTTTATCTTGTTGTGACTTGCTTGTGTGATGAACTGAATTTCATGTCTGTGTTATTAGCTTGTGAATGTATTAAAGTATTAAGAATTGACATTTTGATTGAGAATTAATTATGTGGCTGAGAGATGATTAATATGACTAGTTTTATATTTAAAATATGTTGTGAGATTAAAGATTTTAAAAGAGGTAATTAATTAGCTATACTCAAATCAAGAGTATTTTCCAAAGGTTTGATAAAAACATAGATTCTTTGGGTATGTTAATTATTCGCATTTTATTCATTACTTTTACGGTATTTTCATTCTCTACTGAGAACGTGTAGTTTGTTCTCACCTCAAAATCTTTCACCCTTTCAGTGCCATAGGTCTGAAGACTTAAAGTGAAGCCACGAGCAATTAGTAGGCTTTCTTTATGATTTCAACTACTTTCATAGAGTTCCTTCGCTTTTGTCCTTTAATATTTTATTTTATTTAGAGGGTAAATAAGATATGTTGTATTCGAATTTTATTGGATTTTTTTGTATTAAACTTATTATTAATAATATTTATGTGATTATTAGTACTTGTAAATCTTTAAAGTATGACTTTAAAGAATAAAAGCAAATTTTTCCGACATTTTCTATAAAACTAAAATGCGATAACAGGCTCAATATTAAATAGATAATAAAGAACAATAGGTTAGTAACGCCTTATTTTTTATACGATCATGACGTGCTAAAAATTAGGGTGTTACATTGCCCTAATTACCAAAAAAAAATCGTATTTTTGAAAATAAAGTTAAGGGCAATCTACCTAATTAAATAAATTCTGTGAATTGTTTACCTGAATACACAAAAGAGAAACCTCTTACGTACATGTGCAATTTCAATTTTATGTAAACCGTGGGAGTCAACCACGGTTTCTAGTTTGTATGTAAACCGTTGGAGGCTACAAGGTTTTATGGTTGGAAAAGGTTGGGCATAATCCATGGCTACCTACCACGGATTATGAAGGAAAAAGCTAAGGCATAAACCGTGGTTGCTTCCCACGGTTTATGAAGAGCAGAACTTGAACGAAAACCCCATAAGTTCCCATGGTTTACATGCAAAGTATAAATTATATGATCAAATTTTTTAAAAACCAAATTTTTTTATTTTTTATTCTTAAATTATATGATCAAATTTTTTTATTTAAATTAAAAAAATAAAATAAAGTCCATCAATATCTAGTAAACAACGGATCTGTAAATTTATTATTTTTTTTAATTTTTAAACTAAAAAAGTAAATTTTTTCTAATATTAAAAAAAATAAAAAATTCTAACAATATACAAAAAATAAAAAAATTTAAAATTTAAAATTTTTAAATTAATTTATTCTTAATTTGTGAACAAGTGCAGCTAAAAAAATCAATTGTCCGAGTGTAGCATTATCCGGTGAATAAAAAAATTAAAAAAAATATTATTAAAAAAATTAAAAATTTTAAAAAACTAAATTTCTTATTTTTTAATTTTTAAATTATATTATTAAATTTTTTTATTTAAATTAGAAAAATAAAATAAAGTTCACCAATATCTAGTAAATAACAGATATATAAATTTATTATTTTTTTAATTTTTAAACTAAAAAAATAATTTTTTTTCTAATATTAAAAAAAATAAAAAAATTCTAACAATATCCAAAAAATAAAAAAATTGAAAAATTTTAAATTTTTAAATTTTTTAAATCAATTTATTCTTAATTTTGAACAGGTGCAGCTAAAAAAAAGTCAACTGTTTGGGTGTAGCATTATCCAGTGAATAATAAAATAAAAAAATATTATTTAAAAATTAAAAATGTTAAAAAACTAAATTTTTTATTTTTAAATTTTTAATTTTATGTTTAAATTTTTTATTTAAATTAAAAATATAAAATCTATTCTATCAATATCTAGTAAATAATAGATCTACACCCGGACAATTGATTTTTTTAGCTGCACTTGTTCACAAATTAAGAATAAATTAATTTAAAAATTTTAAATTTTTAAATTTTTTATTTTTTGTATATTGTTAGAATTTTTTATTTTTTTAATATTAGAAAAAAATTTATTTTTTAGTTTAAAAAGTAAAAAATAATAAATTTATAGATCTATTCTCTACTAGATATAGCTGGACTTTATTTTATTTTTTTAATTTAAATAAAAAAATTTTATCATATAATTTAAGAATAAAAAATAAAAAATTTTGATCATATAATTTATACTTTGCATATAAACCGTGGGAACCTATGAGAGTTTTCGTTCAAGTCCTCCTCTTCATAAACCGTGGGAAGCAACCACGGTTTATGCCTTAGCTTTTTCCTTCATAATCCGTGGTAGGTAGCTACGGATTATGCCCAACCTTTTCCAACCATAACACTGTGTAGCTTCCAACGGTTTACATACAAACTAAAAACCGTAGTTAACTCTCACGGTTTATATAAAATTAAAATTGTATATGTACGTAAGAGGTTTCTCTTTTGTGTATTCAGATAAATAATTCACAGAATTTATTTAATTAGATAGATTACCCTAAAGTTAAAATATCTTGTTTTGGGAATTAATTATTTTTTTATTATATATTAAAAAAATCCGATATAACATTTATAGTTCAACTAGGAAACAAATTTTTTTGGTAATTAACATTTGCCAAAATTTTAAAAATTTAATTTTTGCTCTCACGTTCGCACTTTTTCTTCTCACTTTTCTTCTTCCGGCCAATACATATCTCACCCTCACCGGTACTTGTTGTTGGCTACTTAAAAAAAATTAAAATTAAAATATACATTCCGAATTAAAAAATTTAAAATTAACACAAAATTAATAATCTTCAAATTATTCAAAGGAACATCCAAAATCCTATATTAAAAAATATTAAAAAAATCAAATATTTATATTGAAACTTGTAAAACAATAAAAAACTATGAACATAAAAAATTTTATGTAATCGAACATCAAAAATTATAAATAATTAAATATTTAAAACCACCCAATATAATTAATCATCAATAACTCCGGTAGAATATATACGAACTAATTTGGGTTAGTCGGATAATTAGCTTACTAGTTTATTTAAGCAAGTATTGGAGATTTCAATTTTCGAATCCCGCCTTATATATGCAGCAACCCATTAATTAGTAATAAATTCTTAAATAGAGTTCAAATTCGTGACAAATTAATTCTTAACCCATCGAATTGAGAGATACCGTAAACAAAAAAAATACAGAACATATATGAGAGACAATGCAAATATGGTCTCACAAATTTGACGAAGGGATCCTTCAAATTTATTAAGCTCGGTGGCCATGATAAGTGCCTTAACCTATATATCCCCGTCATCTTCGCTACTTCACTAGTGGATCCAATTGTTGTATCAACATCGTGATTAGATTTGACGGCACGACCACTTATCTAGAGAAATAAGCATTGGACTAACAGACTTGAATTAGTTCACCAGCTTGACAAGGGCCAAATTTGCAGCTCCAACGACTAAGGTAGACGACAGTGATGGCTAGTTACTAAGGATAATGGAGGACTCAATGCATGATGACAATTGTTGTAAATCCTCAAAACTTTGAGAATTCAACTGAGTTATGAAGGATTAATTTTATAAATTCAAGGGTCATTATTCTCTAAAATTGTTCAGAAAAGAAAAATAAAAATTCGATTTATGGCAAATTTAATTGGATAAGGATTAATTTTATAAATTCAAGGGTCATTATTCTCTGAAATTGTTTAGAAAAGAAAAATAAAAAATTCGATTTATGGCAAATTTAATTGGATAAGGATTAATTTTATAAATTCAAGGGTCATTATTCTCTAAAATTGTTCAGGAAAGAAAAATAAAAAATTCGATTTATGGAAAATTCAATTGGATTGGTAAGGGCATCTGATCAATAATTGTTTGAATAATAAAACAATGCACATAATTTGAAATTTAAAGTTTAAGTACTTGGAGAATGAAAAATTTAGATTTAAAGATTTGGCAGTCGTAATTTTATAAATTAAATCAAATCAAATCAAGTGGTCTAAATTTATATAAAGATAGTATTTGCTCGAACTCATTTTTAAGTCGATGAGTAAAATTCTTTTGCAATATAGAGCAATTTCCTTTAATTACAGATAATTTTTATTTATCGTTGTTCCCTAAATTTTGCTAAAATTTCTAAGCCAACCTTAGCAACTTTTTCTAAAACCTAACCTTAGTTTGCAAAATTAATCACACACTATTCATGGGTGGTTAGCAAGTGCACCAAATCACTTTAAGTAATACTACGATAAGTGAATATCTCTACAAGAACTAAAAGATTAAGCAAAACAGTGTTTAGTTGAACTTCTAATTAGATTGATGAAACTTTTTGTAGGAAATAGGAACTGGACGTAATAGTGATGCATGCAAAGCTTATAAATGAGAGAAATAGATAATAGATGGAGATTTTAAGATTTTAAAGATGTTTAGTTCTTAGAAAAAGAAATAATCATGTTCATTACCTTAATTTATGCAAAGATATTTTTACAAAAAATCATATATAATCAAACAACAATTCATTGACAATTCAATTTCTCTTTATCCCACCTAATCACCAATTCTTTGATCAGTTAGTTGGCAAGAAGAGAATAAACACAGTTCTGATTTAAAGTCACATAATTTTCAAAACTATTCCTAGTCAATTGAAAAGTTATGAGAATAAGTTTCAAGCTAACTCCAATAGTAGCTCTCCTAAGATAATAAAGAAATACAAGATAGATTTATAATATTTTCTAATACTTCTAACCATTAAGAATAAAAACAAAACTCAATTTTTGGAGAACTATCAATGCAGTAATCAAAATAAAAGAAACAATCAATTACCAATCTATAAAACTAAATAGAGCTCCTAACCCTAACAAAGAATAATTAGTGACTCATGGAGAAAAAAAAATAAAAGACGAAATAAGAATGCTGGATGCCGAATGATCGCTCATACCTAACTTATTTATACCTAAACTCTAACCTAAATCTCAAATATAAACTAATCCTAATCTTATCTTATCTAGAAGGATAAGATATACCTAATAATATCTTAAACTTAAAAAAGAACTAATCTTATCTTCTCTAACAATAACAAAAATAAGCTGCATTCAAATCTTGAGTGTGCGGGCCGAGTCAAATAGTCTTGATAGAATTACTAGGCCTTAGATTTCGGCATGGGCGTTGAGCGTTAGGTGCTGGCATTGGGTGCCCACTCCTTTAAGCTTCTTGGGCGCTTAACGCCAGTATCTAGTACTAGGAACCAGGGCTTTATTGTGTTTTTGGGCTTGAACATTGTGCGTTAGTCTTATTTTTCTTCGAAGATGCTGGGTGCCAAGGTTGGGTACTTGACGCTGAGTCCTTGGGACTGAAAAAATTATTGGCATTGGATGCCTATTCTACTGGGTGCTAGGCGCCCATCCTAGTTTTCTTTCTGGGCACCTATTCTTTTAAGATCCTTGGGCGTTGGGTGTCCATGTATAAGTGCTGGGCATCCATCTCCTTGATTGTTTCTATTCACCTAAATTCTTTAAATAATAATTATGAATGCACAACAAGTCTAAACCAACTCCAAATGACATAAAATAGCAATGAAATCTTTAATTAAGCATAAGAAAACTACTAAAAAGATATGCAAAAATTCACTAAAGATGCCAAGGTATTTATCATACTACTAAATTTAAAACTTTGCTTGTACCCAAACAAATAAAAGAATGTATAGAAGTTATCTTAGTGATAAGAATTGAAGATTTATTAACTAAAATTCTATTCAGATATTAAGTTTATAGTAGAGTTATAATGATTTATGTCATTACATGTGGACTTGCATTGTTCTCATGAATCTTGCAAACATAAATATGAATTTTCAGAAATCTAATCCGGATGATATTATAGATATATTTTTTTTAGTTTTTCAATCTTGAAAGCAGCTTTCTTTTTTAAAATATTCATCACTTTTTCTTAATTTGGAGAAAATATTTATACTTTAACTCTAAATATTTTGTCTTAAGACAAATCTTAAGTGTAGATTTTCAATTGATATTCTCAAACTAGTTTGTTTAAGATACCAGGTGATGAAGAACTCCATGAATTTACTTACCCAAACCTCTCCTTGATACTACAACACCATAAGCACATAACTAGAAAAAAATTTTTGATTTTTATATATTCCAGACAAGGTGCGTAGAGCCTCTGGACTCTAAATGTTTTGTCTCAAGGTAACTCTTTAATATAGGTTTTCAATCAATACTCCCGACCTAATTGGCTCAAGGTATCGAGTGATGAAGTACCTCTCGAATTTACTAAACCAAGCCTCTCTTTGACATAACAACACCACAAGCACATAACTGGTCCTAAACATTAGTGCTCAGAGCTTTTTTTTTTTACTTTGATTTTTTCCAAGGATTGCCATAATATTTTTCTAAATTTTCTTCCCTAAATATTCTATCTTTCTCTTTCTACAGGTTTCGTACACATTAGCCAATTATGTAATCACATTCTTTCACATAACCCACCTTTTTTTATTTGATTTTTTTTATTTTTCTTCAATTAATGTCACTCGAATGTTCTCTGACATATAAACTGCTAAAAAATAAGTACATAGAATTTAAACAAACTAAGGCAAACCAAAAAAGGAAAAAAAAAAGAAAAGGGAAATAGAAAACACAAAGAAAATGTTATGTAAAAGAAAAAATAACCATCAGAACAATAAAGTTATCACTTTTTAATCCTCATCATCATCGTTCTCTTCTTTCTTTTCTTCTTTGTCTAGGCTTTCTTCTGTTCTTCTCGCACTCCAAAGCTCTTATCTCTCTTGTTTTTGCCTCTTCTTTCTATAAACTTCCTTTTCTCATCTCCTTTGCTCCCAGATTGGATTGATCATGGCAAATGGCGAAATATTTTGTGGGTCTGATATGTGAGTAGAAATATAAAGATAATGTAACCTTTGAGTTATTCAATTCAAATTATTGAAATTCTCTATAGAATTACTGTACGTCAATCTCTTGTCCTTGGATTTTTCTTGATCCTACTGGAGGTTCAGGTGCAAGACGTGGAGGAGATTATCTTCAGTCTCATCTTTCTGAGTTTCTCCATGGAGCCTTCTTCTTACTCTCTCCATCACTGCCACAGAGATTGACCGCTCTATTAGAATGGAGATGTCATGTTCAATGACCATCCCCAGAGATTCACAGAGACAGCAGATAAGGCTTGAAAATCTGAATTTTGTTCTTGTATCCAAACTTTGAGCAATGTTGCATATATTTTTAGGAATAAGACTTTTCACTCTAACTTTCTCTCCTATCATTATTGAGTGGATTAGTTGTAAGACCTAAGGTCTTACAAAATCAAATAAAAAATTTGTTTATGATTTATTATATTTAGATTTTAAATTTTATTTTATGAATAAAAAGAAATTAGTTTAATTATCTCTAATATTAAATTATAATATTTATTTAAAAATAAATTTTAAGTTGATAATTAAATAATATTTTTATAAATGTATAGTTCATATGGTTCATATGGTTATTGGTATGGTGGATATGGGTTAGGATCATATAGAGGTATTTAGTGGTATGGGGCTTGTGAGTATGGTGGTTGAGGGAAATATTGAGGAGGAGATTCATAGGCATATGGTGATTGAGGGCTATATTGATGAGGGGGTTCATAGGCATATGGTAGTTGTGGTTGATAACCACAATGAGGTCCACCATAACCATTGGATTGGTATGCATTATGGATTATGCTCATAGTATTCCAGAGGAGGTTGTTGCCATAAAGATTGTTCATATGATTGAGGCTCCTCCCACCTTTGATTTTCCTATCCTTGATGCATATCCTCATTGTAATTTCGATTTTCTACAACATAATTAGAACCAAACTCATAGCCAAAAGGGTGAGAATTCATAGTAACAAGAGAAAATAAAAATATAAGCTAATAAGAAATAATAAAAACTAAATCCTACAACTAGCAAAAACTAACAAAGAAATCAAAGCAAGCTATTCACAATATTAACATATATACAATAACCAATAATAAGCGCACATTTGTAATTTTCCGGTAACGGTGCCAAAAACTTGACGGAGGAAAATCGTCGGTTAGGAATTTTTTACAAAATAATCTCGTCGAAGTATAGATTTAAATCAACAATTAGCCCTCAATCAAAGTTTAATTTTGTTTGTCACAATGCAAGCCAATAAAAACCGAGAGTATTTATATCTCGGGTCGTCTCTCAAGGAATTGCAGGAAAGCATGCATATTATTGGTTATGGGATATTTTTGGGATTTTTATAATAAGAGATAAGAAATGTAAATAAAAAGAAAGTAAGCTAACAACTAAGAAAGATCTTGGCAAGGGGTGAAAATTAAAATTTCTATCCTCATTATCATCCTCAATTATGATGGTAGTTGTCTTTTGCTCTCACTTAGTTATCCTCTAACAATTGAAGTAAAGTCAAGTGAACAAATTAACTCTAGTCCACAAATCCTAATCAAAGATTAGCCGTAGTGGAATTCAAGCCAACTAGTAATCCTCAATCACCAATCAACAAAAGAAATTGACAATTAAAGAGTGCCTAATTACACAACCCAAGCCAAGAAAGTAAAAATCTACACTAAAACCCAACCAAACATTTTATCAAACACTTGGAAGGTATAAAAATGAAAGCATGGTAAAATTGCAATAATAACCAAATCTAAACTACCAAACAACTCAAACAAGCAAAAAAGAAACATAAAACATCAAATTGTATTAATGGAAATTAAAATTAACAAGAGTTCATAAAGGTAGAAATGGCAACATAGAGAAATAAACAAGAGAAACTAAGAATATTAATACAATAGAACAATAAAATATAAAGAGAGTTGAACTAAAAACAAGAATCAAAACTTGGATCTAAAAAAATATGACCTAAACTATCCTAAATTTTAGAGAGAAGTTAGAGATTATCTCTCTAGAAACCTAACCTAAAGCATGATAAAAACTATATTATGACTAGTTGGTTCATTTTTCCTTCAATCCTTGGTTCAATAGCATCAAAAATAGGTTGGATTGTGCCCAAAATGCTCCAGAAATCCCTAGTCACATGTTGCCTTAATGAGTCACATCTTTTTGTGTTCCGCGTATGCGAGCATTAGGCCGCGAACGTGGACATCTTAACACACGTCCACCATAAAAAAAAATTGTATGTCATTTTGAAGCCCTGGTTGTTAGCTTTCTAATGCCATTGCAACTACCTCATTTGGACCTCTCTACTTTTGCATGCTCTTTCTCCACTTCTTCAAGCCATCCTTGCCTCCTAAATCTTAAATCACTCACACAAACACATCAAGGTATCGAATGAAAGAGAAGTGAAATTAAAATTAGCAAATTTATGACCTAAAAAGCATGTTTTTAATCTTAAGCACAATTTAGGAAGAATTCACAAAACTATACTATTTTAGTGAATAAATATAAGAAAAGTTAATAAAATTCACCTAATCAAAGCAAATAAATACCATGAAATGTGAATTCATCGAGTATTTGCTTACCGGAGGATGCCGTTTGGACTTTGTAATTCCCCAGCAACTTTTCAGAGGTGTATACTTTCTATTTTCTCAAACATGGTTGAAAAGTTCATTGAGGTATTTATGGATGACTTCTCTATTTTTGGTGATTCTTTTAAATTTTGCCTTAAGCATCTAACTTTGGTATTGAAACGGTGTCAAGAAACAAACCTCATTTCGAAATGAAAAAAATGTCACTTTATGGTAACTGAGGAAACTGTTCTTGGTCACCGGATTTCAAACAAGGGAATAGAAGTTAATAAATTATAAAGCTGATACGTGAGCATCTTTCTTATCTTTTTCCAGTGAATTTGCATTTAAATTGTTGAGTTTAATCAAGAATTAATTATCTTTTAGCCACTATGGGTGCTACTTTGAGTCTCGTGCAATTTTGTTTATTTTAGGTAGCATTTGGCTGGATTTGATGGAGAGAAAGCTTGCACAAATGGAAGGAGCACAAGAATTAAAGGAGATGATCAGCGAGGAGCGACGCGTGCGCGTACCTGACGCGTGCGCGTGATTTGGAGATTTGTGCAGCGACGCGTGCGCGTACCTGACGCGTACGCGTGACACGTGAAGAAGACCATCGATGCGTACGCGTGACTGACGCGTACGCGTGACATGCGCCACGTGCAGAAAATGATGGGGGCGATTTTTGGGCCCCATTTTGGCACTCAAGTAAGGCGCAGCTCTCTGCCAAGTTAGGCGCGGATCCAGTGAAGTCAAGTGGTCCCCACGTTACAAGGCACGGATTATTTAATTGATTCTAATTTAAATTTAAATTTTAAAATAGGAAAATATATTATTTTAATTTTAAAAATTAGATTTTAAATTAATTAGGATTAGATATAAAAGACAATATGATTCTATTCGAATTTACATTCCGCACTTTACAGTTTACTAGAATCCTAGTTTTCACTCTTTTCCATGAGCAACTAAACCTCTACTGTTAAGGTTAGGAGCTCTATCTATTGTATGGATTGATACTATTATTTTTCTATTTTAATTCATGTACTAATTTATATTTCAAGAATTGTTTTTGTTCTTTATCTTATGAATTTGGGTGGAACAGAAGTATGACCCTCTTTCTAACTGAGTTCTTGTATAACTTGAAAAAGCTCTTTACTTGAACAACAGGTTGAAAAAAATTTCTCCTAAATTCTAATTATATGGACTTAACGGGATACGTTACATATAATCCTCTTATGTTTGGATAATTAGGATTTTTTTTGGCATAATAATCAGAATTAAACTTCACCCCCTAATTAGAATCAATTGACCAAGGAATTGGCGATTGATGAGAATTAGAGGAGACTAGAAAGGTCTAAGGAATTAAGGTCTATTCACATATGGTTTGCCATGAATTAAATCTTGCATGATTAAAATAGTTAGTAAGAAAAGTCAATCTGGAAAATAGATAACTCTGAAGCCTTGTGATGAGCGGATAATTTATACGCTTTTTGGCATTGTTTTTAGGTAGTTTTTAGTAAGTTCAAGCTACTTTTAGGGATGTTTTCATTAGTTTTTATGTTAAATTCACATTTCTGGACTTTACTATGAGTTTGTGTATTTTTCTGTGATTTCAGGTAAATTCTGACTGAAATTGAGGGATTTGAGCAAAACTCTGAAGAAGGCTGACAAAAGGACTGCTGATGCTGTTGGATTCTGACCTCCCTGCACTCGAAATGGATTTTCTGGAGCTACAGAACTCCAATTGGCGCGCTCTCAACGGCGTTGAAAAGTAGACATCCAGGGCTTTCCAGCAATATATAATAGTCCATACTTTATTCGGAGATTGACGACGTAACTTGGCGTTGAACACCAAGTTCATGCTGCTGTCTGGAGTTAAACGCCAGAAAAACGTCATGATCCGGAGTTGAACGCCCAAAACACGTCATAACTCGAAGTTCAACTCCAAGAGAAGCCTCAGCTCGTGGATTGATCAAGCTCAGCCCAAACATACACCAAGTGGGCCCCGGAAGTGGATTTATGCATCAATTACTTACTCATGTAAACCCTAGGAGCTAGTTTATTATAAATAGAACATTTAACCATTGTATTAGATGTCTTTTGACCACGTTACATCTTTGGTCTCAGTTTTGTTTTATTCTTCATCCTAAGAGGCTATTGATCACGTTTTAGGGGGCTGGCCATTCGGCCATGCCTGAACCTTTTACTTATGTATTTTCAACGGTGGAGTTTCTGCACACCATAGATTAAGGGTGTAGAGCTCTGCTGTACCTCAAGTATTAATGCAATTCTATTTTCTTTTATTCAAATCTCTCTTATTCTTATTCCAAGATATTCATTCGCACCCAAGAACATGATGAATGTGATGATTAGATAACCCTCATTATCATTCTCACTTATGAACGCACGTGATTGACAACCACTTCCGTTCTACATGCAACAGAGCTTGAATGTGTATCTCTTAGATTCCCCAACAGAATCTTCGTGGTATAAGCTAGATAGATGGCGGCATTTATGAGGATCCGGAAAGTCTCACCTTGTCTGTGGTATTCCGAGTAGGATTCCGGTAATGAATGACTGTGACGTGCTTCAAACTCACAAGTGCTGGGCGTTAGTGACAAACGCAAAAGAATCAAGGGATTCTATTCCAGTAGGAGCGGGAACCAACCAGTGATTAGCCGTGCTGTGACAGAGTGCGTGAGCGTAGTTTTCACTGCGAGGATGAAATGTAGCCATCAACCATGGGTGATGCCTCCAGACGATTAGCCATGCGAGTGACAGCCGCAGAGGACCATTTTCCCAAGAGGATTGAAAGTAGCCACCGCTGATGGTGAACCCCTATACACAGCTTGCCATGGAAAAGAGTAAGAAGGATTGAGTTGAAGCAGTAGGAGAGCAGGCGTCCTTGAGCCATACAGTATCTCCATTCACTTATCTGAAATTCCCACCAATGAATCTGCATAAGTATTCTATCCCTTTTATTATTTCTTCTTTTTATTATTAATTTTCGAAATCATAAACAATTTTAATCTGCCTAACTGAGATCTACAAGGTGACCATAGCTTGCTTCATACCAACAATCTCTGTGGGATCGACCCTTACTCGCGTAAGGTTTATTACTTGGACGACCCAGTACACTTGCTGGTTAGTTGAACGGAGTTGTGAATTCAACCAGTGCCATAATAATGATTTCTCTCACAATAGTTTTTGTGTACATACCAAAGAGCCAATATTGTTGATCACAATTTCGTCCACCAAGTTTTTGGCGCCGTTGCCGGGGATTGTTCGAGTATGGACAACTGACGGTTCATCTTGTTGCTCAGATTAGGTAATTTTCTTTTCAAAAAGTTTTCTAAAATCTTTCAAAAATATTTTTTTTATTATTTTCGTTTTTTTTTTAATATAATTTTCGAAAAAAAAATAATAAAAATACTAAAAAATCATAAAATCATAAAAAACCAAAAATATTTTGTGTTTCTTGTTTGAGTCTTGAGTCAATTTTTAAGTTTGGTGTCAATTGCATACTTTAAAAAAAAAATTTCTTGCATTTTTCAAAATTCCATGCATTCATAGTGTTCTTCATGATCTTCAAGTTGTTCTTGACAAGTCTTCTTGTTTGATCTTGATGATTTCTTGTTTTGTGTTGTTTGTTGTTTTTCATATGCATTTTTTGTTTGTTAGAGTCCATGCATTAAAGATTTCTAAGTTTGGTGTCTTGCATGTTTTCTTTGCATCAAAAATTTTTCAAAATTATGTCCTTGATGTTCATCATGATCTTCAAAGTGTTCTTGGTGTTCATCTTGACATTCATAGTGTTCTTGCATGCATCTTGTGTTTTGATCCAAAATTTTCATGTTTTGGGTCATTTTTGTGTTTTTCTCTCTCATCATTAAAAAAATTCAAAAATAAAAAAAAAATATATTTTCCTTATTTTTCTCCAAATTTTCGAAAATTTGAGTTGACCAAGTCAAAAATTTTTAAAATTAGTTGTTTCTTATGAGTTAAGTCAAATTTTTAATTTTAAAAATCTTATCTTTTCAAATCTTTTTCAAAAATCACATCTTTTTCATTTTTTTTAATTTTCGAATTTTTTTTTAAATATTTTTCAAAATCTTTTTCATATCTTTACATCTAATTTTCGAAAATTCACTAATAATTAATGTGATTGGTTCAAAAATTTGAAGTTTGTTACTTTCTTGTTAAGAAAGGTTCAATCTTTAAGTTCTAGAATCTTATCTTGTAGTTTCTTGTTAGTGAAGTAAATAATTTTAAAATTTTTGAATTAAATCTTTTTATCTTTTATTTTATCTTTTTCAAAAATTTTATATTCTTCAAAATTTGATTTCAAAATATCTTATCTAACTTCTTATCTTCTTTTCTTTTTAAATTTTGATTTCAAATCTTTTTCAATCAACTAACTAACTTTTTGTTTGTTTCTTATCTTTTTCAAAACCACCTAACTACTTCTCTCTCTTCTATTTTCGAAAATATCTCTCTCTTTTTCAAAAATTCTTTTTAATTAACTAATTGTTTCAAATTTTAAGTTCAATTACATTTATCTCTAATTTTCGAAAATCACTAACTCTTTTTCAAAATTATTTTCGAATTCTCCCTCCTCTTTTCTTCTTCTAGTTAATTATTTAATTACTAACACTTCTCTCCACCTCTCTTCATCCAAAATCCGAACCCTCTTCTTCATTCTTCTACCCCTTCTTTTTCTACTAACATAAAGGAATCTCTATACTGTGACATAGAGGATTCCTCTTCTTTTCTTGTTTTCTTCTCTTTCATATGAGCAGGAACAAGGAAAAAGGCACTCTTGTTGAAATTGATCCAGAACCTGAAAGGACTCTGAAGAGAAAATTAAGAGAAGCTAAATTACAACAATCCAGAAATAACCTTTCAGAAATTTTCGAACAAGAGAAGGAGATGGCAGCCGAAAATAATAATAATAATAATGCAAGGAGAATGCTTGGTGACTTCACAAAACCAACGTCCAAGTTTGATGGAAGAAGCATCTCCATTCCTGCCATTGGAGCCAATAACTTTGAGCTGAAACCTCAGCTAGTTGCTTTAATGCAACAAAACTGCAAGTTTTATGGACTTCCATCTGAAGATCCTTATCAGTTTTTAACTGAGTTCTTGCAGATCTGTGAGACTGTAAAGACGAATGGGGTTGATCCTGAAGTCTACAGACTCATGCTTTTCCCTTTTGCTGTAAGAGACAGAGCCAGAGTATGGTTGGATTCACAACCCAAGGATAGCCTGGACTCATGGGATAAGCTGGTCACTGCCTTCTTGGATAAATTCTTTCCTCCTCAAAAGGTGAGCAAGCTGAGAGTGGATGTTCAAACCTTCAAACAAAAAGATGGTGAATCCCTCTATGAAGCTTGGGAAAGATACAAGCAGCTGACCAAAAGATGTCCATCTGACATGTTTTCAGAATGGACCTTACTAGATATATTCTATTATGGTCTCTCTGAATTTTCGAAAATGTCATTGGATCATTCTGCAGGTGGATCTATTCACCTGAAGAAAACGCCTGAAGAGGCTCAAGAACTCATTGACATGGTTGCAAATAACCAGTTCATGTACACTTCCGAGAGGAATTCCGTGAACAATGGGATACCTCAGAAGAAAGGAGTTCTTGAAATTGATACTTTGAATGCCATATTGGCTCAGAACAAAGTGTTGACTCAATAGGTCAACATGATCTCTCAAAATCTGAATGGATTGCAACATGCATCCAACAGTACTAGAGAGGCAGCTTCTGAAGAAGCTTATGATCCTGAGAACCCTGCCATGGCAGAGGTTAATTACATGGGTGAACCTTATGGAAACACCTATAACTCATCATGGAGAAATCATCCAAATTTCTCCTGGAAGGATCAACAAAAACCTCAACAAGGTTTTAACAATGGTGGACGTAATAGGCTGGGCAATAGCAAGCCATATCCATCATCTTCTCAGCAACAGACAGAGAATTCTGAACAAAACACTTCAAATTTAGCCAATATAGTCTCTGATCTGTCAAAGGCCACTTTTAGTTTCATGAATGAAACAAGATCCTGCATTAGAAATCTGGAGGCACAAGTGGGCCAGCTGAGTAAGAAAGTCATTGAAACTCCTCCCAGTATTCTCCCAAGCAATACAGAAGAGAATCCAAAAGGAGAGTGCAAAGCCATTGACATAGTCAATATGGCCGAATGCACAAGGGAGGAGGGGGACGAAAATCATAGTGAGGAAGACCTCCTGGGACGCCCCTCAAGCAAGAAGGAGTTTCCTATCAAGGATCCTGAGGAATCTGAGGCTCATCTAGAGACCATAGAGATTCCATTAAATCTCCTTCTGCCATTCATGAGCTCTGAAGACTATTCATCCTCTGAAGAGGATGAAGATGTGACTGGAGAGCAAGTTGCTCAATATTTAGGAGCTATCATGAAGCTGAATGCCAAGTTGTTTGGTAATGAAACTTGGGAAAGTGAACCTCCCTTGCTTATTAATGAACTGGATACTTGGATTCAGAAAATACTACCTCAAAAGAAACAAGATCCTGGCAAGTTCTCAATACCTTGTACCATAGGTACCATGATCTTTGAAAAAGCTCTGTGTGACCTGGGGTCAGGGATAAATCTTATGCCACTCTCTGTAATAGAGATGCTGGGGATCATTGAGGTACAACCTGCCTTGTTCTCATTACAACTGGCTGACAAGTCATTGAGACAAGCTTATGGAATAGTAGAGGATGTGCTAGTAAAGGTTGAAGGCCTTTACATCCCTACTGATTTCATAATCCTAGACACTAGGAAGGAAGATGATGAATGCATCATCCTAGGAAGACCTTTCCTAGCCACAGCAGGAGCTGTGATAGATGTCAACAGAGGTGAGTTAGTCCTTCAATTGAATGGGGACTACCTTGTGTTTAAGGCACATGGCCATCCCTCTGTGACAAAAGAGAGTAAGCATGAGGAACTTCTCTCAGTTCAGAGTCAAGAAAAGCCCACACAGTCAAACTCTAAGTTTGGTGTTGTGAGGCCACAACCAAACTCTAAGTTTGGTGTTCAAACCCCATATCCAAACTCTAAGTTTGGTGTTGGGACCACACAAAAATTGACCTGATCACCTTGCGGCTCCATGAGAGCCACTGTCAAGCTATTGACATTAAAGAAGCGCTTGTTGGGAGGCAACCCAATTTTATTTATCTAATTTTTATTTTATTGTTATTTTGTGTTTTATTAGGTACATGATCATGAGGAGTCACGAAAAAATCATAAAAATTAAAAAACAGAATCAAAAACAGCAGAAGAAAAAAAATTTTCACCCTGGAGGACGCACAGGCTGGCGTTCAACGCCAGCAAGGTGCATCTGGCCGGCGTTCAACGCCAGAACAGAGCACCATTCTGGCGCTGAACGCCAGAAACAAGCAACATCCTGGCGCTGAACGCCAGGAATGTGCCCAGAGAGGAAAAACTGGCGCTGAACGCCAGTAACAAGCATGAAACTGGCGTTCAACGCCAGAAACATGCTTTACATGGGCGTTGAACGCCCAGGACGTGCACCAATGGGCGTTTAAACGCCAGAATGGTGTACCAAGGCATTTTACATGCCTATTTGGTGCGGGGATGGAATTCCTTGACACCTCACGACCTGTGGACCTCACAGGATCCCCACCTACCTCGCCCTCTCTCTCTCCATTCATGGTCATCCCTTCTATTTTTCATTCACCACTCACTCTTTCCCATAAACCCCACTCACCTTCAAAATTCAAACTTCTCCTTCCCACCCAATCCCACCCATCTAGCCGATTCCATCTCCCCTCACTCTCCTCCATTTTCTTCTTCTTCTTCTTCTTCTCTTCTTTCTTCTCTTGCTCGAGGGCGAGCAATATTTTAAGTTTGGTGTGGTAAAAGCATAGCTTTTTTTTGCTTTTCCATTACCATTAATGGCACCTAAAGCCAGAGAAACCTCAAAGGGAAGACAAAAAGCTTCCACCTCTGAGTCATGGGAGATGGAAAGACTAATATAAGCCGTCATAGCTCAGTGGTAGAACATGTGGCTGCAAATCAAGAGATCCCTGAGATACCTCAGGGGAAAAGTTATCCTCCACACAAATATTGGAAGCAACTAAAGGGGAGGAACACCAAAATTACTAGGAATCATTCAACAGAAGCAAGGAAGAGACATAGAGGAGCTCAAAAGAGCACCATTGGACCTTCAAGAAGGCACCACCCTCACTCAGGTGGATTCATTCCTTGTTCTTTATTTCTTTCTGTTTTTGGTTTTTAATATTGTGTTTATCTATGTTTTGTGTCTTTATTTCATGATCATTAGTATGTAACCATGCCTTAAAGCTATGAATAAATTCCATTAATCCTTCACCTCTCTTAAAAGAAAAAATGTTTTAATTCAAAAGAACAAGAAGTACATAAATTTCGAAAATAGCTCTTGAATTTAGTTTAATTATATTGATGTGGTGACAATACTTTTTGTTTTCTGAATGAATGCATGAACAGTGCATATATCTTTTGATCTTGTTGTTTATGAATGTTAAAATTGTTGGCTCTTGAAAGAATGATGAACAAAGAGAAATGTTATTGATGATCTGAAAAATCATGTAATTGATTCTTGAAGCAAGAAAAAGCAGTGAAAAAAAAATGGCTAAAAAGAGTATATAGAAAAAGAAGGAGCAGTAGAAAAAGCCAATAGCCCTTAAAACCAAAAGGCAAGGGTAAAAAGGATCCAAGGCTTTGAGCATCAATGGATAGGAGGGCCCAAGGAAATAAAATCCAGGCCTAAGCGGCTAAATCAAGCTGTCCCTAACCATGTGCTTGTGTCATGAAGGTCCAAGTAAAGAGCTTGAGACTAAGTGGTTAAAGTCGTGATCCAAGGCAAAAGAGTGTGCTTAAGAGCTCTGGACACCACTAACTGGGGACTTTAGCAAAGCTAAGTCACAATCTGAAAAGGTTCACCCAGTTATGTGTCTGTGGCATTTATGTATCCGGTGGTAATACTGGAAAACAAAATGCTTAGGGCCACGGCCAAGACTCATAAGAAGCTGTGTTCAAGAATCAACATGCTTAACTAGGAAAGTCAATAACACTATCCGAAATTCTAAGTTCCTAGAGAAGCCAATCATTCTAAACTTCAAAGGAAAAAGTGAGATGCCAAAACTGTTCAGAAGCAAAAAGCTACAAGTCCCACTCATTTAATTATAATTAATATTCATTGATATTTCTGAATTTATAGTATATTCTCTTCTTTTTATCCTATTTGATTTTCAGTTGCTTGGGGACAAGCAACAATTTAAGTTTGGTGTTGTGATGAGCGGATAATTTATACGCTTTTTGGCATTGTTTTTAGGTAGTTTTTAGTAAGTTCAAGCTACTTTTAGGGATGTTTTCATTAGTTTTTATGTTAAATTCACATCTCTGGACTTTACTATGAGTTTGTGTGTTTTTCTGTGATTTCAGGTAAATTCTGACTGAAATTGAGGGATTTGAGCAAAACTCTGAAGAAGGCTGACAAAAGGACTGCTGATGCTGTTGGATTCTGACCTCCCTGCACTCGAAATAGATTTTCTGGAGCTACAGAACTCCAATTGGCGCGCTCTCAACGGCGTTGGAAAGTAGACATCCAGGGCTTTCCAGCAATATATAATAGTCCATACTTTATTCGGAGATTGACGACGTAACTTGGCGTTGAACGCCAAGTTCATGCTGCTGTCTGGAGTTAAACGCCAGAAAAACGTCATGATCCGGAGTTGAACGCCCAAAACACGTCATAACTCGAAGTTCAACTCCAAGAGAAGCCTCAGCTCGTGGATTGATCAAGCTCAGCCCAAACATACACCAAGTGGGCCCCGGAAGTGGATTTATACATCAATTACTTACTCATGTAAACCCTAGGAGCTAGTTTATTATAAATAGAACATTTAACCATTGTATTAGATGTCTTTTGACCACGTTACATCTTTGGTCTTAGTTTTGTTTTATTCTTCATCCTAAGAGGCTATTGATCACGTTTTAGGGGGCTGGCCATTCGGCCATGCCTGAACCTTTTACTTATGTATTTTCAACGGTGGAGTTTCTGCACACCATAGATTAAGGGTGTGGAGCTCTGCTGTACCTCAAGTATTAATGCAATTCTATTTTCTTTTATTCAAATCTCTCTTATTCTTATTCCAAGATATTCATTCGCACCCAAGAACATGATGAATGTGATGATTAGATAACCCTCATTATCATTCTCACTTATGAACGCACGTGATTGACAACCACTTCCGTTCTACATGCAACAGAGCTTGAATGTGTATCTCTTAGATTCCCCAACAGAATCTTCGTGGTATAAGCTAGATAGATGGCGGCATTTATGAGGATCCGGAAAGTCTCACCTTGTCTGTGGTATTCCGAGTAGGATCCTGGGAATCCGAAAAGTCTCACCTTGTCTGTGGTATTCCGAGTAGGATTCCGGTAATGAATGACTGTGACGTGCTTCAAACTCGCAAGTGCTGGGCGTTAGTGACAAACGCAAAAGAATCAAGGGATTCTATTCCAGTAGGAGCAGGAACCAACCAGTGATTAGCCGTGCTGTGACAGAGTGCGTGAGCGTAGTTTTCACTGCGAGGATGGGATGTAGCCATCAACCATGGGTGATGCCTCCAGACGATTAGCCATGCGAGTGACAGCCGCAGAGGACCATTTTCCCGAGAGGATTGAAAGTAGCCACCGCTGATGGTGAACCCCTATACACAGCTTTCCATGGAAAAGAGTAAGAAGGATTGAGTTGAAGCAGTAGGAGAGCAGGCGTCCTTGAGCCATACAGTATCTCCATTCACTTATCTGAAATTCCCACCAATGAATCTGCATAAGTATTCTATCCCTTTTATTATTTCTTCTTTTTATTATTAATTTTCGAAATCATAAACAATTTTAATCTGCCTAACTGAGATCTACAAGGTGACCATAGCTTGCTTCATACCAACAATCTCTGTGGGATCGACCCTTACTCGCGTAAGGTTTATTACTTGGATGACCCAGTACACTTGCTGGTTAGTTGAACGGAGTTGTGAATTCAACCAGTGCCATAATAATGATTTCTCTCACAATAGTTTTTGTGTACATACCAAAGAGCCAATATTGTTGATCACAATTTCGTCCACCACCTTGACTGCCTTCTTCATATTGTTTTCACCTCAATTTATTGCTTGCTTTCTGATTCTCTGAATTACTGTTTAATGCTTTTGAACACTCAAACACTATTTTCTGTTTGTCTAACTAAGTAAATCACTTAACCATTGTTGCTTAATCCATCAATCCTCGTGGGATCGACCTTTACTCACCTGAGGTATTATTTGGTACGACTCGATGCACTTGCCGGTTAGTTTGTGGGTTATAATTTCTGCACCAAAAGCCAAGGTGAAAGTAATTGAAAAACTACCACCACCACTAATGTTAAGGCAATAAGAAATTTCTTAGGTGATGCATGAAAACTTGTCTCTCAACAAATTTCCCCTCGGCATGTATACCGAATTGTCGTCAAGTAAAACTCACAATAGAGTGAGGTCGAATCCCACAAGGATTGATTGGCCAAGCAACTTTAGTTAGAAGAATATGCTAGTTGAGCTAAACAGAAATTAGATTGAGAACTTGCAGAAATTTAAATAACTGGAAAGTAAGTAACAGAAATTAAAGTGCAGAATCTTAAATGGAGATTTGGGGTAATGAGCATGAAAATAAATGGCAGAAAGTAAAGAGAATGGGTAAGATCAGAAATGGGGTAATCATTGGGTTCAGGAGATGTTGCATTTTCCGGATCAAGTTCATTTTTATCTCTTCCTCAATCAATGCATTCATTAATCTCCTTGGAAATCTTAAGTGATTGGATCCCAATTTCTTGGCAATCCAATCTCTCTAAGCTTGAACAATTGCCCAATTTCTTGATTTAATTGCTCATGGGAAGAGATGAAGTGTGGTCACTGATTATACCACATGTATTTCCAAATCAAAGTGTTGGGAGGATTACATGTCACTATATCCGCCCAAACCCCAATTTGGTCCAACGTGAGAAAGCATTTCTAGCATGATCTCTTCATCCCTTTTCCAAGGCTCAAAGGAGATCCAATTATGGAGAGTTTCTTTTCCAAGACAACTAACCAATTGAATTAAGATCGAAAGCTTTCTAGTAAGATCAAGAGAAAAGAAAGAAGAAGAAGAATGAAAACTATAATTGATCCATCAAATTACAACAGAGCTCCCTAACCCAATGAAAGGGGTTTAGTTGTTCATAGCTCTAGAAATAAAAAATGGCAAAAAAGAAGAATCCATGCTAAAAGTGCAGAAAAGTAAATCTATAGAGAGTAGTTTCCAAAAGTGCCAAGCTTCTCTATAGTTAAAAACTACTCCTATATATACTACTCCTCTTGATCTTCTAGTGAGTTCTTCAAGTCTTGGATGTGGGCTCTGGATCTTGAGTTGAAGCAGTTCTCATCTTTAGTGGGCCCAGCTTGCAGAGAAATATGAATTAGGCTTGGGTATTTAGTGAGATTAACGTTGAGTGCCATTGTGGGTTCGAGAACGTTAGTGGTATTCACTTTTTCCACTAACGTTCCAACCTTATATACCCACGTTAACTCCAACGTTAGTGGTCTTAACGTGACCACTAACGTTGCCTTTTCAATTTTTGGACAATGTTATTAGGACTCACTTTTCCCAATAACGTTGGCTTGTACCCCTTCGCGAACGTTAGTGGGAATCACTTTTTCCATTAACGTTGCTTGATGCCTTTTGTTCCTACGTTAGAGTTCACGTTAGTGTAGCTAACGTGACTCTTAACGTAGGTGTGTTTTACCTTCGAGAGCATTAGTGACACTCACCTTTGTCACTAACGTTCCAAATGCCCAAATTTTCTACGTTGGAACTCACGTTAACTAAGTTAACGTGGCTCTTAACGTAGTAGTGATACCATCTTCCAACGTTAGTGACAAAAGTGAGTGTCACTATAGTTAGCTCTTTGATCTCAACTCTACGTTAACTTTCACGTTAATGGTCTTAACGTGAAAGTTAACATAGGCAATGCTAGTTGGTCCAACGTTAGTGACAAAAGTGAGTGTCACTAACATTGGCTTTTGTTTTCCTCTTCCACGTTAGAGTTCACGTTAACTAAGTTAACATGACTCTTAACGTGGATCATTGCCAAGTTCTCCAACGTTAGTGGTGTTCACTTTTACCATTAATGTTGGAGAAAAACGTTATTGGTGTTCACGTTTTCTCTTAACGTTGGAGTTCCCTTTTTCTTCTACGTTAACTACCACGTTAACTTAGTTAACGTGGCAAGTAACGTGAGCTTTGGATGGCTTCGCAGGCGTTATTGGTGATCACTTTTCTCATTAATGTTTCAAGCTTTTCACCATTCCACGTTAGTGTTCACGTTAACATAAACTATGTAAACGTGAATACTAACGTGGTTCTTCCTTCCTTCCTTTGCCCTGAAATCAAGCAATTAAAGTGCATCAAAGCTCTAGCCAAAGTCATGAGATTATGCATCATCAATTTATCATGCAATTCTAGCAAAATACTCATGAAATTATGCAAAGTTCACAAAAGTTGCTTGAATCAAGGTGTAAGTGTAATTTCATCTAAAACTTGCCTTATTCACTAAGAAAATGCATGAAACTACCCTAAAACAGTAAAGAAAAGGTCAGTGAAACTGGCCTAGATGCCCTGGCATCATTAGGACATGCACGATTTTACAGGAGGTTTATAAATGATTTTTCTAAGATTGTGAAACCTCTGAGCAACCTTTTGGTTGCTGACACTTCTTTTGTTTTTGACAAAGAATGCCTGCATGCCTTTGAAACTTTAAAAGCGAAGCTTGCCACCCCCCCCCCCAACTGGGAATTTCCATTTGAGCTAATGTGTGATGCCAGTTATTATGCTATATGGGTTGACTTGAGACAAAGACAAGACAAGCTTATGCACATCATTTATTATGCCAGTCGTGTTTCGAATGACACACAAAAGAATTACACCACTACAGAAAAGGAATTACTGGCTGTTATCTATGCAATTGATAAGTTTAGATCCTACCTAATTGGTTCCATGGTTATTGTTTATACTGACCATGCTTCTCTTAAGTACCTTCTAACCAAACAGGATTTTAAACCAAGATTGATCAAGTGGGTACTACTTCTTCAGGAATTTGACATTGAGATTAGAGACAGGAAAGGGTCAGAGAATCAAGTACCTGACCATCTATCCAGGATTGAGCCTGAAGAAAGGACACCACACCCCACTGTTGTGACTGAGACCTTCCCGAATGAGCAGCTATTTATGATCCAGAGGGCTCCATAGTTTGTATACATTGCAAACTATAAGGCTATGAAGTTCATCCCCAAAGAGTACACTAAGGCATAAGTTAGAAAGCTTTTACATTATGCTAATTTTTACTTGTGGGATGAACCTTACCTTTTCAAGAGATTCTTGGATAGGATGATCAGGCATTGTGTCTCAGATAAGGAAGCATAGTAGATCTTGTGATATTGTCACGGTTCTGAGTATGGAGGCAACATTATGGGCGAAAAAACAGCTACTAAAGTCCTTCAGAGCGGGTTCTACTGGCCAACCCTCTTCAGAGACTCACGAGAGTTTGTAAGAAACTGTGACAAGTGTCAAAGAGCTTAGGAATCTCCCTCACAATCATGAAATACCACAGTAATGAATTCTAGAGATTGAGTTGTTTGACGTTTAGGGGATTAATTTCGTGAGACCTTTTCCACCCTCCTACTCGAACATATACATCTTGGTGGCAGTGAATTATGTTTTCAACAGGTTTAGTGTCCCAAGGACACTGATCAGTGATGGGGATAGTCACTTTTGCAATAAACAGCTAGACTCACTTCTGCAAATATATAGAGTTCGTCATAAAGTGGTAACCTCCTATCACCCACAGGCAAGTGGAGAGGCTGAGGTTTCAAACAGGGAACTTAAGAGGATCTTAGAGAAGATAGTGAGCACCTCAAGGAAGGATTAGATAAGACGACTTGATGATGTTCTCTGGACGTACAGGATAGCTTTGAAGACCCCTATTGGTATGTCCCTGTACCAGTTAGCCTATGGTAAAGCTTGTCATTTGCCAGTGGAGTTGGAGCACAGAGCATATTGAGCAGCAAAGTTCCTGAACTTTGATGCCAAGGCTATAGAAGAGAAAAGGTTGCTCCAGCTAAATGAGCTTGATGAGTTCAGGCACTCTGCCTATGAGAATGCCAAGCTCTACAAGGAAAGGGCAAAAAAGTGGCATCATAGAAAGATAGCTTCAAGAGTGTTTGAGCTTGGCCAAAACGTTTTACTATTCGATTTCCGGCTTAAGCTCTTTCCTGGGAAGCTCAAGTCTAGATGGTCAGGACCCTTTGTAGTCACTGGAGTATCACCCTATGGTCATGTGGAACTTCAAGATAGGAATTCAGACAGCAAATTCATAGTCAATGGCCAGCGGGTAAACCATTATCTTGGAGACGAGGTTGATTGCCAGAGATCCACCTACCTGCTAACATAGCAGATATAAATGTCAAGCTAATGACAGTAAAAAAGCGCTTGTTAGGAGGCAACCCAACCATAAGTGTCCTTTAATTTATTTTTGTTTTATTTCAGTTTTATTTCAGTTTGATTTCATTTTATTTTTCAGTGATTTTTAAATTCTTCCTAGGTTTTCTAATGTTTGTGGTTATGCACAGTGCTTAGAACAGGGACAGGAAGATTGAGAAGGAAGAATAGAATGAGAAGGAAGAACAGAATGCCCTGGAGCTGAAGAGGTTTGGACGCTAAATGATAGGGAGGGCGTTTAGCGGCAGAAGAGGAGCAGAGGATTATTACATTCCACGTTCCCAGCTGACTTCTGCAATTTCGTGTGACGATTTATTTCGTATTTTAATACCCACTATGTCTAACTTCCTCGCAATCGCATCGAACTATGCAGTAGGAGTCTAACTTCCTCGCAATCGCATCGAACCATGCAATAGGAGTGCCAGGGAAGAGTTAGGGGATTATAAGCACCAGCCCTTTTTTATTGTTTTTTAAAAATTAATTTTATTTTTTGTTAATATATTATTTATTTTTTAAATTTATTAGATAAATATTTTTTATTATTTTAATATTAACATGACCTTATTTATATCATATTTTGTTAAAATTAAAACTACTATAAAAAAATTAAAATATTAAATTATAAAAACACACAATAAAGAGGTATATATATATATATATATATATATATATATATATATATATATATATATATATATAATTCAAAAAAAATATAGTTCAAAAAATAATGATAATAATATTATTCTGATTCAAAAAAATTATATATAAACCAAAATACATATTAGTTATTTATAAAAGATAATTTTTATTTAAATGTTATAGATATTTATATTTGTCTTCATATTTTTTACGTGGTGGGAAAAAATATAGATCTAAATCTGAAGAGGTCTTCATTTTTCTATAAATAATGAAAAAACAGAAGAATTAAGAATGCTTATTTTTTTATTTTTAAATATCAAACTATAAGAATAATTAATAAACAAAATAGGAGAATATAAAAATTGTGTGCCTAAAAATTTTTTTGTAATTTATCATACATATTCTTATTAATAACTTTTTGAGTTTTGAAAAACTGTCTGACTTATTGACTATAAAAATAACTATATAAACGCTTCAAGATTATTCAATTAAATTGATTCCTTAATATAGTAGGAACAAATTTAATTAATTCAATTAATTATAGATTTGATAAAATGACTTTTAAATTAAAAAAATATTTAAAAATAAATATAGAAATTTTATTAATTATTTAACTTTTAGGACGTTCAAAAATTATAAATTTAAATTAAATAAGATATTAAAAAAATTTATTATGTGATTATTATTAGTAATAAAATTAAGATAAATATTTATAAAGTAATTATTTATAAATATTATAAAGTTTATTTATTTATATTTTTAACAGTATTTAATTTAAAACAAAGATAAAAATTTATATTCAAAGTATTTTTTTATCTTTATTTATAATTCTAACAGATAAAAAAAAATATTTTATTTTTTAATTTTATTTTTATAATTCTAATAGATAAAAAATATATTTTTATTATATCTTCTTATTGTTTCACACATTATTATTTTCTCTTACTATTATTTTTTATCGCACACTATTATTACGTTGTTCTCCTTTCTCATTTTCTTTTTCTTCTCGCACCTTCTCTTCACCCGATCGTAATTAATTATCACCAAGTCCCATTATCGCAACTTTCAATCTTGTCTATCACTTAACTTTAATCTATAATTATTTATTGTGTTAACTTTTATGAGTTATTGAAGTATTGTTAAAAGAATTGGTTTTTGTGTCTTTTGAATATCTAAATGTAGAAAATCAATAGTTTTTTCTTGATGTGCATTTTAAGTTGTCTTATTATTCTATTAAAAAAATATACGACATAAAGCATTCAAAATTTTTGCTCAAATTATCAAAACTTGATGTCAGTAATCCTTAAAAATAATATCAAAATATATTATTTTAACTAATATAATAAAAATAGTACATTATTGCAAGTTGTTAACTAATAATTATAAAGTTAATTTGTAATTTAATATAGGCCCTTAGAATAAAAGATTGTCATTGCTTCTTATATTTGATTACTATTATATAAGTTGTATGTTTGTTTTATTGTGTAAATTAATTAAATTATATTTTATTATTTTATTTTGCATGTTTTGAAATAATGTGATTCTACTATAAAGATGATATTAATTTTCATAATCTAATACGAACCTTCTTACTATTTTATTTGTCACTTAAATACTATCTATAAAAAATAGTTAGTTAAAGTTAAACACGATATACAGAAAGTCAAAAAGAATTTTGAATTTAGAGTTCTTGATATAATTCATATTTAATAGGCTTAAAAACTATGTTCCTCTCATATTCTTAACTTCTTCTATAATAAATTTTTTAAATTATCTAATATATAAAATATCACATCTTTACATTTACCTTAAAAGTTAAAAGTAAATTATATTAATTTTTGAACAAAATTAAAATAAAAAGATAAAAAGCTAATGAAAAGAATAATATTAAGTTTGAGTTATGCTACGTGCACACCAAAATCAGCTACCAAAGTCAGCCATCAGTATAAAATACATGCTAGAATACAAATATACATTGAAAATAAATTAAACTACACATGTATTTATACACAAATACATTAGTGGTTGATTTTAGTGGCTGATTTTAATGTATAAATAGCATTTTTTATTAAATTTTATGTTCTTTTGTACCAAAATATTACAATTTATTATATTATTATATTATCTTTGTACAACAGAACAAAAAGTAAAATTCTATATCTTCTTGTGTGAGTTTGGATTTCAGTTTGTAAACGAGAATTTGCATAAAATTGATTTTACAAACTTGATTTTAATGAAAGGTAAGTTTGTGTTAAAGTGATTTATGTTTGGTAATCTTTATATCAAAATGAATTATAGTAAAGTAAATATTGTTTAGATTACACTGCTCAAAATTACTTTTAGATAAAAAATTACTAAAATAGACATCAACTTAAATAAATTTTTTATATTCTTCTATCATTTTAATTTAAATATTTAAATAGATATTATTAATTAATTTTATAATAAAATTAATATTTACTTAATAAAATAAAAATAATATATAAAAATTGGTAAAATATATTTTTATATCAAAAACAAAAATAATATATGAAAAATATATCAAAATATACTTTATTATATCATATTACTTATAATTTTGTAGTACTTTCGATATTCTTTTATTTAATATTATTTTAAACTATAAATTTTTATTATTTATGACTTTATTCTTAGTCATAATTAGTTTTTTATTTACTTTATTCTTTTTAATGGGATTAATAATTTATATTATAATAAAATTATAATAATAAATTAATATATAAAAATTACACTTACAAATTTTAACAGAGCCAAACAAAAAATAAATTTTTTTATACAAAATCAAAAGTAAAAATTTAATAAAAAGATATAATTATATATTTAAAATATTTGAATACTAAAGAGACTACAAGCAAGGAAATAAAAGGTAGAATTAATAAGAAAAAAATAAATTCAATCCTAAGGTAATTTTCTAAACTCAGAAGCTACCATTTTTAGCTTCTTGTAAATTAAGAACCTTTAAAACTACATTGGCATTTAGAGAAAACAAAAATACCCAAACATAAAGAGGAAGCGTTCAAAAAGTAGAATTCTACTTTTTTACTTTATTGGCATTTAGCTTCTTGTTGTTACTTATTTTACTTTATTTTTACTTTATTTTTGTTATTGTTTATTATATTATTATATTATTTTTGTACCATATAACAAAAAGTAGAATTCTATATCTTCTTATTGTTACTTATTTTACTTTATTTTGACTATCTAAATTAGTCTGTATAATATTGTGGAGGTTGAAACTGTTAAAAAAATATATAATAGAAAATTTAGATGTTTATTGTGTTATTAGGTTATTTAAAAAAACTAAATAATAGATATTATTATCCTACCACATCTTTAATGTTATATGTTAATCTAATATTCAATAAAAAAATAATATTAGCCAACGTAAAACTGATTAAAAATTCAAAAAATAATTAACAAAATATCCATGAGTTTTTTCATTTTACTATTGATAGGTATATATTTTGTTGCATCTTTTATATGCCAATCAAATAATCAATAGCATATGCCAAACAAATAATATTAAATTAATTAATTTTGTTGCAATATAAATTATTTATTTTAATTTAATTATAAACAAATTTGCATGTATTTAAATGTCAGAACTCTACATCATTAATAGTTTAGGAAATAAACATATCAATATTTTAACAAATTATTTGCATCTTTTTTATGTCAATCAAATAAGAATTTAATTTTAATGTCCTATTGGTGTAAAATAATTTTAAATGTGTATCTAATTATGTAATACCATCAAAATTAAACTCTTCAAATAATCACGACTATATGCCAAACAAATAATATTGTAAAATACAAAATTACTAAATTTTTTGTTGTATAATTTATTTAATTTAATTTAAAAATAAATATTTATGTACTCAAATTTTAATTACAATACTTTACACAATCAATAATTTAGAAATTTAAAAAAATAATATCATTAAATACAAAGCAGTTTAAAAAAATGAGATTTAACTAAAAGATAATATTAATGTACTCAAATTTAAAAAAAATATTTTACATAATTAATAATTTAAAATAATTTTATCTTGTAAAAAACTATTTAAAAAATAAAAATGAGTTAACAAAATAATTTATGAGAGTTCTTAAGTTCAGTTCATTATTGATGATAGGTACATACATGTCAAAAAAATTAAAAAACAAATATCAGATAAAAAAATAATAATTTTTTAAATTAAATTGATGAGACAAAACTTTGTATGTGAAAGACAAATTAAAAATATATAAGAATGAATACAGTTTGGTAAGTAAACTAAAGAGAAAGAAAAATGAAGATGCGTGAAATTAATAACCACATTAAAACAGCATGAAATTTGCAATTATAGTGAATGGAAGCGAGGAAAAGATAGAGACGATATAATCACGATGTTGAAGGAAGGAGAATGATAGCAACAGTAAGAATACAGAAAAGTACACCTAATGATGAGATGAAAAGCACTAAAAATTGAATGATGAGATAAAAAAATTTATAACAGAACAGTGAGATCAAACTGTTGGTATAAAGTATTAGAAAATTATTTTAATTTCTTAATTTGTTTGTGGGTAATACATATATTAATTATAATTACAAATTATGCTATTTCAAATTAAATGACTTATATAATGGTGATCTCATTTATTGTTATAAATGCTAAATTGAATAAGTCATTATTACTTTTGATTTGAAATTAAATGAGAATTAAACCAAATATTATCTTTTGTTCCTTAGATAATTATCTTTTGAATTTTAGATATATTATCTTTTGGACTTTAGATACTATTTTATTTGGACTTCAGGGTTTAATGGCTGTTATGTTCAAATATTAATAGGCCTTCAGGGTTTCGGTCCCCAATATACCAAAGCCGCCTTTGTTGCTATTTCCCCATCAAAAGAGTCACAATTCAGCCGCCTAGGGATACAGAAGGCTTTGGTTGAGGAAGATCGAAAGAACTACAATATCCAAACTCTTCCAATCGTATAATTCATATTTATGAATTCAGGTACGCTTCCGCATTTAGTATTTCCTTTCTTAATGATTTAACATAGATGATCTTTGGGTTAAGAAATTTTGAGAAAATTCCAACTAGTGAGTCTGCTAGCATATACTCTGTTCCTATATGTTCTTTGAAAATCTGTTTTTCTTAACCTTTCTCCTTGACAACTAAGAGCTTGATGTCTATATGCTTCGACTTTGTGAAGCTCTTATTGTTATCGGAGTATAGTACTGCCGACTTATTGTCACAAAATATCTTTAATGACCTTTCAATGTCATCTACTATACGAAGCTCAGTGACAAAGTTTTGCAACCATATGCCTTGAAATCAGAATCAGAGTGCCTAATGATCTCCAAAATTTTCTGATCTCTGATAAATAAGCATGTAATCTTTTGTTCTCTTTAGATAATGCATTACGCGTTTAATAGTTATCCAATGATCCATGCCCGAATTGCTCAAGTATTTACCCAACACTCCCACTATAAATGATATAACGGAACGTGTGCAGACTTGAGCATACATTAAGCTCCCTAATGTTGATGCATAAGGTTTATCATGCACTGCTCTCCTCTCAAGATCATTTTAGGACATTGCTTGAGACTGAACTTGTCTCCTTTAGCTACGGGTGTGTCCTTTGGTCTATAACTTTCCATGCCATGTCTACTTAAAATCTTTTCGATATAGTTCTTTTGTGATAATCCAAGAATACCTTGAGAACGATCTCTTAGTATCTCGATTCCTAATACAAAGAGACATCACCAAGAATTTTCATTTTGAATTTTGTTCGATAGAAATTTCTTAGTTTCATGCAACAAGCCTATATCGTTACTGGCAAGTAGAATGTCATCAACATATAAGACCAAAATATGCTTTACTCCCATTGAACTTGCGGTATACACATTCATTTATAATATTTACCTCAAAACCATGAGGTAATGACTTGATGAACTTGTGATACTATTGACAGGAAGCTTGTTTGAGACCATAGATGGATTTTCTCCTTTCTCTATTGGATCTCCTTAATGGCACTTCTTGAGGTTGTTGAGCTTTCTATATGGATTGAGATTGAGGAGGATTCTCATTATTTTCCTGTGTTGTAGCAGTATCTTGAGAAACAACGATATTCTCATTATTCTCTTGTACTGTAACTGGATCTACAGTAGAATTTTCATTGTGCTCTTGTACTATAACTGTGTCTTGAACAATAATAGGTACAAAGAGCAGATCATTGTCAGTTACAGAATCCTCATCAAAAGCAACATTCCTAATATCTCCTCCCCCCCACCAAACTCAACATCCTCAAGAAATCTCGCATTTTCCATTTCAAAATAGATCTTGATGCAGGATTATAAAACTTGTACCCCGTGAACGCTCAGCGTAATCAATAAAGTAGCAACTAATTGTCCTTGAGTCCAATTTTCTTTCATGCAGCCTATAAGTTCGCACTTCAGCTGGACATCCCCAAATATGCAAATGCTTTATAGTGGACTTTTTTCCAATCCAAATTTCATATGGGGTTTTGTTAACTGCTTTGCTTGGCACCCTATTAAGGATGTACACTGCGGTCTTTAAGACTTCTCCCCAGAGTGATCCAGGCAAGGTATAATGACTAATCATACTTCTCACCATGTCCTTAAGAGTTCGGTTCCTTCGCTCTGCAACACCATTCATGCTAGGTTTGCCTGGCATGGTGTATTGTGGAACAATACCACACTCCTCTAGGAAAAGAGTAAAAGGCCCGGGACGTTGCTCACCTGAACCATCATATCTCCGTAGTATTCACCACCATGATCAGATTTGATAGCTTTAATTTTCTTTCCAATTGAAGTTCAACTTCAGCTTTGAAAGACTTGAAAACATCCAAGGCTTGGGACTTTTCATGAATTAAATATAGATACCCGTAACGAGAGTAATCATCTATGAACGTAATAAAGTACCGTTGTCTATTCCAAGACACAGTAGGAAATGGACCACATATATCGGTATGTATTAGTTCTAAGACATCTTTATCTCTCTCGGTACCTAATTTCCTTTCATTTGTCCTTTTTCCCTTTATGCACTTAATGCAGACTTCAAAGTCTGCCAAATTTAGGGTCCAAGAATTTCATCCGACACGAGCCTCTGAATTCTTTGTTTAGAGATGTGACCTAGGCGTTTGTGCCATAATGATGCCGAATTCTCATTTAGTTTTTATTTTGTACCCGTTTACAGTATTTTATTATTATAGAAATTTAAGTCAAGCCTATATAGATTATCCACCAAATGACTAGAGTAAATATTATTTGAATTATAAAAGAGACTGATGATGAGCGGATATTTTATACGCTTTTTGGGGGTAATTTCATGTAGATTTTAGTATGTTTTAATTAGTTTTTAATAGAATTTTATTAGTTTTTAAGCAAAAATCATATTTCTGGACTTTACTATGAGTTTGTGTATTTTTCTGTAATTTCAGGTATTTTCTGGCTGAAATTGAGGGAGCTGAGCAAAAATCTGACTTAGGCTGAAAAAGGACTGCTGATGCTGTTGGATCCTGACCTCCCTGTACTCGAAATGGATTTTCTGGAGCTACAGGAGTCCAATTGGCGCGCTCTCAACGGCGTTGGAAAGTAGACATCCAGGGCTTTCCAGCAATATATAATAGTCCATACTTTGCGCGAAGATAGACGACGTAACTTGGCGTTGAACGCCAAGTACACGCTGCTGTCTGGAGTTAAACGCCAGAAAAACGTCATGATCCGGAGTTGAACGCCCAAAACACGTCATAACCTGGAGTTTGACGCCAAGAAAGGTCTTTACACGTGGAAAGCTTTAGTCTCAGCCCCAGCACACACCAAGTGGGCCCCAGAAGTGGATTTCTGCACCAATTATCTTAGTTTATTCATTTTCTGTAAACCTAGGTTGCTAGTTTACTATTTAAACAACTTTTACAGACTTATCTTGTACCTCATGACATTTTCAGATCTGACTTACATACTTTGTGACGGCATGAGTCTCTAAACTCCATTGTTGGGGGTGAGGAGCTCTGCAGCGTCTCGATGATTTAATACAATTCCTTTGTTTTCCATTCAAACACGCCTGTTCTTATCTAAGATGTTTATTCGCGCTTAATTGTGAAGAAGGTGATGATCCGTGACACTCATCACCTTCCTCAATCCATGAACGTGTGCCTGACAACCACCTCCGTTCTACATCAGACTGAATGAATATCTCTTAGATTCCCCAACAGAATCTTCGTGGTATAGGCCGGATTGATGGCGGCATTCATGAGAATCCGGAAAGTCTAAACCTTGTCTGTGGTATTTCGAGTAGGATTCTGGGATTGAATGACTGTGACGTGCTTCAAACTCCTGAGGGCTGGGCGTTAGCGACAGACGCAAAAGAATCAATGGATTCTATTCCAACCTGATTGAGAACTGACAGATGATTAGCCGTGCTGTGACAGAGCATAGGAACGTTTTCACTGAGAGGATGGGAAGTAGCCACTGACAACGGTGACACCCTACATAGAGCTTGCCATGGAAGGAATCTGCGTGTGAGAAGAGGATTTCAAGGAAGAGTTGAAGTCAAAGGACAAAGCATCTCCAAAACTCCAACATATTCTCCATTACTGCACAACAAGTAACATATTCCCCAGTCCTTTATAAACAAGTAACTCTATTGTTCAAGTAATCCAAACAATTTTGTTGATATCCTGACTAAGACAAATAAAATAAACATTGATTGCTTCAAGCCAATAATCTCCGTGGGATCGACCCTTACTCACGTAAGGTATTACTTGGACGACCCAGTGCACTTGCTGGTTAGTTGTGCGAATCACAAATTCGTGCACCAAGTTTTTGGCGCCGTTGCCGGGGATTATTGAGTTTGGACAATTGAAGGCTTATTTTATTTCTTAGATTAGGAATATTTTATTTTTATTTTTACTGTTATAGAGTCATTAAATCTTGATAGGATAGTTTCTTTTCAAAAATTTCTTTTCAAAATATATTATTTTTCTTTATTAGTTGCTAATTTTCGTGAGTTTAGAGTCTTGTTCTAAGTTTGGTGTCAATTGCATATCCTATATTTTTCTTTAAAATTTTCGACTTGTGTTCTTTGTTCTTCATTGATCTTCAAGTTGTTCTTGTTTATTTTTCTTGTTTGATCTTTAATTTTTCTTGTTCTGTGTCTTTTCTTGTTTTTCTTGTGCTTTTTCAAAACATTAGTTTTTAAAAATTTATTTTATCCATAAAAATAATACATCTTTAAAATACATTACATTTTTAATTCAGTTGGTTATAGTGTTGGCTTATGTTCTTGGCAATTGGGCACTTTCTTCTTAAAATCCTTTTTCAAAAATAGTTTTTCTTGATTTAATCTTGTGCCAAACTTTAAGTTTGGTGTTTTCTTGTTAATCTTTCATATTTTCGAAAATTTTATTAAAGTTTTCTAAAAATTTTAAGTTTGGTGTTCTTTCTTTTGTTCTTGGTGTTCTTGTGAATCTTCAAAGTGTTCTTGAGTTTTTCTTGTGTCTTGATCTTAAAATTTTTAAGTTTGGTGTTCCTTGGTGTTTTCCCTCCAAAAATTTTCGAAAATAAGGAGCATTGGATCTAAAAATTTTAAGTCTTGTGTCTTTTGTGTGTTTTTCTCTTTCATCATAAAATTCAAAATTCAAAAAAATTTTATTTTCCAACTATTTTCAAAACTACTTTTTCGAAAATTTTAATATAAACTTCAATTTTCAATTTCAAATTTTTCGAAAAAAATTTTCACAAAATATTTTCAAAATATTTTTTTTTATTATATATTCCATTTTTTTATTCCACTATTATAAAATAAATAATTCTCAACATATAAATTCTCAGCTTGTATTCCATTATGGAAGTAAGTATGAATGAACAGTCCAAGAGGACTCTGGGGTCATATGCTAACCCCACTACTGCTTCATATGGGAGTAGTATTTGTATACCCTCCATTGGAGTTAGTAGCTTTGAGCTGAATCCTCAGCTCATTATCATGGTGCAGCAAAACTGCCAGTATTCCGGTCTTCCACATGAAGAACCTACAGAGTTTCTGGCACAATTTCTGCAAATTGCTGATACAGTACATGATAAGGAAGTAGATCAGGATGTCTACAGATTATTACTGTTTTCATTTGCTGTAAAAGATCAAGCTAAGAGGTGGTTAAATAACCAGCCTAAGAGCAGCATAAAAACATGGAAACAGCTGTCAGAAAAATTCCTGAATCACTATTTCCCTCCCAAACGGATGACACAGCTAAGGCTAAACATTCAAGGCTTCAAACAAGGAGATAATGAATCCCTTTATGATGCTTGGGAGAGATACAGAGAGATGCTAAGAAAATGCCCCTCTGAAATGTTTTCAGAATGGGTGCAATTAGACATCTTCTACTATGGGCTTACAGAAAAAGCTCAGATTTCTCTAGACCACTCAGCTGGTGGATCTATACACATGAGAAAAACAATTGAAGAAGCTCAAGAGCTTATTGATACAGTTGCCAGAAATAAGCATCTGTACCTAAGCAGTGAATCTTCCATGAAAGAAGAAGCTAAAACAGTAACTGCAGAACTCAGTCCGGTGGATCAGGCTAACGAATTTAATCAGCAATTAGACTTTCTAACTCAGCAGCTAGCCGAATTCAAAGAAATATTACAGGAAACAAGAATGGCTAACAGGAACATGGAAGTGCAATTAAAACAGACAGAAAAGCAACTGTCAAAACAAATAGCAGATGAATGCCAAGCAGTTCAATTAAGAAGTGGGAAAACATTAAATACCTCACTTCAAAGCAGCAAGAAGACAGGAAATGAACAAATAGCTACTCAAAATCCCTCTGAGGACAGGCAGAGCCCAGAAAGGGATAAAGCTGGCGCTGAACGCCCAGACCATGCTCATTCCTGGCGTTCAACGCCAGAAACAAGCATGGATCTGGCGTTGAACGCCCAAAAGGAACATGGTTTTGGCGTTCAAACGCTAGTAACAAGCAAGGAGGTGGCGTTTAACGCCACCCCATCTCCCACCTCTGGCACTCAATTGCCAGTGGGGGATAAGTCACCTACGAGTGCTGATGATAACCCTTCTAAAAAGGCTTCCCAACCCACTTCTGTAGGTAATAAACCTGCAGCAACTAAGGTTGAGGAATACAAAGCCAAAATGCCTTATCCTCAAAAACTCCGCCAAGCGGAACAGGATAAGCAGTTTGCCCGCTTTGCAGACTATCTCAGGACTCTTGAAATAAAGATTCCGTTTGCAGAAGCACTTGAGCAAATACCTTCTTATGCTAAGTTCATGAAAGAAATCTTACGTCATAAGAAGGATTGGAGGGAAACTGAAAAAGTCTACCTCACTGAAGAATGCAGTGCAGTCATTCTGAAAAGCTTACCTGAGAAGCTTAAAGATCCTGGGAGCTTTATGATACCATGCACATTAGAGGGTAATTGTACCAAGCAAGCTTTATGTGATCTTGGGGCAAGTATCAACCTAATACCTGCATCTACCATCAGAAAGCTTGGTTTAACTGAAGAAATTAAACCAACCAG
Source organism: Arachis stenosperma (assembly GCF_014773155.1). Lineage (NCBI taxonomy): Eukaryota > Viridiplantae > Streptophyta > Magnoliopsida > Fabales > Fabaceae > Arachis > Arachis stenosperma. Next base: position 67,996,676 of record NC_080383.1, read on the forward strand.
GATATGTCTTCAACTTGCTGATGGCTCCATTAAGTACCCATCAGGCGTGATTGAAGACATGATTGTCAAGGTTGGGCCATTTGCCTTTCCTACTGACTTTGTGGTGCTGGAAATGGAGGAGCACAAGAGTGCAACTCTCATTCTAGGAAGACCTTTCCTAGCAACTGGCCGAACCCTCATTGATGTCCAAAAAGGGGAAGTAACCTTGAGAGTCAATGAGGAGGAGTTCAAGTTAAATGTTGTCAAAGCAATACAACATCCAGACACCCCAAATGACTGCATGAGTGTTGATATTATTGATTCTCTAGTAAGAGAGGTCAATATGGCTGAGAGTTTGGAATCAGAACTAGAGGACATCTTTAAAGACGTTCAGCCTGATTTGGAGGAGTCAGAGAAGATAATAGAACCTCTGAAAATCCCTCAAGAAGAGGAGAAACCTCCAAAACCCGAACTCAAACCATTACCACCATCCCTGAAATATGCATTTCTGGGAGAAGGTGATACCTTTCCTGTAATTATAAGCTCTACCTTAGAGCCACAGGAAGAGGAAGCACTAATTCAAGTGCTAAGGACGCACAAGACAGCTCTTGGGTGGTCCATTAGTGATCTTAAGGGCATTAGCCCAGCCAGATGCATGCACAAAATCTTGCTGGAGGATGACGCCAAGCCAGTGGTTCAACCACAAAGGCGGCTGAATCCAGCTATGAAAGAAGTGGTGCAGAAAGAGGTCACTAAATTACTAGAGGCTGGGATTATTTATCCTATTTCTGACAGCCCCTGGGTGAGCCCTGTCCATGTTGTCCCAAAGAAAGGAGGCATGACAGTGGTTCATAATGAAAAAAATGAACTGGTTCCTACAAGAACAGTTACAGGGTGGCGTATGTGCATTGATTATAGAAGGCTCAATACAGCCACCAGAAAGGATCATTTTCCTTTACCATTCATAGACCAGATGTTAGAAAGACTAGCAGGTCATGAATACTACTGCTTCCTGGATGGATATTCAGGTTATAATCAAATTGCAGTAGATCCCCAGGATCAGGAAAAAACGGCGTTCACATGCCCATCTGAAGTATTTGCATACAGAAGGATGCCATTTGGCCTGTGCAATGCACCTGCAACCTTTCAGAGGTGCATGCTCTCCATTTTCTCTGATATGGTGGAAAAATTCCTGGAAGTCTTCATGGATGACTTTTCAGTATTTGGAGACTCATTCAGCTCCTGCCTTAACCATTTAGCACTTGTTCTGAAAAGATGCCAAGAGACTAACCTGGTTTTAAACTGGGAAAAATGTCACTTTATGGTGACTGAAGGAATTGTCCTTGGGCACAAAATTTCGAACAAGGGAATAGAGGTGGACCAAGCTAAGGTAGAAGTAATTGAAAAATTACCACCACCTGCCAATGTTAAGGCAATCAGAAGCTTTCTGGGGCATGCAGGATTCTATAGGAGGTTTATAAAGGATTTTTCAAAAATCGCCAAGCCTCTAAGCAACCTGCTAGCTGCTGACACACCATTTATCTTTGATAAAGAGTGTCTGCAGGCATTTGAGACCCTGAAAGCTAAATTGGTCTCAGCACCAATAATCTCTGCACCAGACTGGACATTACCATTTGAATTAATGTGTGATGCCAGTGACCATGCCATTGGTGCAGTGTTGGGACAAAGGCATGACAAGCTTCTGCACGTCATCTACTATGCCAGCCGTGTTCTAAATGACGCACAGAAGAATTACACAACCACAGAAAAAGAGCTACTTGCAGTGGTTTACGCCATTGATAAATTTAGATCCTATTTAGTAGGATCAAAGGTGATTGTGTACACTGATCATGCTGCTCTTAAATATCTACTCACAAAGCAGGATTCAAAACCCAGACTTATAAGATGGGTGTTGCTTCTGCAAGAGTTTGATATAGAAATAAGAGACAGAAAAGGGACGGAGAATCAAGTAGCAGATCACCTGTCCTGAATAGAACCAGTGGAAGGGGCGTCCCTCCCTCTCACTGAAATCTCTGAAACCTTTCCGGATGAGCAACTGTTTGCCATCCAGGAAGTGCCATGGTTTGCAGACATTGCAAACTACAAGGCAGTGAGATTCATACCCAAAGAGTACAGTAGGGTGCAATCAAAGAAATTAATCACAGATGCAAAGTACTATCTTTGGGATGAACCATATCTCTTCAAGAGATGTGCAGACGGAGTAATCCGTAGATGTGTGCCTAAAGAGGAAGCACAGAAGATCCTTTGGCATTGCCATGGATCACAGTATGGAGGACATTTTGGAAGTGAGCGAACAGCCACAAGAGTCCTCCAAAGTGGCTTCTACTGGCCTACTCTCTATAAAGATTCCCGAGCATTTGTGCTTAATTGTGACAGTTGCCAAAGATCAGGCAACCTACCTCACAGTTATGCCATGCCTCAGCAAGGGATCTTGGAGATTGAGTTGTTTGATGTATGGGGCATTGACTTCATGGGACCTTTCCCACCATCATACTCAAACACTTATATTCTGGTGGCAGTGGATTATGTATCCAAATGGGTGGAGGCTATTGCAACACCCACTAATGACACTAAAACAGTGTTGAAATTCCTCCAGAAACATATCTTCAGCAGATTTGGTATCCCTAGAGTGTTGATCAGTGATGGGGGCACTCATTTCTGTAATAAACAGCTTTATGCTGCTCTGGTACGTTATGGAGTCAACCACAAGGTGGCTACTCCATATCATCCACAAACTAATGGGCAAGCTGAAGTCTCAAATAGAGAACTCAAAAGAATCCTGAAACGGACTGTAATTAACCGTAGAAAGGATTGGGCAAGAAGCTTGGATGATGCTCTGTGGGCATACAGAACAGCATTTAAGACCCCTATAGGGACCTCTCCATACCAGCTTGTGTATGGAAAGGCGTGCCACTTGCCAGTGGAACTGGAACACAAGGCCTACTGGGCAACCAGATTCCTGAACCTTGATGCCAAGTTAGCTGGAGAAAGACGATTACTCCAGTTAAATGAGCTAGAGGAATTTAGACTCAATGCTTTCGAAAATGCAAAAATTTACAAAGAGAAAGCAAAAAGATGGCATGATAAGAAATTGTCATCCAGAGTCTTTGAGCCAGGACAGAAAGTACTGTTATTTAATTCAAGGCTCAAATTATTCCCTGGGAAATTGAAATCCCGGTGGAGAGGTCCATATGTAATTACAAGCGTATCACCATATGGATACATAGAACTTCAGGATAGTGACTCTAACAAAAAGTTCATTGTTAATGGACAAAGAGTTAAACACTATCTTGAAGGTAATTTCGAGCAAGAATGCTCAAAACTGAGACTTGATTAAAACTCAGTAATAGTGCAGCTAATGACATTAAAGAAGCGCTTGCTGGGAGGCAACCCAGCCAATCACAAAATTTAATTTTATTCGTATTAAATTTCTTTTACAGGTATATGTCAAGGTATCTTCAAGGTAAAATAGCAATTGGTTGGATTCACAGAGTTATAAGGGAAATTGGAAGCTCACTGGCGTGAAAAAGCCAGTAAGAAGCATTTTGGGCGTTGAACGCCCAAAAGAAGCACCCACTGGGCGTTCAACGCCAGTAAGGGTAGCCTTCTGGGCGTTAAACGCCAGAAAGATGCAGCAAATGGGCGTTGAACGCCCAGGAGAAGCAACTATTGGGCGTTAAACGCCCCACACATGCATCATGTGGGCGTTTAACGCCAGGATGGTGGGAGGAGGTAAAAATTCGTTTTTCTTTACAAATTTTCTAAATTTTTAAGTTTCAATTCATGATTTCTTGCATAAACATGTTTCAAAATGTCATCCTTCAAAATCAAATTGGTTTTCTAAGAACCCTAATTTCTAAAATCCCTCTTTCAAAAATATCAAATATATCTTAATTCATAAGCCCAAATCTTTGTCCAATCCAATTCTTTTTCAAATATTTTTAATTTCTTCTCATATCTTTTTCAACTTCATCTACTCCTCTCCTTTCCTTTCTTTTGCTTGAGGACAAGCAAACCTCTAAGTTTGGTGTGATTTGCCATGATCACTGAGCTAAAACTCATTAAGATCATGGCACCTAAGAGAACAGGAAGAGCAAGGATGTGAACTTAAGGGAGCTGAAGCGTCAGAAATTAATTCTTGAAGGCACCCCACAGACTAGAGGAACATCCACTTCCCAAAATACAGGTTGTTAAGTTCTAATTCCAGCTTTAACTCTGTGATAGTATTATTTTAGAAATTTACCTTAAGAGATATATAGTAGTAGTAGTAATTAGTATGTCTATTTTGATTTTATTTCCAACTAAGCTGTAATTTATTTTTCTCATCATCATCAGGCATGAATAAAGTAGTAGAATTTTTGAAGAATAAAGAAGTAATCTATATTTATGAGTTCTTAGTAATAAAGACTATAATTAATTATATGTGGTGGCAATACTTTTTGTTCTCTGAATGAATGCTTGAACAGTGCATAAATTGTACCTTGAATTTGATGAATATTGGCTCCTGAAAGGATGAGGAACACGAAAAATATTATTGATGATCTGAAAAATCATGAAATTGATTCTTGAAGCAAGAAAAAGCAGTTCAAAAAAAAAAAAAAAACAAGCCATGAGCACTAGCCAAGAGTAAAAAAGGGATCCAAGGCTTTGAGCATCAATGGAGAGGAGGGCCCAAGGAAATAAAATCCAGGCCTAAGCGGCTAAACCAAGCTGTCCCTAACCATATGCTTGTGGCATGCAGGTCCAAGTTACAAGCTTGAGACTGAGTGGTTAAAGTCGTGATCCAAAGCAAAAGAGTGTGCTTAAGAGCTCTGGACACCACTAACTGGGGACTTTAGCAAAGCTAAGTCACAATCTGAAAAGGTTCACCCAGTTATGTGTCTGTGGCATTTATGTATCTGGTGGTAATACTGGAAAACAAAGTGCTTAGGGCCACAGCCAAGACTCATAAAATAACTGTGTTCAAGAATCAACATACTACACTAGGAGAGTCAATAATACTATCTGAATTCTGAGTTCCTAAGGATGCCAATTATTCTAAAAATTTAAAGATACAGGGGGATGCCAAGACTGTTCAGAAACAAAAAGCTACAAGCCCCGCTCATCTAATAAGAATATGAGCTTCATTTAAAACTCTAAAATATTATTACTTCTTAAATTTTGCTAAAGCCTATTTTATTTATCTAGTTGCTTGAGGACAAGCAACAGTTTAAGTTTGGTGTTGTGATGAGCGGATATTTTATACGCTTTTTGGGGGTAATTTCATGTAGATTTTAGTATGTTTTAATTAGTTTTTAATAGAATTTTATTAGTTTTTAAGCAAAAATCATATTTCTGGACTTTACTATGAGTTTGTGTATTTTTCTGTAATTTCAGGTATTTTCTGGCTGAAATTGAGGGAGCTGAGCAAAAATCTGACTTAGGCTGAAAAAGGACTGCTGATGTTGTTGGATCCTGACCTCCCTGTACTCGAAATGGATTTTCTGGAGCTACAGGAGTCCAATTGGCGCGCTCTCAACGGCGTTGGAAAGTAGACATCCAGGGCTTTCCAGCAATATATAATAGTCCATACTTTGCGCGAAGATAGACGACGTAACTTGGCGTTGAACGCCAAGTACACGCTGCTGTCTGGAGTTAAACGCCAGAAAAACGTCATGATCCGGAGTTGAACGCCCAAAACACGTCATAACCTGGAGTTTGACGCCAAGAAAGGTCTTTACACGTGGAAAGCTTTAGTCTCAGCCCCAGCACACACCAAGTGGGCCCCAGAAGTGGATTTCTGCACCAATTATCTTAGTTTATTCATTTTCTGTAAACCTAGGTTGCTAGTTTACTATTTAAACAACTTTTACAGACTTATCTTGTACCTCATGACATTTTCAGATCTGACTTACATACTTTGTGACGGCATGAGTCTCTAAACTCCATTGTTGGGGGTGAGGAGCTCTGCAGCGTCTCGATGATTTAATACAATTCCTTTGTTTTCCATTCAAACACGCCTGTTCTTATCTAAGATGTTTATTCGCGCTTAATTGTGAAGAAGGTGATGATCCGTGACACTCATCACCTTCCTCAATCCATGAACGTGTGCCTGACAACCACCTCCGTTCTACATCAGACTGAATGAATATCTCTTAGATTCCCCAACAGAATCTTCGTGGTATAGGCCGGATTGATGGCGGCATTCATGAGAATCCGGAAAGTCTAAACCTTGTCTGTGGTATTCCGAGTAGGATTCTGAGATTGAATGACTGTGACGTGCTTCAAACTCCTGAGGGCTGGGCGTTAGTGACAGACGCAAAAGAATCAATGGATTCTATTCCAACCTGATTGAGAACTGACAGATGATTAGCCGTGCTGTGACAGAGCATAGGAACGTTTTCACTGAGAGGATGGGAAGTAGCCACTGACAACGGTGACACCCTACATAGAGCTTGCCATGGAAGGAATCTGCGTGTGAGAAGAGGATTTCAAGGAAGAGTTGAAGTCAAAGGACAAAGCATCTCCAAAACTCCAACATATTCTCCATTACTGCACAACAAGTAACATATTCCCCAGTCCTTTATAAACAAGTAACTCTATTGTTCAAGTAATCCAAACAATTTTGTTGATATCCTGACTAAGACAAATAAAATAAACATTGATTGCTTCAAGCCAATAATCTCCGTGGGATCGACCCTTACTCAAGTAAGGTATTACTTGGACGACCCAGTGCACTTGCTGGTTAGTTGTGCGAATCACAAATTCGTGCACCAACTGACTTTATTGTTTTCAAATGAACAAAAATAACCTGATTTGTCTAAACGAGAAACAAAAATCAAATTTCGTCTAAATGACGGTACATAAAATGTCTCTAATAAATCCAAGTAAAATCCACTTGTGGAACATAATCTAAAGGTTCCTATAGCTTCAACTGCAACTATATTGCCGTCTGCCACATAGATGTATCTATTAGCATCACTTGGCAGTCAGCTCCACAGGCAACTCTGCATAGTAATACTTACATGAATAGTAGCAGCAGAATCTACCCACCAAGTATCATTAGGTGCATAACTTAAACTAGTCTCAGAACAAACGAAAGTAAGAATTATACCATTTTTTACACGCTATGTGGCATATTTGGTACAATCCTTCTTCATGTGTCCCACCTTACAGAAGAAACAGGTTGAAATTTGATCCTGTTTCTTAGCATTTTTTCTGCTGAGAAGGCACATCCGCAGTAGTATGATGCTTTCTTTCATATTGAGAAGATGAAGGCATGTGAGCACTTTCAGTCTTATCTTGTTGTAGCCTCTCTTCTTCTTGCACACAGTGAGATATAAGCTCATTTAAGGACTAAGTGTCCTTCAAAGTGTTATAACTCACTTTGAATTGCCCAAAGTGTGCAGGAAGGAAAATCAAAATGAAATGCATGAGTAAATCTTCAGACAATCCTAACTTTAGTGCTTTCAATTTTGAAGCAAGATGAGACATTTCCATAATATACTCCCTTATGTTCCCTTTGCCTTTATACCTCATGTAGACAAGTTTTCTCAAAAGACTACTTGCTTTCACCTTTTCATTCTTAGTAAAGAATTTTTCAACATCCTTTACGAACTGTTTGGCATCTTTATCCTCAGTAATTGAGCCCCAAAACGTCTCAGAAATTGAGCGTTTTATGATCATAATGCTCATTCGATTGGATCTCTCCCACTTCTCTATTTTAACCTCATTGAGATTTTCCAGAGTGAAAGTGAGTTTCACCTCTCAAAGAGCTATATCTAGATCCATACAACCGAGGACAATCTCCACGATATCCTTCTAAACTTTAAAGTTTGAACCATTCAGCATAGGAATACTGCTAATTTGTGCAGAAACATTGGTAGCTGAAGCCATAGTTTCTGGATTAGAACAAAAGGAACATGCAGTAAACATTAGTTAAATAATGGGAAAAAATCCATATTGAGATATCTAGAATAAAATTAATTTTTAATCTTTGGATAGAAAAATTAACTGTAAGTGATACTTTCATTGCAGTAATCAAATATTGTCAAAATTCCTGTCATACATTAAGCCTTTCTTTGGACCGACTTAATGTGCACATGGAGATTTAAACTTCGCAACCTATTTATTACCGCATATATTTTCTATTAATTGGCCAAACAATAACCTTCTTTTGGGCCGATTATTGACGGCATAATTAATAGAAAATAAACAAAAGTGTGCAATGCTTATTATTTGGCCAAACAATAAACTTCCTTTGGGCCGATTATTATCCGCATAAATAATAAGCATTACTTTATTCTTAATTAATTACCCAAACATGTATTTACTATCAATATGTGTATATAATTCGGCCAAATATAGACCTTCCTTTGGGCTGACTAATATTCGCATGAATTATATATCGCAATATTCCTTATGTTTTAAATAAATCAATTTTCACAAAAGAGACTACTTTGGCAGCGTATCAATCAATTTATTCCAAAACCAAATCTTTATAATAAATGGGTATAATAATCCAAATTGTTACTAGTTTTCGTATGTAATAATTAAATAAAATATTTAAATTCCAAAAGGAATTAAATTTTAATGGTGTCTTTTTCAGACCTCAAAAAAACATAATTATAATTGAATTCAACAACTTCATATGGCATTTTTTTTGATCCATTAAGATTAGAATCAATCATTATGATTCAATCCATACAAAACAAAAAATAAATAAATTTGTCAAAAGAATGAATTCATATAGAATAGTATAAAAAAGATAAACAAACGAAGAACCTTTCTTTTTTTTATTTAATAAAAAAAGACAAATTCACATATTAAACCATAGTGCATATAAAAAACTTTATACTAGATATGCTTATTCTATGGATGTGTAGTGTCTATAATCAAGAAATTAATTAAATTCTTTTAATTTTACCTATTAACAGTTTTAATAGTCGGGATCAAGACATAGACAAAAAAATGGTATGCACGTATATAAAAGAATGCAACATTCTTTTTTTTAATATACCTTTTGTATTCTTTATGTGTTCTTTATGTACTATTTGTGTATTCTTTATGCACTTTTTATGTACTCTTTTAGTTTTATTAACATGTGCTACGCAATCTAAAAGCAGCAAATATTTGAATCTAATTTCACAACCTCAAGTTAAGATTCAAATTAAAAGAAAATAAATTTATAATTTCTTAATGATTTAATCATAGACAGCTCTGATACCACTTGTTGAAATTTTCTCAGAATTCCTTAACCCAAATATCATCCATGTTAAACCATTAAAAAAGAAAATACTGAATGCGGAAGCATACCTAAATTTATAACTATAAATTATACGATCGAAAGAGTTTGGATCTTGTAGTTCTTTCGATCTTCCTCAACCAAAACCTTCTGTATTTCTAGGCGGCTGAATTGTGACTTTTTTTTTATGGAAAAAGAGCAACAAAGGCGACTTTGGTATATTGGGGACCGAAACCCTGAAGGCCTATTTATATTTGAGCATGGTATCCATTAAACCTTAAAACCCAAATAAAATAGTATCTAAAGTCCAAAAGATAATATATCTAAAATCCAAAAGATAATATCCAGTTTTATTCTCATTTAATTCCAAATCAAAAGTAATAATGACTTATTCAATTTAGCATTTATAACAATAAATGAGATCACCATTATATAAGTTATTTAATTTAAAATAGCATAATTTGTTATTATAATTAATATATGTATTGCCCACAAATAAATTAGAAAATTAAAATAATTTCCTAACATAAAGTACTCACATAAAGAATATACCCTAAATAAAACCATAAGATCCATAAAAAATTATTTAAAAAATTATAATAGAATAATGAGATCAAACTGTTGGTATAAAGTACTCACATAAAGAATATACTCAAAACAAAACCATAAGATCCATAAAAAAATTATTTATCACCCATAATTTATTTTTTTTCCTCCTTTTATATATGGCGTCGAAAATCAACATTTGGCATAGTCATTATCTAATTCAAAAATTCACAAAAACTCATCCAAATAATTGTTACATACAGAGAAGCACATTCAAAATTAGAAAGAGAAGTAAGAAAAATTGAAAACGGATAAAATTAATTAAAAAGATAAATTGTTGGAATAAAAAATTGAAGAAGAGGTTACGATTCCTACCACTATTAGTGAAATACAGAAAGAAAATAAGATAGAAGAACATATGTTGATGTTAACGGTGGAAGTTCTTTTATTTAAAGTAAGGATAATGCTAGGTAACCAATAACTTTTTTGAACAATATGAATAACCACCAATCAAATCAAAACACACTACACTTCCAAATTACCTACCTAAATCTTAATATTAGAATAACCGTCCGCACACCTAGTGAAATGAACATCCGATATATCCATTGTTCACATTGTTTAATATTTTCATTTTCTACCTATAATTTTTCTTAAAGTAATTGACATATGTACGGAAGAATCTCTATTATTAAGGATAATATTAGAAAGTAAATTTAGATACAAAAACTCTGTATTGACTTTTGTGTCTTTTCAAAGAGTATTTAAATTGCAGGTTTATTTTATAATCTGTTTATCAAATTTGATATATATGCCCATTTATATTTAATTTTAATAAATGTAGTTGACTTAATAATCTCTATTTTTATTTGTGTATACCCTAAAAAGCACATGTTTCATGACCCATCATAGTTAGAGATGAAAAAAATGGCACAAATAACTGAAGTTACGTGGTCTGTGAGTGAGAAATACATAATAGCATGTGACTCAATGACAATGTTTATAGAGTTTCAATACTTTGACTTTTTCACAAGAAACATGGTACCTTTGCAGCAATATTGGCCTATCAGCACCACCAACATATGTGAACACATCAAGTTCGCCGTCGACTGGGACAATTCTCACCAAGACAAGGCACAGCAGATTGAAAAAGGAGGAACATATTACATCATTCACAATCTCAAAATGAAGTATGTGTATGATTACATGTTATATCTACTAAAACAATATGCTAAGCTCCAAAGATTCAAACCCAAAATACCTGAAGGAGTGAAAGAGATGTGCTCTGAGAGAATGACATGTCGCTTGCGCAACGGTCCAAGGAAGAGATACATGTATGAATCCTTTGTTAGGTCACCAAGTTCCACACTTCCATGTATGAAATGTTTCTTGTGTTGGATGAAATGTTGTATGAATCCATTGAAAATATTGATATGGTTAAACATCGAAAACATCAATACACTTTGTTTATGTTTTGAATTATATTGACTTACTTGTTTATAGTACTTTTCTTTTAGTTTGATAATACAATGAATTTATTTATTAAATTTATATTTATCTTGTATGTATTCAGATTTTCTGTCTGTATTCAGAGTTTGGAATGGTTTTTCAAGACTCTAATTACCGACAAAAAATATGTCGAAAAATCTGTCAGAAAATCTGTCCCTAATTACCGATTGAAAATCTGTTGAAAAATCTATCTCTAATTACCGACGAAAAATCTGTCGAAAAGTTTGACGTTCCATGAAAATGGAAGGGAGAATTTACTGAGGAAAAAATCTGCCGGTAACCGGTAAAAATATGTAGGTAAATTACCGACGGAAAAAATCTGTCAATAAATAATTTTCGACGAAGATTTTACAGAGGGACGAAATCTGTCAGTAATTTCATCGATAACCAAAAATTCGTCTGTAATAAAGACCAAATCTGTTTATAAATCTATTTGTATTAAACAATTTTCTAATTGTGCGTATTGTTTCTCTTAAAGATTGACTTTAGAGAACCAGGACCTGTATTTATGTTTTTGGTTTATTTTTGGTATATATATATATATATATATATATATATATATATATATATATATATATATATATTATCTGGCCTTTACTTCGCAGGTCGATTTTAGAATTTGTTATTTAATCTTGTTGAAATGTGTGTGTGTGTGATTTTTTATCTTTTAGAGATCGTAATACTTTACCACTTTTGATTTACAAATTGAGGAGTGCCACACATACAAGTCATTTTTGTTTACAAGTCTTACAAGTTGGGCCTAACACGCTCGTTACTGAATCATCTTTGCGTGTTTCATCTTCGTTTCTTTTTTTACGAAAAAGAATAAGAAGAGACACAGAGAAAGAAGAAGAAGAAGAAAAAGAGGAAGTACGGAAAAAGAAGAAGAAGAAAAAGAGGCACACAAAAAAACGTGAAAACGGCATGAATATAAATGACTTGTATGATTTGTATGGAAAAGCGTTCTCTCTTTGCCTTCGATCTTCTTCCGTTTTTTTCGATTTTCATGGTTTCTAAAATCAAGTTTTGAAATTGTTTTGAAGATGATGGAACTTCAGAAATACACCCGAACGATTACAAAAATACACCCAAACTATTACAGAAATACATCCAAACAGTTACAGAAATAAACCAAACGATTACAGAAATACACCCAAAGGATTTAAGAAATACACCCAAAGGATTTAAGAAATACACCCAATATAGGGGGAGACAGTATATTTCTTCTTGAAATCTTTTAATGTTTTGCTGGTTAAGGATGAGACACATGACAGAGATAATCTAAAAAAAATCTAAAAGAACAGTAAAACAGTACCTTGAATAATGTTTCTTCGTTTTTTCTGGTGATTTTGATGAAGGAGAAAGAGAAAACGAAAAAAGGAGAAGAAATTTCAATAAAAAAAAGGAGGAAGAGATGGTGTTGATGGCGATGATAACGAGAGAGAAAAATTACGAAAAAGAAGAAAAAGAGACACAGAGGAAGAGGAAGAGGAAGAGGAAGCACGGAGAAAGAAGAAGAAGAAAAAGAGGCACAAAAAAAAACGTAAAACAGCGTAAACATAAATGACTTGTATGACTTGTATTGAAAATCACTTGTATGTGAAGAATTACTCTTACAAATTTAAGATTAAAATTCTATGTGGTAGAATATTACATTAGTGCCATAAAAAAGTAAATTAATGAATTATATGTAGTTTTCATAATGAGAAAGCAGTTATTTGCAGTCATATTTCACAACATTTAATTATGATTGCACCGTATTTAAATTGATTTATGGTTTAATAAGCTCATATTTTCTCATTTTAAGAAGCATAAATTTAGAAAAATAATAAAAATTATCCAAACAATCAGTCAATATATAATAAATATTCTAAACAATGTATAGTTTTTAAATCTTTAGATGTAACCTTTTTTGTTTTCTGATTATTGATTGATTTATATTATTCCCCTAATGAAACCGTTTTCAAGGAAACCTCCTGACTTTTAAGCTGTACTTTATACTAGTTGTTCCATGAATTAAATATCTAAACTTGTTGAAGTGTAGAGTAAAAAACTGGAAAATGCTTGTTTTGCAATTATATTATTTTGTTAGAAAACTTTATGAGGAAAAATCACACAAATAAAAACATCTATAATATTATGAATCACAATAGTACTTTGTCAGTCTAAATCTAAAATCAATAATATTTAGGAGATAATAAAAAATTAATTTAAATAATAAAAAATTATTTTATATAATATTTATTAATTATCGTTAAAATAATTGTATATTTTTAGAGGTAATAAATATGTAATTATTGATAATATGTGTATAAAATTATAAATATTATATTATATAAGATAACTTAAAAATAGTTTAATTATTTTTCTGTTGGTTCCTATAGTTTTATTGAATTTGTAGTTAGGTCTTTATAATTTTTTTTTCAATTAGATTTCTATACTACTTTTAATTTTGTAATTTAGTCATTTTCATGTCAAAAATATTAAAATTAATAAAATATTTTTTAAAAATATATAATTAAAGATCTAATTAAGTTATTAATTCTAAATATCTTTAATTTGTAGATGAATATTCAATTTATTTTAATATTTTTTATACTAAAAAAAATCTAATTATATAAAATTAAAAATAATATTAAAACTAATTAAAAATATAAAAATTTAATTAAAAATTTAATAAAACTAAAAATACCAACAGAATAATTAAATCTTTAAAAATTATTTCTCTAACATTACGGATATAAAATACGGCACTTCATTATTGGATTTCACTGCATATCATATATAAATGCATGATGCATCAATCTGTTGCATGCAAATTATATATTTGTATGTCGTACTTTCAAACAAATATGTTGTGTTGTCATTCAATTCTATATTATTGAAGGTCGCTTTATTTATTTTTATTTTCACGTTAAACAGTTAATATATTTGAAAATGACATTATTCTATATATATAATAAAAAAACCGAAACCAACATTAATACGGTAATGATGAAGTGTACCAACTAAGCTATATAAAAAATTGATCTTAGAGGAAGTGGACGTGTATCTGAGTAGTGTGCACTAGAATTCTTAGAAAATGATAGCCTTTGTAAGTTTTAGATAAGTCAATTTAGTTTTGAGTTAATAAGTTAGATTTTTCAAATCTAATACTATCTAGTCCAATCATATAAATATTATTCTCTAATTTGATATAGGCGTGAAAGTGCATATTAAAAGCATCACTTTATTTAGAATATATGACTATGATAACTTTTAGGGAAAATTACTCTAAAGGACCGTTAGGAGGATTTAATTATTAAAAAGGACCTTTAATACTAAAATTATTAAGAAGGACCAAATCTTTTTATAATATTTAATAAAATGAATCAAATCTTTTTATAATATTTAAGAAAACGAATCAAATCTTTTAAAAAGGAGATAAATATATCTTTAATTATTTTTTATTTATTTTTTATAATCTTTATGTTGATAAATTTTATTTCTTTTAAAATTTTAGTAATTTTTATTAATTAATTATTTATTTTTATTTATTTATTTTTATTTTTATGATCTTTACCTAACGAGAAAAAAAGACAAAAGATCATAAAAGTAATAAATAAATAAATAAATAATAAAAATGACCAAAATTTAAAAAAAATAAATTTTAATATAAAAATTATAAAAAATAAATAAAAAATAGTTAAGAATTAATATTTTAATAATTAAATCTTCCTAACAATCTTTTTGAGTAATTCTTTTTAAATTAATTAACTAATTAATCCCAAGTGAATATTCATAAATATCTATATAACATTGTAAATTAAATAGCATATATTGAAGATTATACAAAATAAATAAAAAAATAGTTAAGAATATATTTATCTTCTTATAAAAAAGATTTAATTCTTCTTCTTAAATATCATAAAAAGATTTGGTCCTTCTTAACAATTTTGGTATTAAAGGTCCTTTTTAATAATTAAATCTTCCTAACGGTCCTTTAGAGTAATTTTCCCTAACTTTTATATTTTAAGGTATTTCATATTTTAAACTAATTTTTGGCATGTGTTAGATTGAAAAGAAAGTTAGGGAAAAATATAATTGAGTTATCTGTTTGTGATTTTAAGATGGCGAGTGTTGTTCTTGTACAACTAATCACTCTTCTGTATAGTTCATCCACTTTGTGTTGTAGAATTATAACTGTTGGTCGGTTATAAAGTTTTACAATAAATAATTAAAACAAAAAATCATAACTACTAAAGTATAACATTTAGGTAGCGTTTGGTGGAGAGACAGAAAGACTAAGACTGAGAGACAGAAACTAAAAGACAGGGATTGAAACAAATCTCAGTATTCTGTTTGGTGCAAAATGGGAGACAGGAATTGAAACAAGAATGAAACTCTAATTTAATTTGCACAAAGGGTAAAATTGGAATTAATTAATTGAAATGAAAGTATTTTAGGTATAAAATGTTATTAAAGTTTCAGTCTCCATCTCTAAAAATTTCAGTCCCCTGTGTCCCTAATTTTTGAAGGTACTGAAATACTGAAATTTTGGAGACAGAGACAGAAATTTTAGTATCAGTCTCTGAACTAACAAACACAATACTGAGTTTCAATCTCTCAGTCTCTGTCTCAGTACCTGAAAACAAACGCTACCTTATAGATCAGTGATAACCGAGTTATAACAAATAGAACAAATGTAAATTATAAAATTAGTATCAAATTTAATTAAATTACCTATACTATACAGTTATTATTAGTTGTGATATAATGCAATTCTTTGATTTGGATAGACTGTCTCTTAACTGTTATTATTTTTGGGGCATTGAGTTAGAACATAGAAGTTAGAACAACTTAACATTAATATTAGTATGTAGCATGAATGCATGAAATGGAGCTGAAGATATATCAAGAGATGAGATGGGCAGTGGTTGTTCTAAGGATTTATTAAGGAGAGAGAAGGAACAATAAATTTCTCTGTTCATTTGTTTGGGTAACTCATATACTATTATAGGACTTGGTTGATTTAATAGCCGAAGGTGTTGAGAGAGAGCCTTTACTTCCATCAGAGAGTGTGTTAAATACCATAGGTCATCATATCCATGCATATAATAAGGATGTGGTTCGGTGCTCGTTTTAATGGCTGAAGAGGGTGTTGGAGAGCTTTAAAGTTCTTAGTTTCTTCAGTGACCTAATTGGGGAAGTTGGAGTTATTATCTTAACATTAAATAAAGAACCCTTTGGCATTCAAGGACCTTCTTCCCTTCAACTGTACACACTACCAACATTAATTATGCTACACCATATACATATCAAAAAATATATTTATATGTTTTCAAAATCATATTTAATATAATTTTTTTTAAAATAATTATATGGACTAGTTTTTTTCACATATTTATATATTATAAATTTTAAATATCATCCTAAAAATAAATTATTATAAATATTTTAAAGTATGTGTTAAATATATGTTATGTATGTTTATAAATATTTTCCTTTTACATCTCTTTCCCTCCCCCGTCTCACCGACTTTAATTTCATAAGTAGCAAAACTTTCTTTTCGGGTTGTGGCTTGCCTTTATTCTCTGGGTATAAAGACATCTAAAACGGCTTTTTTTTTAAATATTTTTTATTAATTAAAATTTAATATATATAATCGATTAAATCGTATTTTTTTTATTAAAATTAGGCCAAAAAAATTAATTTGATCGAAAAATGATGAATTAAATTTTAAATCGATCTAATTATTTTTTATAAAAAATAACTACAATATCTCTATCATAAAAAATGACTAAAATACTTTTATTATATATATTAATTTTGAGAATTTTAAATTCTAGTCCTTTTCTTTTCTGTCGTCGTAGAGTTAGAATTTAAAATTTTTAAAATATATATATATATATATATATATATATATATATTAGTTATTTTTTATAATAGAGATATTATAGTCATTTTTTATAAAAAAATATTAATTTATATCGATTCAAAATTTAATTTATTAATTTTTTGGCTAAACTGATTTATTCGATTTAATTTTAATAAAACTAACATAATTTAATTGATTATATGTATTAAATTTTAATTTTTAAAAAATATCTTTAAAAAACGTTTTTAATATCTTTATTTAAATTTAAATGACTCCTTTATTTTCTAGTATGACATGTCATGGAGGAGCCAAATTTATAATTTAATATATGCAAAGGCTATATATGTTGTGTCTGTTTATTTTATGTCGAGAAATTGAGAAATATTTTTATGATTCATTTTGTAAACGATCATTTTGGAATTTATTATTATTATTATTATTATTATTATTATTATTATTATTAGATAGAGTATAAATAAAATTTTTATTTGGGTAAAATATATTTTTTATCTTTGAAGTTTGGTAAAAATTTTAAAAATATTCTTAAGTTTTATTTTGTTTCAAAAGTTTTTTATTTGCATCAAATATACCTTCAACGGCTAAATTTTCAAAAAATTTAAGACCAATCTAACAATAATGTATAAAAATTATGCTTGATTTGCTTGTGATTAGGGTTGTTCTTATGAAATTGTTGTTGAATTAGTCTTAAATTTTTTGAAAAATTAGTCGTCAGAAGTATATTTGATGCAAATCAAAAACTTTTAGAATAAAATTAAAACAAAATAAAATTTAAAAATATTTTTAAAATTTTTGTCAAATTTCAAGAAAAAAATATACTTTATTCTTTTTACTTTAAGTAAAATCTCTTTTTTGTTAATACTAATAAAATATTTAGTTACTTAATAAATATCCTGAAATAATGAATCATCATATGTTAGTTATTCTAAAATATTAGAGTTAAGTATGATTTTGGTTTTAAAGTATAGGTTGAAAATTTTTTTTGTTCTTAACTTTTTTAAGTATATAAAATCGTCCTTAAGGTTTAAATCTAAATTTTGAAATCATCATTTTCACTTAAATATTTAAATTTTGAACTAAATTATCCATAACAAAAAAATTATAAAACAAAAAAAATAAGAGAAAAAGAATAAGAGAAGAAGAAAAAAAAAAAAAGAAAGAAGAAAAAGAAGTTATCCACGATTCACCTCTATTTCCATTTCTGTCGTTATTTCTGTATGATTTTAATTCCTAAAACAAAAATAATTTTAAAATTAAATTAAATTTTAAAAATAATTTTATATAAAAAAAATTGAAAACAAAAAATTTTCTACCTATAACTTAAAAACTAAAATCGTATCCAAAATATTACTATGATAAGTTAAGGGGCAGTGGTACCTTATCTTGCTAGTGTAAAAGTGGAATTTTGACCTGATGTGTAATGTGTAATATTTTTTTCCGATAAGACATGATATGTAATAACATACAAATTAAACTTATTATAAATATCAACAGTCTGATAAATAGTCAAATACACGTACATAATTGACAGATGATAAAATAATGAAAGAAAACAGTATATATGCATGCAGTTTGCATACATCTTTAAATTTAATCAATATAATTGAAATATGGGAATTCATATTTATATCTTTATTCGTATTATTTACTGAAGATCAAACACTAAGTATGTTTACATATATTTATTTGTATTATTCTACATTTTTCTATTAAAATAATAAATTTTTTTACATCAAATAAATTTTTTTGACAATAGTTGAATTAGATATTTTAGAAAAACAAAAATCATCCACCGTACCATTGTATTTTCTACATTTATTCTTATGTTGACTATAAAAGTCACTTAATTTGATTATAAGTATGAATCAAATTGACAAATTTAATTATATATTTTATAAAGTTTAATTATATTTATGTATGTAGTTGTTTTGTATTCCTATATATATATATATATATATATATATATATATATATATAGGTGTTTAGTTTTTTATATTCATGTATGTAACGTAAATAAGAAAGAAAATTCATATTATTAAAAGAAAGGAAAAGTATAGATAGTCAATAGAATATCTGTACAATGTGTATAATAGAGGTTTAGAGATGTTCGATTCAGTAGGATATCAGATGTTTATTATCTCTGATACCGGATGGTTATTTTGGATAATATGAATATATTGTGTTTGAAAAATTAGTAATATTTTATTTTAAATATTTATTTTTTAACTCATATTAAATCAAATAAATAACTCATTATATACATTATACAAATACTCTATTGGCGTCCTAGCAAAATTCTATTGGCTCCCTAGTGAAATTCTAAAAGAAGGGGAAATAGAAAACAAAATTAATAAAAATTGTTAGAAGTAACTTATTGCTAGTATCTAGATATCGCATTGACATCATAACAGTTGTGATAATTAAATATGCATACATTTTTTTTCTCTTCAACTTCGGATTGTCATGCTATTTGTATTAAGACTGCGACCACAATACTTAAAATAAAAAATATTTATAAGACAATAGAAACTCAGTCTAAATTATTTTTGTGTTAAATTATTTTATTTTATATTTTATAATTATCACTGAAATAATTAGATTACTTTTGGTATTATAAATATATACTTTTAAATATTATATATATAAAAGTATAAATATTAAATTAAATAAAAATAGATTATTGTGACTTTAGTCTTATCGATTTAAAACATAAAATGAGAAGACACCACATCCAACTCAAAACCTTAAGGTGTCAAGTTAATGGGTCTCTCATCTTATAAACTCTTCACTCTTCCATGTTTTCTTTGATGTGGGACTAATTTCGACACTCCTCACACTTGCAACACTAACAAAAAAGACAGTCCATAGAAACAGTTATCTATAAATTTTTCTTTAAATTAATCAGCCTGTGACAAAGAGCCCTAAGTATAAATAAATAGAACCCGAAATCAGAAGTTGAAATAATTAATAACTAAAAATGAATAAAGTAAAATAAAAAGATAAAAAGGAAATGCGTACATAAATAAATAAATCCATGTTATGATGAATGAGGAGCGAGGCAGCTTGAGAAACACGTCATTCAAAGGTAGCCAGTAAAGGTCTTTAATTTCGTCCCTTGTTAAGTATTGTGTCCCCTTACACCCCCAACTATATAACCAACTTAATCTCACTCCTTCATTCACAATCCACATTTCACATTTTTATTTACTCGATCATACACTATAAATTTAGTGTGTTCAGAGGAGAACGTAACGTAACCTACTTACCTAGCTATTAAGCTATGGTTTCCTTTCACAAAGCGTTGCCCGAGAGTAGTCCTTCAGAGCTGAAACTTTCATCAAACAATAATAAGAGAAAATGGGAACAGCCACTACTTACTACCGAAGATTTCTTCAAGGATCTATCAAAATCCTCAAAGACTGAAGCAAATCCTCATCAGAAAATCAATAAATCCATCTTTGATATAGAGTTTCACCTTCAGACTCCGCTACCTTCCGCTAAATTACAACACCACCACCTCACTATTCAGGTATATATATTCACGCGTACCTTTTAGTTTAATTTCTTATGGTTATTTTGTGAATTAATCTAATAATCCTTATTGTTAATTGACGAGTAGTTCACATTATTGCAAAGAAAAGAAATTAAAAATTTTTAAAAAGTAAGAACATACTAAACTCAAACTAAGGTTCATTTTTAAACGGTTTTATATATGTTAGATTTATTTGACAATCTACTAGTATTGGTTGAAATTGATTGTTACAGTCATGATTTGTTAGCATTCTTGTTAATTAATTAACAAGTTAATCTATCTTGTTGTTTCATATGGATCAGGCAGGGCATATAAATATGAGTAACACAAAGATGATGAACATGAAGAAATTGGATTCAAAGATAACCCCTGAAACGGGCATAGACCTTGAGCTGAACCTGACATGTGAATCACTGAGGAGAAAAGAAGACACAAAGAAGAGTTCCCCTGCTATATTAGCTGACGTGTTCAACAATAAGGACACGTCATCATCATCGTCATCGCAATCACAATCACCGTCGCCGTCATCTTCCTCACCGCCACTACTGCCATCTTGGTTGTTGGTGGAGGGAGAAGATCAGAAGGAGATGGTTGCAACGGTTTGCATGAGGTGCCACATGCTGGTGATGCTTTGCAAGTCATCACCTTCTTGTCCTAATTGCAAGTTCATGCATCCACCAGATCAGAATCCTTCATTCTTGAAGAGAAGCAGATGCAGCCTCTTGTGCTGATTCATCAATGCAGAAATCATAAATCTCAATTATTAATTAATTAATCTTCTAGTTCTGCTTAATTAGTCTTGGTAATTTCATTTGACTTTCACCGAATGAGTGTGATGAATGGCAGCAGATTATATATATAAGCATTAAGATTTTAATTAAGAAACTAACATATATATACTATATTATTATTATTATTATTATTATTATTATCATAATTAATCATATCTATGTACATAGAAAAGTGGCTGGTGTTGATCGTTCCTACAATTATTGTGTATGTTTTTAGATGTAAAATTTCGGTAGGCTTTTTTTCCCCTTTTTTCTTTCAAGAATGGAGGTTTATGAGGCCTCTTAACTATCAAATAGCAAGAGCACATGTTCTTTGTGATGTCATTGTAATTTCTAGTAATGAGAAGAACCGCGTTTCCCTAATTTGTTATTAACTTCACTTTGATATATATATGTAGCCATTTAACTACTGACTTTTCATTAATGGGTATGTAATAAACTCGTTTGTATGCTACTCATTTTAATTAGGTTGTTAATTGTTAAAATTCCAATATATGCATGTTCTCTGTTTTGGACTTGATGAACTACTATTCTTGTTCCAAGTTCAAGAGACATCATGAATATAAAGGATAGCATCTCAGTGAATTGAATAAGAGGTCAATATATAACACATAAATAGTAAGAAGATACTACTTACTAGAAAACCGAAGCATCTGCTGAAGCAATATTTAAATGAACAACATAAAGGACTGCACAAATTGAATGAGATCATCCGCAGAACTTAGCTTTCTTTATTATTTATTCATTTTTTAACAGGGATACATGTCAGCCTACTATCGAAATTAGCTCTCTCTGATGGCCAAATTTGGAAGAAAAACAAAAACTAAGGGTTCATTGGTTTGAAAATATTTTTTTCAATTCGGTAGTGTTAAGGAGAAAAAAAAAAACAGAAAGAACTAGACTTATTTAGTATTTATTAATTATAGTAACAATTAATTAATGTTAAATACGAAAATGTTTGGTAACAAAAAAAAATTAGCAAAAAACAGTATTTAGCATTCATTAATTGTTGGGACAATAAATAAATATTAAATAAGGTAAATTTTAGCTGTTTTTTTTCTCTCTCTAACATTACCAATATAAGGCAAGTTATGTCTGTTTTTTGCTAATTTTCTTTAATTACCAAATATTTTCATTTTCAATTATACTATGTATATGCCGAAATTCAGCCAATAAATCAATTATAAATATTAAATACATGTTGAAATATAAAATACGTATTAAAAATAGAAAAATGTTAGAGAATCATTAAAAGTTATTATTTTTGCTCATCACATCACAGTTAGCCACATCAACCCAATTCTTTTAGTTTAATAATCTAACAACATACTTTGTTGTTGGAACACAAAAATAATAAAATTTGATGGTCCTATAATATTTCTTTTAAAAATAAGTTAAACAATTAACACATGTATTTTACCTAAATATATGATAGTTAATTTAATTCTCTATATTTTCGTTTTTTTTTTCTTATTACTTTGTTAAAAAATAAAAAAAATGAAATTATATTATCTTCTTTTATGACAAATCAACCACATTTCCTAAACTTAACGTGAAAGTGTAAAAGAGAAAAGTTATAGGGTGTGTTTGGCAAATCCGTTTGAGAGGATAAAAGTGCGTTGAAGTTCTTTGAACGCTGTATTTTAATGTTTGGCAATCTTTTTCTTCTAAACGCAGAAGTGATTTTACAGCTTAAAAGCACGTTTACTAAAAGTAAAAAATTGTTGCTTCTGCGTTTACTTCAACGTGAGTTCACATTTTATTATTATTATTATTATTATTGGTGTTTTCCAAAAGAGTTTTCATATTTGTTTCATTATTGGTGTTTTTCAAAAGAGTTTTCATATTTGTTTCAAGTCATTTCAAATATTTTAATTTTTTTTAATTTTTAGTTTTTTTATATTTTAGTTGTTTTATTAATTTTGTTATTTTAATTCTATTATAATATGAATTATTGATCTTATTAAAAATGATAAAGTAAATAAAAAACTAATCATATATAACAATAGAATCATAAGTAATAATTAATAATAAATAAAAGAATACTAAGATTACTAATAAAATTATAGAATATTTTTTTGTTTGACATTGTAAAATTTATTATTATAATTTTTGTTCATTGTTTATTATTCTAATATGTTATAATATGTATTATTGTTCCTATTGAAAATGATAAATTAAATAAAAAATTAATTATAAATAATAATAAAAATATAATTAGTAAAAAATTAGAATCTAAAATAGTAAACAAAATAAAATTACTGAGAGTACTCACAAAAAGTATTAAAATATATTATTTTATATCTTATTTTTAATTTAATAAATAAATATTAATTTTTATTAAAAAATTATAATAAACTAAAATAAAATTTTATAAAAAATATTATATAAAAAATATACTAAAAAAATAAAAAAAAGGATTAAATATATTAAAAAATAATATTATAATTTAATATTATATTTTTTTAGTAATTAACTAATTATCTATCTAAAAGTGATTTTAACTAATATTATCCAAACAATTTCATTTTATCAAAATCAATTTTAATATAAAATTGTCAAACAAAAATCATGTTGACACAAACTTACTTTTATCCAAAATCAATTTTACAAAATCACTTTTATTCAAACTCCAGTTTGGCCAACTCTAATCCAAACACACACATAGTAACATAACTTGACTCATCTCGTTCATCACATACCTAAATGGCTAAATTAGGTGTGTTTGGTTTTGATTACTACTATTATTTTCAAGAAATAATCATGTTGAATCTAAAATAATCTAAACACACGATCAGTCAAGTAAAGGCTATAATTAATGACAGCAAATGAAGATCTGAAATATGGCTATTGCATTAATTAGCTTACGTCTGTTATACTACTACTACAACATTATATTTCCAATCGCATTAAATGCATACATTGGATGTTAATATGTCTCTCTTATCTTCATGCACATTTACGTTTCTTGCTCCCATAAATGGAAGCGTTGAAGTTATAAATAGTTAATCCTTACATGCCACATATTAAAGAACCTCAATTTCCATGTTATGCAATTCCTAAACTCCCTTTTGGATGCTGGAGCTACCAAGTCAGCTGCATTTATGGCATGCTTCATTGTTTAGGACTCTAGGTGATGGATATAGACAAACTAAACACAGTTTAGCTAAATTAATTAAGGCTTAATAAGTACTGCTATTGTGTTGTTCAATTACGGCGCTGTAGCTCGTCCCTAACGATGTTGAGTTGTTTTTTTCCAATGAATAATATACAGTGTATTTCGAATCATCAAAAATATAAAATATGGATATTTATAAACGCAGTGTAATAAAGTATCTTTTAAAAATTGTCTATTATTCAGTTTTTAAAAAAAGAAAAACTAAAAAATAAATAATTTTTTATAAAAAATAAGTAACTTTTTATAAAAATAAATATTTAAATTAATTAAATAATATTATTTGAATAAAAAAGTTAACTAAAAACTAAAAATTTAAAAGATAAGTAGGATTTCTCTTATAAAATATATTCTGATATTTAAGTTAATATGATTAAATTTTTTATTATTTTTACATTCTAAAACAGCCACTTTCTCATCACTAGAATTTTTTCTTTTGTATATATGAAATAGAGCGGTAGAGCCATTGATGGTTTGTATGATTAGTTACTAAAGAACATTCAATTATAATAAAGAGGATTATTATAAGGGTAAATTATGTTTTTATTTCTCAAATTTTTACAAGTTTTAAAAATATTATTTTAAATATTATTTTTTTAAATTTTGTCTCAAAAATTTTTTTATTTGTATTAAACGAACTATTGACAACTAATTTTTCAAAAAGTTTAAAATTAATTTAGTAATAATTTCACAATAATAATTTTTAATACAAACAAATCAAACGTAGTTCTGTCATTCTTAGTTATCAAACATTATTTTTGGATTGATTCTAAGCTTCTTAGAAATTTAACTGTAAAGGTATACTTGATGTAGATAAATTTTTTTTTAAATAAAATTAAAACAAAATAAAATTTAAATTAGGAGTATTTTTAAATTTTTTAACAAATTTTAAAAACAAAAAATATCTTTAAACTTTATTTGTATATTTTTTATTAAAATAAATTAATTAATAATTTTAACTTCAATTTTTAAAATATATATTAGCCAAAGCGATTAAAATAAAATGAAGATATCATCTCATATTTTTTACCCACATGATTATACATGTCATCATATGAATAACGTGAAGATGGATGCAAAAATAAATACTTAAAAATAATTTCCTAGCTAGTATTCTACAACTATATGAATTTGAAATTAAAAGAATGAGATAATAAAGGGAGTGACATTGAATAGGATGGCCAAACTCAATTACTAACGCAAGTATAGAAGTATTTTAAAGGATGGAGTCATCACATTGTCAATTTGCATTTAGATTATGTCTGTTAAACAAAAATAAAGAGACAGATTCAAAAACAAAAACAGAGACGGATATTTACTATCCCGATTTTAGAAAATAATAAAACTGAATGAATACTTTGTTTCTTATACAAAAAAGAAAAAGACATTATGTTCTATCCTTATTTTAGAACCAATAAATTTTTCAATCTATAATCTCTATATATCTGTCTCACCGACAATATCTAAAACAGTCTTGAGAAGAACAGCAAGTTATAATTTTAAAATTTATAACTTAAAATACCGATTGTTTGAACCTCCACTTTAAGGGATAAAAAAGGTGTAAGTTATTTTATTAATATAATAATAATTTTAATTATAATGAGATAAATATAATGGCTATTATTTAATAAAAAAAAAGTAGAATTAGTAAAATTTTTAAAATAATAAAATAAAAATATTTCTTTTCTTGTTTGAGAATAGAAAAATAGAGAAGCTATTGGTTTTAAAAAAAAAAAACGTGACAAGAAAAGTAAAACGTTTTTAAAAAATAACTATTTTAGTTTTTTTTTCTATGCCATCAATAAAAAAAAAAGGAAGAAAGAAGAGAGAAAAAGCATCCGAAAATATTAAAAGACTGCACAATGACTCAATTAAATATAACGTATGCTCATAACACAAAGATTATTAAGAGCAGTAAAAACGTGGTGTACCCATAATTTACAGGTGAGTATGTATTTTATTTATGTTTTTATGATGTGATCATCGTAAAATTTAAGATCTTTTATTAGTGTTAAAAATAATTTATGTATTAATGGAAAAAACTCAAATTCTAACTGTCAGAACAAGGGTATAAAATTTATGATTATTCATAAACTCATTTGTTCAAGTTTGTATAAATCAAATAAATATTTGAAAATTCTAGCAGTGCAATTTTTTTGTGTATTTAGAATTATTTATCGGCCACTAAAATGGTCAAATATGATAATGTAAAAATATATTTTGTGTTTGTTGCTATAAGGTATTTAAAGATCACACCCAAAAGTAGATTAATTATTCTTATATTAAATTGTCAAGATTGTTGGTATGTATATATAATATTAGAAATATTTAAATATCTAAAGATATCAAATATTTTTTGTTCAGTGCACATCTGATAAGTAAATTAAATTAAATTAAATTAAAATTAATTAATATTATTGTGTTGTTTTATGTTAATGTATCACTCAAAAGGGAAATGCTGATATACTTTAAATGTTTTATTTGAATTTAAATGATATATTATTTGATTATTCAAAGTGTTAATGTGCGAATTTGTATTATATTTACTGCTTTTATGAATTTGTTTGACTCAAGCAATGAAATTGTCAAATTTAATAAACTTACTATACTCATTGATCTGAATAAATTCAATTTTAATTGAGTGTTATGGACTTAGATCTGATATTAATTATGAATAAAAAATCTATTGATATTACTGAGACTAGTTCTGAAGAATACAAGTTTCTTTATGAGACTTGAGATGGGTCAAATATGTTCAAACATATTTGAACTTGATGAGAATGAAAATGGTTGAAAATGTTAAGTCATTCATGCCTAAAACAGACAATGCTATTGATTTCATGGCTAAAGTCAAGGAATATTCTTAATCGGATATAACTAACAAGTTTATTGTGAGAAATTTTATGATAGAACTGACAACTAAAAAATTTGAATGGTCACAACTCATTCATGATCATGTGACTATAATGTTTAATCAGACAGCAAAATTGAAATCTATGGATATGAATGTAAGTAAGTCTTTCAGTTTATCATGAATTCGTTTCTTCCTGAATTTGGTCAATTCAAGTGAATTATAATACTCTTAAAAAAAATAAAATTTTCAAGAGATTAAAGTCATGTTAATTCAAAAGAAAGGGAGATTAAACAAAATAAAATATCACCATCTCCATCTCACATTTCAAGTTGGATCTAGTAGTAGTAAGGATAAATTGGGTAAAAAGGATAAGAAGAACCATGCTTCACTAAAGGTTTATAATGGCAATGTCCAAAAAAAAAAGAGGCTAAAATATTTTTTTGTAACAAGACTGGACATATAAAGAAAGATTGTCCAAAAAAAAAGAAATTGTTCAAAATGAAAGGTATTTATTATGTTTCGGTAAGTTTCAATCAAATCTTATTGAAGTGCCTAATAATACCTAGTGGATAAATTCTGGTGTAACTACTCATGTAAAACCCTCACCACCAAAATGTCACGCTTTTGGTTGCGCCACTCTAATAGCGAGGATATTACGATGACTTAAGTATATATAACTATAATATGTAGGAGCCTTTACCTACCATCCTTATTGACTTTTCTTTAAAAATCGGTATGTATTATTTTATTTTTTTATACAAACATGCATAGATATGTACATATTCCAATTATCACAAGAAAATCAATGACTACTACAACTCAAGTAAATACCTTCATTTTCAAGAATAAAATACATCTAGTATACTACTATATACATATAACAAATAATACACATTTCTGCCCCTCTTAAAAGAATAAATGACAGCGAAAGAAAAATAATTGAAGACAAATAAACTAATGCACGTTCAAATACTCAGTAAACTCTTTATAGGCTTCCTCATTCGTTTCTTGAAAAATATTAAACTATCGTGGTGAGAACCTAACCCGAAGGTCTCAGTAGGAGAAGAAAATGTCACAAACTTGATAGAAATAAATGCATCTGGTTAACACACATCTCAAAAAAATTTATCTTTATGAAAGTCTGGATTTTTTACTTATTTGTTTTGAAATCATTTTTACTTATCTATTTCAAAGAATCCAGCCACAAGAAGCAATCAAATACTTGAGTTGATACACACTGATATTTGTGGTCCTTTTGATAATCCATCTTGGAATGGTAGAAAATATTTTATCACTTTTATTGATGACTTCTCTCGATATTGTTATTTATATCTTTTCCACGAAAAGTTTCAATCTGTGAATATTCTTGAAATATTTATTAATGAAGTAGAAAGACAATTAGATAGAAAAATAAAGGTTGTGAGGTTTGATAGAGGTGGTGAATATTATGAAAAATTTATTGAAAATAGACAATGTCAAAGTCCATTTGCAAAGCTTCTTGAAAGTCGAGGCATATGCATACATTATACAAAGCCTGGTACACCACAACAAAATGGTGTAGCTGAAAGGCGGAATTGTACTCTTATGGAAATGGTTTGGGGCATGATAAATAATAGCAATGTACCTTTATCCTTATGCATGCATGCATTAAAATCTGTTGCGTATCTGCTGAATAGCATTTGTAGTAAAGCGGTTCTATCTTAAGACACCTTATGAACTATGGCCGGGAAGAAAATTCGGTTTAAGACATCTTTATATTTGGGGTTGCCCAGCAGAAGGAAGAGCATATAATCCATATGAAAATAAGCTTGATTTATGAACTATTAATGGTTACTTCATAGGTTATTCGGATAAATCAAAAGGGTACACCCTAATCATAGTACAAGAATAATTGAATATGGAAATGCTAGATTTTTTGAAAATGGTCATTTTAGTGGGAGTGAGAAATCACGAAAGGTGGATATTCGAGAGAACTATGTAATAACTCCTACACATGATAGTTCTTCTCAAGTTGTTGTTCCTATTGTTGTGTCACAGTTACATAACATGCCAAGGCAACAATGTAGCATTCCAAACTCACTAGATGAACATACAAATGTTTAGCCTAACAATGATGTACAAGTTTCAAATGAGAAAGTGATAGATGAACTAGAAGAAATCCTAAAAAGGTTACTAAGGCAGAAAAGGCTAACAATTTCATATGATTTTGTGGTTTACTCACTTGAGGAAGAGTACGTAATCATTGATAAATATCTAATATCTTCTAAGCAATTCATGGAATCTCACAATTCTAAAAAAATGGTTAAATGCTATGAAAGAAGAGTTGAAATCAATGAATGCCAGTAAAGTTTAGGATTTAGTCGAGTTGCCTAAAGGTTCAAAACAAATTATTTGTAAATGGGTATTTAATATTAAACGTGACTCACAAGGTAATATTGAAAGCTATAAGGTTATACTTCTTGCCAAAGGTTACACTTAAAAAGATGGCATTGACTACAAAAAATATTTTCACTAATTTTGAAGAAGGATTCTTTAAGAATTATTATGGTTTTGGTGGCTCATTATGATTTAGAGCATCATCAAATGAATGTAAAGACTGTCTTTCTCAATGCTGACTTAGAAGAAGAGATTTATATGAACCAATCTCAAGGGTTCTTGACCACCGAAAAAAAAAATTTGGTGTGTAAATTGAACATATCAATATATGGACTAAAACAAGCTTCTAAACAATAATTTATCAAATTTAATGATACCATCTTGTCATATGATTTTTGGAGAACACTATAGATAGGTATATCTACATGAAAGTCAATGGGAGCAAATTTATTATACTAGTCTTATATGTTGATGACATACTTCTTACTGCTAATGATGTTAGTTTGTTATATGATGTAAAGAACTTTCTCTCTAATAAATTTCAAATGAAAGATATGTGTAATGCATATTATGTAATAGGAATAGAAATATTTCGTGATAGATCGCAAGGTACATTAGGATTGTTACAAAAGGAATATAAAAAAGGTGTTAGAATGGAAGGTTGTTTTTTGGGAATAGTTCCAATTCATAAGGAAGATAAATTTAGTCAAATGCAATGTCCCAATAATAAATCGAAACGAAAAGCAATGGAGTATATTCCTTATACTTTAGTCGTTGGAAGTCTGATATATATTCATACATGCACTAGACCAGATATAAGTGTTCTATTGGAATATTGAGTCGATATCAAAGTAATCTTGGAATAGACTACTAAAAAGTTACAAAAAAACCTTAAGTATTTACAAGACACCAAGGAACACATGCTCACTTACAAAAAATTTGATGGCCTTGAAGTAGTTGGCTACTCAGATTCAGATTTTGCTGGATGCATAGACTCGAGAAAGTCAACTTTTGGTTATGTTTTTATGTTAGCTGGAGGAGCTATTTCATGGAAAAGCACAAAAGAATCTATCATTGCTACTTCTACTATAGAGGCACAATTGGTGACATTCTTTGAGGCCAGAATTCAAGTATTGTGGTTGCGAAATTTTATCTCAAGGCTTCGTATCATTAAAATTATAACAAAGCCACTAAGACTTTATTGCGATTATTCTACAGTTGTTTTTTTTCTAAGAATGACAAGTGATGAGCGAATATTTTATACGCTTTTTTATGTTATTTTCTTAGTATTTTCAGTATGTTTTGTTGAGTTTCATTATGTTTTTATTGCAAAATTCACTTTTTGGATTCTACTTTGAGCTTTTATGTTTTCTTATGTTTTTAGGTGATTTTTACATGAATTTTGCAAGTTCTAGCAAAAGTTCAATTCAGAGGCAAGGAAAGCATAGCAGATGCTGTCAGAATCTGATCTCCATGCATTCAAAAGAGCATTTCTGGAGTTACAGAGGTTTAAAAGACGCGTTCTCAATGACGTTGGAAAGGTAACTTCCATAGCTTTCCAGCAATATATAATGGTCTATACTTTTCTTCTGATAAGACTATCCAAAATGGGCGTTGAACGCCCAAACTACCCCTGTGGGGCGTTCAATGCCCCAAGAGGAGTCAATCAAGCATTCAATACCATCAAGGAGCATAAGGGAGCTTGGATACACCCCTTAATGGGAGTTGGACGCCTAATCCTTCAAGTTAGAAGCCAAGCTCAACCCAAACAGTCACCAAGTGGTCCCAGAAGTGGATTTTCGCATCAGTTTACTTAGTTTACTTCATTTTGTAATTCTTAAGTATTAGTTTAGCATATATAGAAGAAAGATCACCCTTATTTAGGACTTTTGACCTTCAGCTTTACCAATCTTTATCTCTTATTACTTTTGAACTATTATCTGTACAATATGAGCAACTAAACCTCCTAGGTCAAGGTTAGGAGCTCTGCTGATTCCTATGAATTAATACAAGTACTTTTCTATTTCAATCAATGTGTAATTCTATTCTACGATGCATTGTCGTTCTTCATCCTTATGAATCTTGATTTTACATGAGTTCTTACGAGTCCTGACCCGGATAGTATTGAGCTATAACTTGAGGATGCATCACGGGTTCCAATAGAATTATCTGGATTAATTGGTTATGTAACATATAACCCCGTTAGTCAGGGGCAATTGAGGTTCCTGTGGCTCTAAGGGCTAGAACCATAAGTGCAGAAGTCTCTGATCCAGAAGATCCGATCTTGTCTGTGGTGTTTTGAGTAGGATCAACAAAGATATTGACTTGTGCGTGCTTCACCCTTTCTCAGATTTATCTAGTCCGTTCGGATGTTTGGTCTGAACCTGAAGAGATTAATGACCACGACCCATGGCTTAATCACTTACAGCCTTGCCATTGAATGAATTATTTATCATTGAAGTAGAGAGTATGACGTGTTAATTCAGAATAAGAAGCACCGCTGAAGCCTTAACTATAGCTAATTACTGTCTTTGCGTTCGATTGTTATTGCTTGTTTATGCGCCTACAACAAACAACTACTATCTTTCTATTTGCCTGACTAAGATCTACAGGATAACCACAGATTGCGCAATCCGGCAATCCTCATGGGATTCGATCCTCACTCACCTGAGGTATTACTTGGACGACCCAGTGCACTTGTCGGTTCAGTTGTGCGAGTTTAAATTTCGCGCACCAAGTTTTTGGCGCCGTTGTCGGGGATTGTTGTAATTGACAGACAAACTAACGGTTAGCTTGTTCCTTAGATCAGGTACTTTTTACTAGCTTTCTTTAAATTTCTCTTTTTTATTAATTTTTGAAAACTTCAAAAAGAAATATTTTCTATCTTTTATCATCTTTTCCTTTTGTTTGAGTCGTGTGTCAATTTTTAAGTTTGGTGTCTTTTTGGTTTTTGTTCTTTTCTTGAGTCTGTTTGAAAATTGTTCTTACTTTTCTTTCTTGGTGTTCAAATTGTTCTTACTATTTTTCTTGTTTGATTTTAAAATTTTTAAGTTTGGTGACTTTTGGTATTTTTCCTCCAAGTTTTTCGAAAATTTGTGTCTTTGATCTTTAAAATCTTTAAGTTTGGTATCCTTTAGTGTTTGTCCTTCCTAATTTTCAAAAATTTAGTGTCTTTAATTTCAAAACTTTTAAATTTAGTGTCTTGTAGTGTTTTTCCTTCCAAATTTTTCGAAAATTTCTTTTTAATTTAATTTCAAAAATTTTTAGTTTGGTGTCTTGGTTGGTAGTCTTGTTTCTCTTGCTTATGTTTTCTTTAAATATTTATCTCATCTTTTCTTTATTTGATTTTCAAAATTTTGCTATCTTATCTTTCTTTTAAATTCAATTTTCAAAATTTTAGTATCTTGTTAGTTTCTCTTTCTTTTGAATTTTAATTTTTAAAATCTTTAAAACTCTAAAATCTTATCTTATCTTCTCTCTCTCTCTCTCTTTTAACTTTTTCTAAAAAGTTAATTTTCAAAAAATCATTCCTTGATTTCCTCTTTCTAATTTCAAAACTTTTTAAAATCAAATATTTTCTCTTTAAAATTTTTTAAATCTTATCTTATCTTATTTGACTTTTCTCTTTTCAAATTTAATCTTTCAAATCTTTTTATTAACTCTTACTTTTTCAATTTTCAAAACTTTTCAAAATCAAATCTTTTTAGTTAATTATTTGTTTTATCTTATTTCAATTTTAAAAGATTGGTATCTCTTTCATTCTTGTTTCTCTTTTCTCTTTTTCAAAATCTTCTAATCTCTCTTTCTCTCTTCTATTTTAAAAAATCCTTAACTCTTTTCTCTCTCTTCTTTTTCGAAAATCTTCTACTCTTTCTCTCTCTTTAATTTTGAAATTCTTGTTTTCTTCCCTCTCTATTTTTGAAAATTCTTCTTTTTAAATAAAAGACATCTTCTTTTCTTTTCTTTTCTTTTCTTCTTTAACCATCTCTCTAACAAAGGACCTCTATACTCTGACATAAAGAATCCTTTCTTCTTCTCTTCTTGGTTTCTTTCTTCTTGTTTATGAACAAGAGTAGGGATAAAGAACCTCTCTTAGATCCGGATCCTGAACCTAAAAGGACTCTGAGAAGGCGTCTGCAACAAGCTCAGGCTAGCAGATCCGTAAGGAATCTAATAGGAGTCCTAGAACAAGAAGCTGAGGAAATAACAATGGCAGCTAATCTAGACAATGGGGGTGACGCAAGAAAGGTCCTAGGATCTTACACTGCACCCAATTCTGATTTCTATGGATGCAGCATCTCCATTCATGCCATTGGGGCAAACAACTTTGAGTTGAAGTCTCAACTGGTCACTCTAGTACAACAGAACTGCCAGTTTCATAGGCTTCCACAAGAAGTTCCAAACAAGTTCCTATCTGACTTTCTGCAGATATGTGACACTGTCAAGACTAATGGAATAAATCCAAAAATCTACAAGCTCATGCTCTTTCCATTTGCAGTAAGAGACAGAGCAAGGCTATGGCTGGACTCTCAGCCTAAGGAAAGCCTAGATAGTTGGGAGAAAGTGGTAAATGGATTCTTGACCAAGTTCTTTCCACCTTAAAAGCTGAGCAAGCTTAGGGTGGAAGTACAAACCTTCAGACAGAAAGAGGGTGAATTCCTCTATGAAGCTTAGAAAAGATACAAGCAACTGATCAGGAGGTGTCCTCCTGAAATGATCTCAGAATAGACCATGTTGGATATTTTCTATGATAGTCTATCTAAGATGTCCAAGATGACATTGGACCACTCTGCAGGTGGATCACTCTATTTGAAGAAAATGCTTGAAGAGGTACAAGAGCTTCTTGACATGGTTGCTAACAACTATTACATGTACACTTCTGAAAGGAACCCTGTGAACAATGGGGTAACTCAGAAGAGAGGCGTTCTAGAGGTAGATACCTTATATGCCATTTTAGCTCAAAATAAGCTCATGTCCCAGCAAATCAACATGATCTCTCAACACTTGAGTGGGACACAGAGTTCAGAGGCTTACTATCCAGAGACAGCCTATGAGGTGGATATAGGTGATAACGCCTGGACCACGATGGAGGAGGTTAACTATATGGGAAACTCCTCCAGAAACTCCAATAACAATCCCTATTCAAATACTTTCAATCAGGGATGGAGGAACTACCCTAACTTTGGGTGGAGAAATTAGCAGAAGCCTCAACAAGGCTTCAGCAACAATCAAAATGGAATGAACCAGAACTGGTTCAATAATAAACCATTCGAACCCTCTCAGTAGCAGATGAAGACACCTATGCAGAGCCTCTCTGACTTGGCTACTATAATCTCTAACCTTTCTAAGACTACACATAATTTCATGACTGAAACTAGGTCTTCCATTAGGAACCTAGAAATACAAATTGGTCAGCTGAGCAAGAGGATCCCAAAGATTCCTTCAAACACTCTTCCAAGTAACACAGAGGTTAATCCAAAGAAAGAGTGCAAAGCCCTCACTATAAAGGTCATGGCCGAACCCAAGGAAGGGATTGCCATTCATGAGCTCAAGATAATCAGAGCTCATGAGGAGGTTGAGACAGTCACCTTACACGCCCCTCAACTGAGAGAGGAATCTGAAGAATACTCTACTTTAGAAGAGGATGAGGAGTCCAAAGAATTGCAAATTGCTTGGTACTTAGCCATCCTCAGGAAGATGAAAGCCAACTCCTCTCATACAGAGACATTGGAAGAGGAAGATGAGCCTGTGGTGCTAGCCAAGAAGTGTAGTGCCTTGGTCCAAAAGAAGCTTCCTCAGAAGCTGCCAGATCCCAGAAGCTTTCTAATCCCCTGCACTATAGGGACCATCACTTTTGAGAAGGCATTATGTGACATTGGTTCAAGCATCAATCTAATGCCTCTATCTGTGATGAAGAGGGTAAGAATACTGAAAGTGCAAAATGCCAAGATCTTATTGGAGATGGCAGATAAGCCCCTGAAAAGGGCGTATGGAATGGTGGAAAATGTCCTAGTTAAGGTTGAAAACTTTTACATCCCTGCTGATTTCATAATCTTAGATAATGGGGAGGACAGAGATGAATCCATCATCCTTGGAAGGCCTTTCTTAGCCACTGCCAATGCCATAATTAATGTAGAAAGAGGAAATCTAGTCCTTAGACTACAAGAGGATCATATCTTGTTCAAGATCCCTAATCCTCGATCTTCCTCTGACAAAGTTGGTACCATTGTGCAGCACATTGTGTTTCTGCATTCCCTCTAAGTGCAAAGCTTTACAGCACCCCCAGACACTAACTATAAGTTTGGTGTTGGGGAACCATTATCAAGTATAGAGAAGGAAGGTACTAAAAAGAAGGTACCTAAAGGCTGGAAGAACAAGAAGATCCCTACTGAAGTCCTCTCACCTGGCATGAGAGTTGTCTTCACCTAAAGTCTAGTTCTTCCATACACAGTGAGTAGAATCCTGTCTCTAGAGCATGTGGAGCTCATTCTTGAGAGCACATGAAAGAAGTTTACTGTAAGGGGTGAAATTCTGAGCCCCACTTATCTCCATGATGGAGCTGTCTGTCAAACTAATGACGGTAAATGAGTGCTTGTTGGGAGGCAACCTAACCATAATTAGAGTAATAGTATTTTATTTTTTGTTATTTGATTTTGTTTAGTTTATTCTTGTTAGTTTTTCTCTTGCTTTTTGATGTTTATGATCATGTACAACACTTAAAAGAGTGACAGAAGCTTACAAAACTAGAAACAGAACACCCTAGAGTAACCCCCTTGTTGGCGTTGAACATTTGACAAGGAGGGACATGCTTGTTCAATGCCACAAGGGGACAAGGAGCTGGAGTTGAACGTCAGGAAGGGAGCATCCTGGGCATTCAACGCCCCAAAAGGAGAGAAGCCTGGCGTTGAACGCCAGAAAGGCGGTACCCTAGGCGTTCAATGCCCCATAGGGGGCAGGCAGATTGAGTCTGCAACCTTTTCAGCTAAGTGGGTTCCACAGAATCTCCACCTACCCCACCTTCTTCTCTCTCCTACTTTCCCTCTTTCCCACACACACTCTTCCCTATACACCCTCAACCAATCAAATCCACATCACCTTTTCCTCTTCCAATACCCTTCATCACTTCCATTATTTTTCTCTCCCTTATAACCGAACCCTAACCCTCACACCCTTATAAATATCCCTTCATTGCTCTCATCATCTTCACACCTAAACACTCTATTCTTTTTCCCTTATACACTTTAAACACTCTTCACCTTCCTCACTTGCCACTTGGCTGAAGGTTTCTCTTCCTTTCCTCCTCTATAATTCTTCTTTTTTCTACTTCTTTCTTCTCTTTTTACTACTATTTGCTTGAGACGAGCAAAGTTCTTAAGTTTAGTGTTGCAAAAGCTTTGCTTTTTGACTTCTACCACTCATAAGTATAGCACCCAAGGTCGGTGAAGCCTCAAGGAAGAGAGTCCTGCTTCTTCTACTGAACCTTGGAAAATGAAGAGATTTCTCACCAAGGCTCATCAAGACCACTTCTATGATGTGGTGGCAAATAAAAGGGTGATCCCCGAGGTTCCCTTTAGGCTAAAAAAGGATGAGTATCCTGAAATCCAACAAGAAATCTGGAGAAGAGATTGGGAAGTACTAACCAATTCTATCTCGGAGGTTGGAATACTAATGGTGCAAGAATTTTATGCCAATGCTTAGGTCACCAAGAATCATGATACTAGTGTGAACCCACAGCCAAAGAATTGGCACACCATGGTGAAAGAGCAACTCCTGGACTTCAGCCCGGAAAGTATAAGAGTGGCGCTCAAGCTAACACAAATACTAAGAGATCCACACTCTTACATCAAAAGGGTCAACTCTGATCAGAGGTTGGAGCAAGTGTTCACTGACATATGTGTAGAGCGAGCCCAATGGAGGTTAGACACCCAAGGAAAGCCCTACCAACTGAGTAGGCTTGACCTCAAGCCTGTAGCTAGAGGATGGTTGGAGCTTATCCAACACTCCATCATCCCTACAAGTAACCGATCTGAGGTTACTATTGACTGAGCAATAATGATTCATTGCATTATGCTTGCCAATGAGGTGAAGGTATATGAGGTGATACTTCGAGAGCTGTACAAGGTGGCAGAAAAGCCCTCCACCCAAGCAAGGCTGGTGTTTCCACATCTCATATGTCACTTATGCAATTCAGCTGGAATTGTCATAGAAGAAGACATCCCCATTGAGAAGGACAAGCCCATCACAAAATGAAAGATGGAGCATGTTAGAGAGCATGCACACACACCATATCAAGAGCCTGTGTAACCGCCTCCACTAGAGATCCCTGAGATACCTCAAGGGATATATTTTCCTCCGCGAGACTATTGGGATCAACTGCATATCTCAATAGGGGAGCTGAGCTCAAACATAGAGCAGCTGATAGTGGAGCACACTGAGCACGCCACTACCCTCCATGAAATGAGAGAAGATTAGAGAAGGATGATGGAGGAGCAGCAGAGGCAAGGACGTGAGATAGAGGAGATCAAACGCTCCATTGGATTCTCCAGGGGAAGCAGCAGCCACCGCCACTGAGGTTGTTGAGTCCCATTATATCTCTCTATTTTATTTATGTTTTTACTGTACTTTTATTTATTGTCTGTTTTCTTTTTCAAGTTATGATCACAAGTAGTCACTTTCTAGTTTTGTTTTTTGTTTGTGTGATAAGCTGTCTATTGTATCATCACCATGCTTAAAAAGAAAAATTTATTTGAAAAAGAAATAGTGAGATGCAAGAATCAAGAAAAGCTAAACTAAGAGAATCAATAATATCATCTGAATTCTAGTTCTAAAAGAACCCAATACTTCTGAGCCCCAAAAGAAAGTGAGATGCCAAAACTGCTCAGAAGTAAAGAGCTATTAGTCTCGCTCATCGTGTGGAACTAAGCTTCATTGAAAAACTTTAAGACTTATTGTATCTCTCTCTTCTTTTTAGTCCTACTTGTTTTTGGTTACTTGAGGACAAGCAATAGTTTAAGTTTGGTGTTCTGATAAGCGGATATTTTATACGCTTTTTGATGTTATTTTCTTAGTATTTTTAGTATGTTTTGTTGATTTTCATTATGTTTTTATTGCAAAATTCACTTTTTGGATTCTACTTTGAGATTTTATGTTTTCATATGATTTTAGGTAATTTTTGGATAAATTTGGCAAGTTCTAGCAAAAGTCCGATTCATAGGCAAGGAAAGCATAGCAGATGCTGTCAGAATCTGACCTCTGTGCATTCAAATGATTATTTTTGGAGCTACGGAGGTCCAAAAGATGCATTCTTAACGGCGTTGGAAAGCTAGCTTTCAGAGATTCCTAGCAATATATAATAGTCTATACTTTTTTCCAGATGGGACTGTCCAAAATGGGCATTGAACGCCCAAATTACCCCTGTGGAGCGTTAAACGCCCCAAGAGGACTCAATCGAGAATTCAACGCCATCGAGGAGCACAAGGCAGCATGGACACCCCCCTAATGGGCATTCGACGCCCACTCCTTCAAGTTAGAAGCCAAGCTCAGCCCAAACCCTCATCAACTGGGCCCAGAAGTTGATTTTTGCATCAATTTACTTAGTTTACTTCATTTTGTAATTCTGAAGTATTAATTTAGTTTATATAGAAGAAAGATCACCCTTGTTTAGGACTTTTGATCTTCAGCTTCACCAATCTTTATCTTTTATTATGTTCAAACTATTCTCTGTACAGTATAAGCAACTAAACCTCCTAGATTAAGGTTAGGAGTTTTGCTGATTCCTATGAATTAATACAAGTACTTTTCTATTTCAATCAACGTGTGATTCTATTCTATGATGCATTGCCGTTCTTCATCCTTATGAATTTCGATTCTACATGAGTTCTTATGAGTCCTGACCCGGATAATATTGAGCTACAGCTTGAGGATGGATCACGAGTTCCAACAAAAATATCTGGATTAATTGGGTATGTGACATATAATCCTATTAGTTTAGGGCAACTGAGGTTCCTGTGGCTCTAAGGGCTAGAACCATAAGAGCAGCAGTCTCTGATCCGGAAGATCCGAACTTGTCTGTGGTGTTTTGAGTAGGATCAACAAAGAGATTGACTTGCGCATGCTTCACCCTCTCCCAGGTTGATCTAGTCTGTTCGGATGTTTGGTCTGCACCTGAGGAGATTAATGACCACGACCCATGGCTTAATCACTTACTTCCTTGCCATTAAATGAATCATTCATCCTTGAAGTAGAGAGTATGACGTGTTAATTCAGAATAAGAAGCACCTCTGAAGCCTTAACTACAGCTAATTACTTTCTTTGCGTTCGATTGTTATTGCTTGTTTATGCGCCTACAACAAACAACTACTATTCTTCTATTCGCCTGACTAAGATCTACAGGATAACCACAGATTACTCAATCCAGCAATCCTCGTAGGATTCGATCCTCATTCATCTGAGGTATTACTTGGACAACCCGGTGCACTTGCCGGTTCAATTGTGCGGGTTTAAATTTCGCGCGCCAACAAGTACTTTAAAGGTGTAAAACACATGGATTTAAAGTACTTGACAGTTAAAGAAGAAGATCAGAAACAAAAAGTATCTATTGAGCATATTGTTACTGATATGATGATGGCGAATCCATTAACTAAGGGATTACCACCCAAAATATTTTTTGGTCATGCAATACAGACGGGCATAATTGATAAGTCCTTATTACCATAAAAGTATAATATATATACATATGTATGATTATATGTTTTGCTTACTTTGTTATGACACTTGTGAAGTCAATTAAAGTTATGTTTCTACTTACTCATTGATTATCATATTATGGTAATTACACGTAATGTTTGGACTGATAACATATTACTATATAAAAGTTGAGTTGAGTTGATTTTGTGATACATAGAAAGAACCATGTTATTAATAGACATATACCACCATAAACCAATTAATTTAACTCAAGTAAGAATGACGATTTGATTATTTCAACATAAAGTATTACGCTTTATGGTTGTTGAATCTTCAAGTTACACATAGATCAAATGGAAGATTATAAGTTATTTTATTTAAATAATAATATGATCAATGTATAATAAAACTCATTCTAATTATTGTAAAATAAAGATGATGGCTATTACTCAATAAAAGAGTAGAATTAGTGGAATTTTTAAATAATAAAATAAAATATATCCCTTTTCTCTCTTTAGAATAGAAAAATAGAAGTTACAATTTTTTAAAAAAATGTGACAACAAGAGAAGTAGAACATCTTTGAAAAATAATAATTTTTAGTTTTTCTTTATGTCATCAACGAGGAAAAAACAAAGAAAGAAGAAAAAAAGGAAAAAACATCCAGAAATATTGAAAGACTGCACAACGGTTCAGTTGTTTAGAATGCATACTCATAACACAAAGATCACTAAGAATAGTAAAAGCGTGGTGTGCTCATAATTCACAAATATTGAGAAAAAAAGAAGAGAGGAAAAAACATTCAGAAATATTGAAAGACTGTATAATGACTCAGTTGATTAGAATGTATCCTCATAACACAAAGATCACTAATAATAGTGAAAGCATGGTGTGCTCATACTTCACAGGTTCTTAAATTAAAATTAAACTTTAACATTAAAAAATAACCATAAGTTAAGAACATCTCAATATTTACTAACATCGATCTAGGTATGTATTTTATTTATATTTTTATAATGTGATAATTATAAATTTTAAAATTTTTTATTAGTGTTAGAAATAATTTTTGTATTGATAGTAACTACTTAAATTCTAACAGAAAGAACGCATAAAATTATGGAGTTGGAGCACTACAACACCATGAACGGAAGAAATATAAGATTGAAGACACTTAATCGTTTAATCTTAGTCGAGTTGGACAAAACTAGCAAGTTAGGATACAAATAATTTAAAGTTTAATGGTGACAAAAGAAATTTTATATCAATATCAACGTAACAAAAAATTATGAAAAATCATTTAATTATGTTGTAAAACAATGATAATTGTAAATGTCCTGGCTAGCATCCATAATGGAAGATTAGCCATACATAATAGATGTTTTCACTAAATGATAAGTGAGTTAGGTCGATAATATTTTATTATTATTATTTTTTAAAATCTTCATTTGTAAATAAGAATCAAAGATGACGATTTTAAATTAAGGTTTTGAAAATCGAACTGAATCGGTTGGTCTGATCAGTTTAATTGCAAACCGATAATTTTACAGTTTGGTTTAACATAAAAAACTGTTAAAATTAAAACCGTTTTTAAACTGTTGAACCGGTTAAAAATCGGTCAGTTAGATCAAACTGGAATCTGGCCGGTTTTTTTTATTTTACTCAAAAATGCCAAAATGCAACCGTTTAGCATTCAGTAAAACACCCCCACTTCATACTCTTTTTTATACTTTTATAATGTGATAATTATAAATTTTAAAATTTTTTATTAGTGTTAGAAATAATTTTTGTATTGATAGTAAAAACTCAAATTCTAACAGAAAGAACGCATAAAATTATGGAGTTGAAATTTCTGATTAGTGACTTGTTAAGCTGCTATTGTTGTTATGCTGCTGTTTTGTTGTGGCACTGTTGTTGTTATGCTGTTGTTTTGTAATGGTTGTTGCTGAATGCTAAAAATAGAAATTAAATCAAATGCTGGTTGTTGTTGAATGAGTAGGGTAGCTACCTGCCAATGCATATATAAATAAACTGATGAATGATGATGATGGTAGTGGAAGAAAAGTCAAAGTGTATAGGTAGTTGGTGATATGTTATGCTTTCTTATTCAATGACTACTTGTTATGTTGATACCTCAACTTGGAAACAACACTAGATCCCGTTTATGGCTTGCTCAGCAGAAGAATTTGTTGCTAAGAGAGCTCTCTTACAACAAATGAATGCAACGCTGCCTAAGATTAAACCAAAAAGGTCATCTTGCAAGGTTCTGGTTCATGTTCAGTTAGCATAATACCACATAATGATCGACATTTTTTAACTGAACTAGCTCAACATTCTTTTGAATTGATAATTCTTTGTCTCCTGACATTTCTAAATTAGAATCTGAGGTGTTAAGTGATCCTGTTAACCCTCAAAGTCAAAATTTAATATTTAGATATTTCTTTTCACTATTTAACTTTTGAATTTGTATTTTGATAAGATCATATGAATTTGGTTGATGGTTTTTGTGTAATGTTTTAAATTTAGAAGATATTTTAGGATGTTTATTTATAATTTATTTATTATTTTATTTTAAATAGTTTTTTCGGTTGAACCATTGGTTAAACCAATTAGACTAATAAACCAATTAACCAGTGACTAGAACGGTTTGATGACCGGTCCGATTTTCAGAACCTTAGTTTTAATGCATAACAAGCTCATAGGAAGAAGCTATTAACTACAAGCTTTAATATGCTTATAAGTTAGTTTTTGAGCAATATTATAAGTATCATTATAAAGAAAGCTTATGATATAAATACATGTATCCTAAAATTAGTTATTAAAATAAAAATTAGTATAAAATATATGTTAAAATATAAATACACATTAAAAATAAATCAAACAATATATATTTATACACAATATATTAATGGTTAATTTTAATATACAAAGAGTATTTTTATTATAAAATTATCATTATGAATACAATTCTTTTATTTTCATATATAAATTTTCACTTCTATTTTTATTTATTCATCTTAATTTCACAATACATTGTCAATATGAGGATTCTTAAGATAAGAAATTTTAGTGTTAGTTTAGATTGACTTTTTGAATAAAAAAATACCTTTTTTGTTAAAAAAATAAAGCCCTTTTATTAATTTTAATACCTTTGAATACATCTTTTAAGAAAAATAATTTTATTAAAAAAATAAATTATTTAATTTTTCTAAAAACTAATATTACCTTACTTTTAAATAAAGTAGAAGTA
The DNA here is from genome assembly GCF_014773155.1 of Arachis stenosperma. Classification (NCBI taxonomy): domain Eukaryota; kingdom Viridiplantae; phylum Streptophyta; class Magnoliopsida; order Fabales; family Fabaceae; genus Arachis; species Arachis stenosperma. Next base: position 68,040,488 of record NC_080383.1, read on the forward strand.
AAAAATATTTTTAATATTTAAAAACTCGTTTTAGAAAATCAATCCAAATATAAAATAGTTTTTTTATATTAAAAAAGGTCTTTTAAAAAGGATAAAGAAAATAAGTACTGTTTTTAAAAATTAATTCAAATTGACTCTTAATTATGTCAAATTTTTTTGTTTGGAATTTATACCACTTCATATGCCTAGAAAAAATTATTTCTCATCTATTACAAATGTTGAAATTTACCTTGACCCTATGAGTCTTTATAAAACATAGTCAAATCATAATTAATTAAGTAATTAATTGAATATCGACGAAAATGGTTAAAAAATTTAGCAATCAAAATTTGACAATTTAAATATGATATTTGAACTTAGTGGATTTTTCTGAGTCGGAAAACATAGTTTTCTGCATAAAAACGCGCACTGAAAATTTGACCGGCAATACCGGCTGAGATCTGTCAGGTACTACAGTTGGAAAAATTAATTATGAGTGTGAAAGGTTAAAAAGTTAAATTTTTGTAGTTGAGATGGTAAAAATAACTAAAACGCACATTAAAACTCTAATCTTAAAGGTTTTTGTCCAAAATTGGACCAACGAGTTAAATCGAGTAAACCTGACCTAAGTGGCCCAAGCCCACACTATATAAGAATCCATTTCAGCATAACATAACACATTTTCCACCATTTTAAGAGAAAAATACGTTGAGATTGGGAGAGAAAGAAGAGAGAAACCCTAAACCCCCTTTTGATCCAGAGTTTCGATTGACGTGCCATTTACAACCATGCATAGCTCTTTTCATCCTCTTTGATTCTATTTAGGTATTGTGGTGAATAATTCATTCTTCTCTTCAAATTCGTGTTTTGGTTTGGGTTTTAAAAAAATCTTATGATTTTGGTTGTTTAGGGGTGCTCTAATATGAGCTATTGATGAGTTTCATTAACTATTTCCATAGGTTAAGGTAAGAATCCTCAAATCCTTGTGATTTATGAGATTTTATAAATCCTATATTGATGTATGTATGAACTTGTGTATATTAGAGTATTGGATGCTTTTGAATATGCATTTGGAACTTGGAATTAGCTTGTAGAACTTTTGGGTGAGCCTTGAAGTAGAAAATTTAAGTGTTGGGTGTGAACCGTCATCACTAAAGGTACGGTTTAAGTTTCATTTATGTATCGTATGGTGTAATGAGAATTCCTAGGATAAGATTATTGCTTGAAATTGAATGAGTTTATGCTTGATTTTTGTTAAAATTTCGATGATTAATGAGCTTTATGGTTCGGCCACCAAGAATAGCCCATGATGAAGTTGTTATTGATGAATTTGGGGCTGATATCAAGTATGATTTAATGAAAACTTTGATAAGATTTGGTAGTTGGATGGTTAAAGTGAACTCTGTGAAAAATCGGTAACTGAAAAGGTCGAAAACGAATTTAAAATAAAATATATATTTTGAAAGATCACAAAAAGGGTTTTGGTTTTAAGAATAAGTATTTGTTACCAACACAATATGAAAATGTAATTTGATAAAAGATCGAGGTTAAAAATAGTAATTATATAAGTTTTTGGGGTATTTTGAGTAATAAACAAAAATTTAGGAATAAAACAGATATTTTATAAAAGTTAAGGGTTATTTTTAGAAATATGAAGTTAAATTAATGATTTTATAAAATATTGGTTTAAAAAAGTAAAATATTTAAAAGCTTGGGATTTAAAACGAAATTTCTAAAGTTTAAGAATAAAGCCTTACAAACTGGTTTTTGATATTAGAATAAAAATATTAAATATTACTAATTTTTAATCAATATTATAACTTATACTAATTTAATTGATATATTTTATTAAAGTTATTATTTTTATTAAATAAAAAAAAAGATAAAATAATAAGATTTCCTAAAAGGGTTAGAAATATAGAGTTAAATTGAGAATCTTATGATTCTCCTTTTATAAAATATTTAGGAAAAGGAGAAAAAATAGTGCAAAGATAAGATGTGAAGTTGAAAGAAAGAAAATAAAAGAGAAAAGATAAGTAACAATTGATTTTGTCTACTGCTTGAGGTGTAGTAGAGATATGGTAGTGAGTCCACCTAGAATCGCTTTTTAGTGTAAAGAAAACATACTTCAGTTGGGAGAGTTGTGCCTGTAATGGAAAGGACTTACAGAGGTTACATTTGGCATGCTGTAAGGTGGATTCCTTGCAGAGGTTATGCCACTAGAAAGCCATATCCGACACGGGGTGTTGGATTACGTCAGTAGCGGGTAGAAACCGACGGATGAGCACATCACCTACACTAGGAATAGACATGAATCATATTGTTTGTACATATTTTTTTATAAAATTCATTATCTGTGGTTATGTATTCCTGTGCTTAATTTCTGTGTTCTCTAAATATTGAGTTTGGTTGTGCCATGTTGATTGTTGTTGCTGGCTGAGTATATTATAAAATGAATCTAACTAGCTACCTTAACCCTACTAAGGACTTCCCAATTCTTACCCCTTCTTTTTCCCCTTTAGATGGAGACAGGAGTGATCTTCTATGAGCTTGATTACCCGTATATCTACGTGGACCTGGTGCATTGTAGTTTCTATATAATAGCTGCAGAGCCTCGAGTACGCCCATACATATTACGCGATCATCCTTTTCAGCACCTTATTGATTCCCCGTACTTTGAGCCGGATGCACCGTATGAGTTTCTGCTATTGTGGCTTCATCCGAACGCACACCACCATCTTTTTCTGGATGGATCTGGACATTATGTTCAAGCAGACATAAACATAAACGTAAATCCTATTTCTCCAAAATCAACCTGTAAGAGGGATATACAGGTTAAAATACAAAAACAAAGAACATATACATATATATGATAAGTACAAAATAAAAATCCCAAAAGTAGTTTTTGCTTGCGAAGGGGATCCAGCACGCTTAGCGAGGTGCATCACGTTCTGTATCTGAAAACATAAAATTTCCAAAACGGGTGAGAACCAAAAGGTTCCTAACAGGATAACAGTTCTAAATAGAGACAATGTAAAACTACTCAAACCCACTAGGCAATCCTAAGTTCCAATAACCGAGATCCAAGCCTAGGGTTATACTAATGCAAAACCAGGTAGAATACTCTACATACTTCACTATATTCATGGTCAAAACCTTAATCTCATCCCACACTCCACTCATCCTGTTTCTTTTCAATTCAATACCACAAAATTTTAGTATTGATTTCAGTAATTGTAACTTGTAGATGCAAACACAAATAATAGGGTGCATACACAATCAAGAACAGTTATAACATATACAGCAATAAGCAATTAAGCAGATATATACAAGTAGGCAAACCAAAATAATGCACACTCAAATAATTTCACATAAATCCATATAATGCATGCTTGTTCTACTGGCCATGAGCTCACGTCTCAGTTACATTGTCAGAACCCGATACATCCAGTAGCTAACCTGGACATTGTCTCTCTGTCATTTATCTCCATGAGGATTAACAATAATCTCGAATTCATCAGAAGCCGGTCTGAAAAGTGCAGTGCACACCCTTGCACCTCTTATTGGAGGAAACGCTATTCGAGAATTGCGAGCCCGGCCATCCTTACAACTAAAAAGAGCCACGAAACAAGGAGGATCAACTACCATCCTTGTTTTGGTATAACTCGGCTTAGACCAAGCGGGATTCACCACCGTCCTTGCCAAGAGTAACATAAATCCATATGCAAGCGGATTAAACGACTGACTTTGTCAGAATATGTCTCAGTTTAGTTCACTGTAAAATCTTTACTCAGTAATTACATTAGCCATAAGCCTTCGTTAATAATCATTCACTTTGATTCACAACATCTCCCAAGATATCAATTTAGTCAAATCCATAAGTTCACACTCATTTCCAAACCTAAAAACTAGTTATCGGACCTTAATTGGGGTTATGAAATTTTACAAGCCTGCCGAGAAAGCCAAACAATTAAAAATAGAGTTTTTATTGGGAAAATAAGGCTTGTGCGTACGCATCACCCTCGTGCGTATGCACACACCCGAAAGGTTTCCCATCTTGTGTGTACGCATGACCCCGATGGGTACGCACAACTTGCAAAAACCCTAGGCATGCGTACGGATGCCCCTCATGCGTACACAAAACATTCCCATCCATTCTTTTTCGTGCGTGGGTACCATTGTGTGCGATACCAAAAATTCTAGTTTTCTGCAACATTTTAAATTTCAACTCTAAATCTCACTTTTCAAACATTCATAAGTTCCTCTACAAAATTTCGTTTTCCCTCATCTTTATTTGATTTTAAAGATCTTTCACCTAACTTTAATTTAAGGCTAATTTTATTCAAATCCAAACTCCGTGCACCAAGTTATGGCCCGTCGAAGTTGGTCAAAAATCCATTTTTATCAAATTTTGCACAATTTCTCAATCTCACCAATTTTCAATCCAACTTAATTCCAAACTATACCAAAACCTTTTCTAAGCATTCTCAACATGCATTTACCAATTCTTTACCCCATTTTAACCATTTCAACACCTAATCAACAAATTATCTAGTCAATCATTCATCTCTAACAATTTCATCAATAATCAATAATTCAACAATCTAATCAATCCTAAAAAATCAATTACAACACTTACCACCACTTACCACATGGGGGATTCCTCACCCTATCACAGCCTCTGACCCAATATCCATATCAATCACGTTTATTAACAATCAAACCATAACTTAATATTCAAATTCAATTCACGCATATGCATTTATACTACCCAATAACCATTTTACTCGCAATCCACAAAACAACCAATCCTATCCTAGGGGCAATTTGCCTAGGCATTCACATATTTTTACATAATGCTTACTCGAAAATAAATTCGTAACTCTTAGATGGCGGTTCCTCCAACACTTTGATTTCCTCCGAACCACACCAAGGCTATCCTTGAATCCAATTTCGCACCAAAATGCACTGTGCTAGTTTCACTTCTCTCCAAATTCAATCCAAACAAGCTCTATTTCATCTAATCACATAATTTACATAATTCAACCTATGCTCTTCACATAAAATGAGAAATTGGAGAAATTGAGATTTTTTACCTTGTCTTACATAATTTTGGGTTAAAACTCCATTAAAACTCAAGGTTGAACCTCCCCTACACATAAAAAATTTAAGATTTTCTCAAAACACAAATCAAAGATGTGAAATTGAATATAAGGAAGAACTAGATGAGAAATTTCGAGTTTGTTACCACTTTGTTCAAATAGAAGCGAAGAGAATTCCGAGATAAATGCGTGGCCACAAATGGCTCATCAATCGGAGCTTCGGATTGGAAGTTATGAGCAAAAGAAGGAGATGATGGTGTATTATTTTCCAAGGATTTCTCTTCCTCTCTTCGCTCTTGATGCTGAAGTGTTTTGTTTTGGTTGTAATGGGAAGAGTGGGGCTGATGTGTTGTTGGGTAAGGGGTGTAAGTGAGTGGGCCTTAGGCCTATATGAGGCCCAGTTCACTCGTTTTAGTCTGTTTGGTCCAGCTGTGGGACAAAACCTTTTAGATTAGTATTTTATTTCGCATCTTAATTATTTTTAGCTCTCCCAATCATGAATTTTAAGTTCTTAACCTTCTTCACTTATAATTAATTTATTAATTATAATTTAACTGGATTTTACAATGCCAAAAACTTGATGAGCAAAAATTGAAACCTCACGGATACTGGAAAATGCACCAGATCGTTCAAGTAATACCACGGTGAGTGGATATCATTCCACGAGGATTAACAGATTAAGACAAACAATATCTAATTAAATATCTAATTAGATCGATCAAACTTTAGATTTTAGATTATGGATCTTGTAGAAAAGAAGAAGCAGAAGAAGAGAATCGGGAGAATGGTTGAAGTTGAGAGAAATTAATAGATGAGAATGTTGAAGGCTTCGGAGATGTTTGATTCTTGAAAGAACAATGCTTATGCTTTCTTATTTAATTCACGCAAAAATATTTTTACAGTAAATCATTTATAACTAAACCCCAATCTCTTAGTAATTTAATTTCTCTAAACTCAATTAACCGCCAATCTCTTGTTCAATTAATCGAGAGAAGAGGTGAAGAACAATTTATATTTTAAGCCGCACAACCTTCAAGAACTATCACTAGCCGAATTATATATCAAATATTCAAACTAGATCTAGATAAGTGAAGATTATGAAATGAGGTTTAAGCTAATTTTGAAATTAATTTTACCAAATATAAAATTAGAATCCAAGACAGAGATAGAATATTTCCCAATAGTTTTAACCCTTATTGATGAAGAACAAAATTCAATCTTGAAAATATAAAAAAGCATGAATTGAAATAAAGAAAAAACTTATATTATTAATCCTAAAAACCAAACAGAGCTCCTAACCTTTAACAGAAGAGGTTTAATGACTCATGAAAGAAACTAATCCTAATGATAAGAGAGGTGTCCAATGGATGGGTGATACCCTCTTTGTGAACAAGGTTCCCTAATTTATAACCTAAGTTCTAGAATTTAAACTAACAAGATTCACTTATTTATAACCTAAGTTCTAGAATTTAAACTCAAAACTAACCCTAATCATATCTTTATCTTTCGAAAAGATAAGATAGCTAACTATCTCTTTGAAATTCAAATAAAAACAATAATTCAAATCTAATCTAAAAAGAATCCTAACAAGCAAATTTTTTATATTTCTAGAAGAAATTAATGATAACTAATCTTCTTAAATCTTGAATCTTGAATCTTCAGATTTGATTTTAGGCTTCTAATGATTTGATAACTGAACTTGGACCTTGTCAGGGGTTGAAGTATTGAATCCTAGGAGTTGAGGAGTGTTGCACACTGAACTTGAGGTGTTCAACTTTGGACATAAGGCCAATTACACCTTCCAAGGACAATTGCATGCCAGGCTTGCATCCTTAATGTGGACATAGGTCCAATTTGCACCTCCAGAAAATGTTGGATGCTAGGCTTGTGTGAGGCAGGTCGGGCTTGTGTATTGAAAATAGAGGAGGGACGCCAGGTTGGCTTGAACTAAAAGGGAGACGCCCGGGCTTGTGCTGGATGCAAGGAAGGGACGCCGGGCTTGCTTACATGGCCGTCAAGGGTGTGTGTTCTTGGAGAGGAGGTGCCGGGCGTCCTTGCTTGAAGGCTGAGAATTCGGTTTGTTGCCTTTCTGGGCCCAATTAGGTCATATTTGAACTAGTTTTGTATTTTTTTGCTAAAAAGATTTTAATCCTTGATTATTTTGAGTAAAAAAATACCAGAAGGTACAATAATATACTAACACAACTCCACATATTTGATTAGTTATGAAAATCCACTAGAAAACATAAAAAATTTAATTAAAAATCTAAATAAACCTAAGAAAACAAATAAAAAAGAACCCTAAAAACTATTTAAGATGATGTGTCATCAATCACTTGTGTCTATACCTGTTCTACCTACGTAAATATAAAAATACACCATATATATAAACCAAATTATAAAATACTAAGCAATAATAATGCATCTACCAACTAATAAAACTAAATAGTCTACTAGATAGTCAACCACTAAAATATATTACCTACACTAGTCCCTGGATTCTCTACCGGCATCCTCATGCTCATCCTCATTATCACCATCTAGGGGTCTGCTAGATAGTCATCAGTCTCGTGATCAACTTCCTTAGTGCTTTTCTCAATTAAACTCATTGGAATATGATGTGGGTTCCTACTGTTTACAACCCCTCGACACCCCGTCACTTTTACTCGAGTCAACATATAGTCTTCCTCTAGAATTTTCTAAGCCTGTCAGTTGCATGCCATTCAATACATTCAAATGATATCAACAACATTGTAGCACTCCACACAACTGAATGCAAATGAATGTCTTCAAAAATCACATCTATACAAGTTTACTAGGCATGCTGATCCTCAACTAAATTCTTTAATTCCGGCAAAGTTTTGGAGAACGACAGAAATTTCTAATGCACTGTTGCTCCGGACTTGTCTCTAAACAAGATTGTCTCAAACAATAACATGATGTCACTTCACGTATCTCTGAATGCCAATTTTATCGGTCAAAACTAAATGAGCTTTCAGATTCTGAAGCCACGTTAACTTTATGTAGCTTCCTCTATAATCTGCCTTTTTAGGTGTAGTCCCAAATTGGTGTAAGCATTCAGCCTCTAAGGTATCGTAACTACTCATGGTCACTCCTGTCACTAGAAGATCATTTATCGGAAGACCAAGAATTATAGCCACATCTTCTAATGTCACAGCATATTCACCAACTAGAAGGTGAAACGTATGTGTGTCCAGGTCTTATCTCTCAATTAGAGTGTTTACCATTACTGACTGACATTGGATTACTCCAATCTGAAAAATATGATAAAAACCAATCTCCCATAAATACTCTTCCATAAAAAGATTGTACGAATTTAGTGATAGTAGGTGGTAACACGTCAACATCCGTAAACCTTATAAAACGTAACTAATCAATATATCAAATAAAATCATCTATAAACACTGAATAATTAAAATTTCCATTAATCAATTTATATTAAATTATTTTATTACAATCTATATATATATCCTTAAAACAGAATTATTTATTATCATTAACATAATTTAATTATAGTTAAAATTAGTATAATTTTAATAACACTAATATTATTATTAAAATAACGAAGATATATCCCAATACTTTTATTCCATTCACATCTATTCACACATACAAAGACTCATAGTATTATTGTTATAATAATAATTAATGACTTAAATAATTAATTTTATCTCCAAAAATTTTAAAAAGTTTCTAATTTTCATTAATACTAGTATTATAATGATAATAACAATTAATTTATTAAATCAACACTAAATTTAGTGTTAATAAATTAGTTAATTATAATTAATTTATTAACACTAACATTCATTAACAGTACGGCTAATTGGTTATTTACTTAACTAGTTATATTATTATATCCATAAATTTAAAAACTTAATTATAATAACCGGCATTAATTATATAATATAACAACAATTAATTAATTAATTAAATTTAAAAATATCTCATTTTTATTAACACATAACTAATATAATTATAATAACAATTAACTAACGTACCAGTTACTCAAAATATGCTAATTTATTTCAGAAAAATCTCATAATTATATTTAGTTTCTAACAATAATTAATACAATTTAAATATATCTAAACTAATATTCTAATAATTATTATTAAATATACTAAATATATATTTTCTAATATTTAAATCTATGTCAACAACAATATTAACTAAGTTTAGATACCAAAAAAAATATTATCAAAAAATATTAACTACGTTCACGCAACAATATATTTTCTAATATCTAAATCTATGTTAACAATATCTAAATCTATAACATTATTACTATTAATTTCTATTAAATCGTAAAATTAAAAAATAATTACTTAGGTAATTAAGATTATTGAAATAATTAACAATATGAAATCAAGACGATCAATATTTTTTATTTTGTGTCTCTTTGACATTGTGTTTTTTTTTTTTTTTTTTTTTCACGGACTGGAGCTTCACCAGGAAGGAGTTAATGGAGGAAAAGAGAGAGATTTTTGGTAGCTTGGTGAGTTATATGCGCAATAGGTAGCGTTGGTCCGATTTATGTACCCTAATTAGATTATCTAATATTTTTTTTCCACAAAATAGATAGTCTGATTTATTTGTGTTATCGACTTATCGCTGCTCCACAACAACGTTAAATACGCAGCACTCTAATAACGCTGCATTACACTTTTCCCGTCTCCGTTACAAAATTAGAAAATGAGCAAACGCAACCTAAGTGGGAATTTTGTTTTTTTAAGGTAGTGGGAAATGGGCTTTTGCCAAAAACATTGTGGAAAAAAGCCCCCAAAGCAGCAAAAGAGGGGGGAAGGAAAAAAAAAAAAAATAGAAGAAGAAAAGGTCAGAGACAGCACGTGCAGTACACATGGTACCACTAAACTTGGTTTCACAGGTAAACACTGAACACAACAATTGCGACACTTCCAAAGCCTCCAACTCCTTTCAGCGTCTACTCCTTGCAACTCAGCTTCGTTCTCATCGACCCCAACCACCCCTTTCTCTCTTACTTAACCCACATTGCTGCTTCAAAGTTTTCATCTTTATCCCACATTGGCGTTTCTACTTCCCAAAAGGTAATGCTAACACTCCATCTTCTCTCTCTGGTTTGTCTCATCTAAGTTGTTGAATTACTGGTTTTTCACGTGAAAAGTTTATGTGGGGGTTTAGTGGAAATGAAGATTTTTTTTCATTCCTGTGGGATTCATGACACCGTTGATGGATTTATCTTTCGTTAAAGAATATGGGCTGAAATTTTGGTTTTTATTTTATTTTATATCACGGATTCATGTGCATTTTGCCGTATTCTGTATTCAGTTAAGCTTTGTTTGTATGCGAAGATCCCAGAAACAATTTATGTTACTGATTGATGAAAACTAAGTTTTCTTTTTGCAGTTCTCATACCTGTGTAAAAAGATACATAGATTGCTAGTTTTATGAGAGTGCTAAAAGGGTTTTAGCTTTCATTAGATAGATGTTTGAAATAAAATCGCAAGTTGATTGTAATTAAAGATACTCTGCTATCGTTTTTCTTGGTTTTGACCCTGAGATACTATCCGAGCTTAATATTGCCCCATTGAGGAAGCTGGTTTCTCAAGATTTAGAATGTTTTGTTGCATCGGTTCAAGCTTTTTTGGTTAATAGCAATTTTTAAAGTGAGGTTTGTAAAATTCCAAAAGGTAATGGTGAACTATTGAATCAGGGCATTTGGTTTGTGATTTCATTTTCTATTTTTGGGAAAAGAGAAGACGAGAAAAACAATAAAATCCTGATTTATCTTTTTTTTTTCCTGTAAAATTCTGAAAACAGAAAATGAAAATGCAAACCAAAGGCACCAAATTTTGCATGTTCATTTTTTGTGACCTCTAGAATCTGGACAGATTTAAGTCATTTAACCATCCATGTAAGCAATAAATGATTTATTTTAAATAGTGTTTTGCCCCCCTGTATTGATGCAAATTCCCTGTTATATATAGGATCTCTTTTGCCATACTGCACTCATTGAAAATGGCAACAACACCGTTTTCTGGCCTGCAAACGGCAATGTCAAGGTCATGTATTCCTTCATCACAAAGGTCAAGCAATATGGCTATTTCTGGAAAGTCCATGGTGGGATCATGGAACAAACTTGCAAGTGTGTGTCATGTTTCATCTGTGCAACCTTTCCAGTGGGTTTTTACATCATCTACCATAAAATTTGAAAGAATTGTTACAAAGGCAATGTCTGATTCTAGTCAAAAGAGTTCGGTTTCAGGATTACCAATTGACTTGAAAGGTTATTGTTCTGTTTTATCTGAATTTCCTTGCAAATATTTCACCAACTTTTTTTTTTTTTTTACAAAATGATGTTTTTATGAATATTTAGTGTTATCATAAATTTTCTGTCAAAGAACAGTTTATGCTCTACCTACTAAAGCATTCTATGTAGGTAAAAGGGCTTTTATTGCCGGTGTGGCTGATGACAACGGATATGGATGGGCAATTGCAAAATCTCTCGCTGCAGCAGGAGCTCAAATTTTAGTCGGCACATGGGTACCTGTAAGTATTTATTTCTTTTGGATAAAAATAGGTAACTATTGGTCAGCATGACAATTGACTACTGTCTGCAGGCTTTTGGATCTGCACATAAATTTCCAGTTCTTTTGTAGTGAAAACACCTATTAACTGTGAACCTTTTCTGCAGGCTTTGAATATTTTTGAGTCAAGCTTGCGACGTGGAAAATTTGATGAGTCACGCGTGTATGATGTTAAACGTTGCTATTATTTCTTTTGTTTGTTCGACTATGTATTATGTCTGATGAGGAATCCTGTTTTACAGGTTACCAGATGGTTCATTGATGGAGATCACTAAAGTTTATCCTTTGGATGCCGTCTTTGACAATCCTGAGGATGTACCAGAAGATGTAAATAAGAGTTCCCTGCTTTTTACAAAGATGCGAACTGCATGCAAGTGATCATTTACATCATTATAATGATTTATTTATTTTTTGAAAATTGTGTAGATAAAAACAAACAAGCGATATGCTGGATCCAGTAAATGGACAGTTCAGGTATATATGCACTTTTTGTTTTGCATGGTTAAAACCTGAAGTGATATCATCTTAGTCACCTATATTTCTTTTTTTTTTTTTGCGGATGCATCTCGGACTAGCCCTATTACATCTCTTATTCGTTGTGATATTTTTCAGGAAGTTGCTGAATCTGTTAAAGAAGACTTCGGCACCATAGACATCCTTGTCCATTCACTTGCAAATGGACCTGAGGTATTGTAAATTTAGTGATAAGCAATCGAGTTTTTTATGTGGTTATGATCTGGCTTTAATAAGTGGTCAACCCTGTTATAGGTAACTAAACCACTGTTGGAGACATCGCGGAACGGGTATCTTGCTGCTTTATCCGCATCTAGTTACTCCTATGTTTCTTTACTCAAGCATTTTCTTCCAATCATGAACCCAGGCACGAACCTTATCTAAGATGGCTTCCACTAAATCACACCTTTGATTGGTTTGTCATTGTATCTTACCTTTCTATTTCTGTTTAGGTGGATCTTCAATTTCTCTGACATACATCGCTTCTGAGAGGATCATTCCAGGGTATGTTGATTATGCTTTCTAAGGCCTGTACCATTCTAAAGTTTCGTATAAATAGACTGACTTTACTGTACAAAAATTATAAACAGGTATGGTGGTGGTATGAGTTCTGCTAAAGCTGCACTAGAAAGTGACACTCGAGTAAACTTTTAACTTTTCTCCAAACTCTACCATATCACGGGCCGACTTTGATGCATGCCATTCTTGGTTTTTAGTTTCTCTCCACTGATGGATGCCTAAAATTGTCATATTTTATACTTTTCCAGGTGCTCGCTTTTGAAGCTGGGAGAAAGCGCAAGATTAGAGTCAATACTATTTCTGCTGGTATAATGGATTCTTGATTTGTCTTTCTATCTAAATTAGTCAGTAGTTAATAAATTGATTAAAGGTCCTCCTTAAGTATAATTTCTTGGCGTGGAAAACTCTGCTTTTCTGATGTAATTTATTTTTTGAAATCTTTTGCTTTATGTCTTTCGCAATTTCCTTTTTCTGATTCACATATTGACACAATGATGCTGCCTCTAGGTCCGCTGAGAAGCCGTGCTGCAAAAGCAATTGGATTCATCGATATGATGATTGATTATTCAATCGCCAATGCACCTCTACAGAAAGAACTATCAGCAGGTAATATTTCTATCAGAATCCTTCCTTGTCATATATCTTGCCGATTTTTTTCCCACCTTCAATGTGATTATTTGCTCATCTGACTTAAAACTCCATGTCACAGACGAGGTTGGTAACTCGGCAGCCTTCTTAGCGTCACCATTGGCATCTGCGATAACTGGTACTGTTCTATATGTTGACAACGGTCTCAATGCTATGGGTGTTGGAGTTGACAGTCCAGTATTTAAAGACCTTGACATTCCCAAGGACCAGCATTAGGTCATCGCTGCCACATAAAAAACGAGCGTCGCTTGAATTAGCATAGCAATGATGTTAGTTTGGTTTTATTGTTGCCATTCCCAAAATGCAGCGTCAACCTTGAGAATTTGATTTGCCTTTTGTAGGCTATTTTTCATAGGCTTTTTTGCTTTGTGACTTTAGTCCTTGTTATCTACAATGCTCGGAAGTGCAGGTCATATGAGGATGGTGGAAAGAATGTTGACATTGATTAATGATCTTACTGGAACCTATCCTGGGAAATACAAATAAATTACTATGTTTAGCAATTTATCTGATATTTATGAAAAATTCAACATTTGTTTCTTATAGAAGTATACAAGGGAAAAACTTCGATGAAGTTGTTTAGGTTCGTTCTATCCATGATGCAAATCAAGTAATGACATGTAGACGTTTTTTTCTTGATACAAATGTAAGTTTTTAATTTCAAAATACTCTCATATCTACGATGAAACCCACTCGTCAACCTTGATTTGATCATTAGTTGAAATGGATTTAAAACACTTGACACAAGTTTAGTCCCTGACTCCCTGTATAGGTTCCGCCCGTGTGCCGATCAAACAAGTATGCATATAGAGATGTTAGAGAACTTTAGAATTTTACTATTTTTGTCATTACTTTTAGCATTAATTCAATTCTTTTAATCTATTAATCCAACATATTTTAAACCACAATTTTAAACATTAATAGTTAATTGTTGGTTAAAAATAATAAATTTTAATTGTCTTCTATTATTTTTCTTTTATTTTATATATATATATATATATATACACACACACACACACACACACCAGATGGCCCGAAGCGGATCAAGGAGGGAGAGGGGAAGGAAGCGTAATAGAAAATGTAGTTATGTATGATGCGGAAAATAAAAATGCAGAGACAAGGAAGTAAATATGAAGTTAGATGCGGCGGTAGTCCGCACGCATATGCAAGTTAGTATGAAGTTAGATGTGGCGGTAGTCCGCACATATATGCAGATGCAATAAGCTAAAATGAAAACACGAAATTGAAAAATTGGAAAATCTTTATTGAATTGGATATATGATTGAAAAGAAGAAGGGGGAAGAAGAAGAGTTGGAGAGCTTACAAGGAAACTCTCTGACCTTCTCTCTCTAACTTCTCTCTATGATTGTGTAAATGAAAGGGTACCTCACAATGAGAATGAGGCCTCCTTTTATAAGCAAAGATTTTACTGTTTCTACAGTACAGGTAAACACGACCTAGACTATAGCCACAGTACCAGTTTCAAATAGTTTTGGTGATTATTACAATTTTTTAATTATCAGCTAGGCAAACTTCGAAACAGTCTTCATTAACTTGACTGTCTTGACCTTCGTCATCACTTTCTTCTTTAGATGAGGACTCGTCATCTTCTTGAAGCAAGTGAAGGATCTGTTGAAGCTTCCCTTTGATTGATTCCTTCGATTGTGAGGCTGCAAGGGCTGCTTGGATTTGTGCCTTTTGATTGAGAAACGAGGCCGTTTCTGGATCTGAGATCTTCTAACTCTTGGGATTGGTTTTGAACCATTCTCTGACCTTTTCTGGATAGGCCATTGAAGAATCAAATTGAGACCACCATTTGACATAAGCATGCCTTTGTAAGATTGGGAATGCTTTAGGATGGTCCGGTTTTGTATATTGGTATCGCCATGAGAAAATCCAGGACAATGAAAAAATTGAGAAAAATTTTAACATTACAGGAATGCATGTTTCCTGAATGTCAAATTTTGATTGAAATAGTTTATACCCTTCATCGGTAGGTGAGGGTAGGATTTCTAGAATTGGTCTAAAGGAGTCCCACCATTGGTAGAACCAATTTGAAAAAACATAGTTTGAATTTCTTTAAAATAAATTAACCATGAATGTCTGTACTGAGTATTTTGAAACCAAAATACTTTAGTCCAGGCTTCCATATAGTCCCAATAATTAAAACCTATTGGGTCATAGTTTTGAGAAAACTTTTAATTTTTGTTTAGATTGTTCTCAAATTGCTTTAGGGTCATGACTTTGAGGATTTGGATTGTAGAATGGGTTATGAGTTCAGAATTGATTTTGTCCTTATAGTGTTTAATAGATACTGAGTCAGTATCTATTAAAATGAACTCATAAAACTGGCAAGTTTTATTGGGTGAGATTGGTTTGAAATGGAATCCAGTAGGAAAGATTTTTGGGATAACTTTGTTTGGCGATTCGTCCCAAAATTCAGGCTCCATTTGGATAATATTTGAAATTTTGTTTGTGGGGATATAATTGGTTTGGGCCTTTTGTGTTTTTGTTGTGATTGAGGATGTTTGTAGTGTTAGGGCTATTGCTTTTTCTTTTGGTTTATGTACGATTATTTTTTGTTTGGCTGCTTGGGATATGAATTGGGTCAGGTCAACTTCTTCATCTGACTCACTGCATATATCAGTCCACGATTTTTTGTTGATTTTGGTGACACCTTGGTCTTGTAAGGCCATAAGGGTTTGGATTGGGAAGGCGTAATCTGCCTTGGTTTGTTTGGCTTCATTGGTAGCTGGTTCAATAGATTGTTGGGTTGATTTTTTTGGAGGGTTGTTGGGTACAAAACTCAGATTCATGATCAGATTGAGATTGCCTGGATGGCCCTGAAAGGGTTAAGCGAATGCCTTTGCCTCTGCCTCTTGAAGAAGCGATAATTGCCTTTTTAGGCATCCTGATCTTGCTTGATTTCTTGCAAATATTCACGTGTGAGAAAGTCAGGGAGAGAGTTTAAGTTGTACTTGATGTGCTCAATTTCAAAATCAAAAGCTCTTAAGATAGCTTGCCATCTAGCGAAAGTTTGTTTTGATGCAAGATTTTTAACATCTTTTTGTAAGACTTCTTTGACCGATTTGCAATCAACTCGGACTAAATTTTTGATTGAGTAAATCATATTGAAATTTTGTGATGCACAAAACTATGGCTACAATTTCTTTTTTGATTGTGGAATAGATTTGTTGAGTAGGATTCCAATGTTTTGATGTGAATGCAATAATACACTCTTAATCATGCAATTTCTGCTTTAAGATACCACCATATCCTAAATCAGACGCATCTATTTCAACGATTTTGAATGCATGAGGAACAGGTAGGTAAAGACAAAGAAGATTGCGAACTTTGGTTTTAAGAAATTTGATGATTTTAGAATGTTTGTCAGTCTAGGGTGGAGGATTTTTCTTAAGCCTGTTGTGAAGAGGCTTAATAAGATTACTAAGATTTGGAATGAAATCCAAGACATAATTAAGACATCTTAGGAACCTCTGGAGCTGAGGTTTGTCAATGATATAATCTGGAAACTTTTCTGCAAACAAAATTGATCGTTCAATTGGGGTTATTGTTCCTTGGGAAATCATATGACCAAGAAAACGGATTTTTGTTTGAAAAAGGACAATTTTTGATTTGGAAATAGCAATTCTGTTTTTCTGGATGGTGTACATAAAAGTTTTAACATGTTTGAAGTGTTCTTCTAAAGTTTGAGAAAAGATTAAGACATCATCTATATAAACAATTGCAAAGTTTGAATGTGGGTTGAAAATGTCATTCATAATTTTTTGAAATTCAGAAGGAGCATTTTTCAAACCAAAAGGCATTACATTCCATTCATATTGACCGAATGGAACTGTAAATGCAGTTTTATATCTGTCAGATTCTTTGATTTGGATTTGCCAAAAATCAGATTTCATATCAAATTTTGAGAAGATATTTGCTGAGTTTAGCCTATTAAGCAAATCCTTTTTGTTTGGAATAGGATAACGAATCCATTGTAAAGTTTGATTTAAAGGTTTGTAATTGATGACAAGCCTGGGAGTACCTCGTTCTATCTCAGCTTGCTTGTTGACATAAAAAATTGAGCAAGACCAAGGACTTTTACTAGGACGAATTAATCCTTTGTTCAAAAGATCTTGAATCTCCTTTTGACAATGCTGCAAAAGCTGCTCATTCATTTGAATGGGGCGAGCTTTCGTAGGGATTTGTGATTCTTTGAAATCTTTTTCATAAGGAAGATCAACAACATGTTCTTTCCTTTTCCAGAAGGCATGAGGCAAATCTGAACAGATAGAATTTTCAATTTGATTTAAAAGACTTTTGATTTTATCTTGAACTCTTGGTTGGGAAAGTTGGGATTCAAGGGTTTTGAAAGAGATTTCTTCTTTCAAAAAACAAATCTATTTGGTTTTGGATTCAATTTGGTTTAAAGCTTTCTGGGTTGGTGAGTCTAGAAATTCAAAGAAAGTTTCCTATCTACCCACATAAGAGGTAATTTGGTGCACGAATTTGTGATCCGCACAACTAACCAGCAAGTGCACTGGGTCGTCCAAGTAATACCTTACGTGAGTAAGGGTCGATCCCACGAAGATTATTGGTTTGAAGCAATCTATGTTTATCTTATTATTCTTAGTCAGGATATTAATTAAAATTATCAGTTGGAATTATTAGATTGGAAAAATAAAAGAGAATAAAAGCGTTACTTGTTATGCAGTAATGAGAAATATGTTGGAGTTTTGGAGATGCTTTGTTCTCTGAACTTCAACTCTTCCTTGAAATCCTTCTCCACACGCAAGGTCCCCTCCATGGCAAGCTCTATGTAGGGTGTCACCGTTGTCAATGGCTACTTCCCATCCTCTCAGTGAAAACGTTCCTATGCTCTGTCACAGCACGGCTAATCATCTGTCGGTTCTCAATCAGGTTGGAATAGAATCCATTGATTCTTTTGCGTCTGTCACTAACGCCCAGCCTTCAGGAGTTTGAAGCTCGTCATAGTCATTCAATCCCAGAATCCTACTCGGAATACCACGGACAAGGTTTAGACTTTCCGGACTCTCATGAATGCCGCCATCAATCCGGCTTATACCACGAAGATTCTGATTAAGGAATCTAAGAGATACTCATTCAATCTGATGTAGAACGGAGGTGGTTGTCAGGCACACGTTCATGGATTGAGGAAGGTGATGAGTGTCACGGATCATCACCTTCTCCATAATTAAGCGCGAATGAACATCTTAGATAAGAACAAGCGTGTGTGAATGGAAAATAAAGGAATTGTATTAATTCATCGAGACGCTGCAGAGCTCCTCACCCCCAACAATGGAGTTTAGAGACTCATGCCGTCAAAAAGTATGTAATTCAGATCTGAAAATGTCATGAGGTACAAAATAAGTCTCTAAAATTTGTTTAAATAGTAAACTAGTAACCTAGGTTTACAGAAAATGAGTAAACTAAGGTAATTGGTGCAGAAATCCACTTCTGGGGCCCACTTGGTGTGTGCTGGGGCTGGGACTAGAGCTATCCACGAATTAAGGCCTTTCTTGGAGTTGAACTCCAAGTTATAACGTGTTTTGGGCGTTCAACTCCGGATTATGACGTGTTTCTGGCGTTTAACTCCAGACAGCAGCATGTACTTGGCGTTCAACGCCAAGTTACGTCATCTTTCTTCGCGCAAAGTATGGACTATTATATATTGCTGGAAAGCCCTGGATGTCTACTTTCCAACGCCATTGAGAGCGCGCCAATTGGACTCCTGTAGCTCCAGAAAATCTATTTCGAGTGCAGGGAGGTCAGGATCCAACAGCATCAGCAGTCCTTTTTCAGCCTAACTCAGATTTTTGCTCAGCTCCCTCAATTTCAGCCAGAAAATACCTGAAATCACAGAAAAATACACAAACTCATAGTAAAGTCCAGAAATATGATTTTTGCCTAAAAACTAATATTATTCTACTAAAAACCAATTAAAACATGCTAAAATCTACATGAAATTACCCCCAAAAAGTGTATAAAATATCCGCTCATCACAACACCAAACTTAAACTGTTGCTTGTCCTCAAGCAACTAGATAAATAAAATAGGATGAAAGAAATTAAGAAACAATAATATCTCAGAGTTTCAAGTGAAGCTCAGATTCTAATTAGATGAGCGGGACTAGTAGCTTTTTGCTTCTGAACAGTTTTGGCATCTCACTTTATCCTTTGAAATTCAGAATGGTTGGCATCCATAGGAACTCAGAATTCAGATAATATTATTGATTCTCCTAGTTTAGTATGTTGATTCTTGAACACAGCTACTTTATGAGTCTTGGCCGTGGCCCTAAGCACTTTGTTTTCCAGTATTACCGCTGGATACATAAATGCCACAGACACATAATTGGGTGAACCTTTTCAGATTGTGACTCAGCTTTGCTAGAGTCCCCAATTAGAGGTGTCCAGAGTTCTTAAGCACACTCTTTTGCTTTGGATCACGACTTTAACCACTCAGTCTCAAGCTTTTCACTTGGACCTGCATGCCACAAGCACATGGTTAGGGACAGCTTGATTTAGCCGCTTAGGCCTGGATTTATTTCCTTGGGCCCTCCTATCCATTAATGCTCAAAGCCTTGGATCCTTTTTACCCTTGCCTTTTGGTTTTAAGGGCTATTGGCTTTTTCTGCTTGCTTTTTCTTTCTCTCTTTTTGGCAATTTTTTTTTTCGCAAGAATTTTTTTTTTCACTGTTTTTTTCTTGCTTCAAGAATCAATTTCATGATTTTTCAGATCATCAATAACATTTCTCTTGTTCATCATTCTTTCAGGAGCCAACAATTTTAACATTCATAAAATTCAATATAAAAAATATGCACTGTTCAAGCATTCATTCAGAAGACAAAAAGTATTGCCACCACATATAAATAATTAGAATTTTCCTTATTAAAAACTCAAAAAAATTAAATTGCCTCTGTATTCTACAAATCTACTATTTTATTCATGTTTGATGATGATGAGAAAAATAAGTTATAACTTAATTGGAAATAAAGCCAAAATAGATATGCTAATTACTACTACTCCTATATAACTTCTAAGGTAAAATCCTATAATAATACTATCACAGAGTTAAAGCTAGAATTAGAACTTAACAACCTGTATTTTGGGAAGTGGATGTTCCTCTAGTCTGTGGGGTGCCTTCAAGAATTAATTTCTGACGCTTCAGCTCCCTTAAGTTCACATCATTGCTCTTCCTGTTCCCTTAGGTGCCATGATCTTAATGAGTTTTAGCTCAGTGATCATGGCAAATCACACCAAACTTAGAAGTTTGCTTGTCCTCAAGCAAAAGAAAGGAAAGGAGAGGAGTAGAAGGAGAGGCAGTTTCGAAAAAAAGATAAGATGAGTTGAAAAAGATATGAGAAGAAATTAAAAAGATTTGAAAAAGAATTGGATTGGAAAAAGATTTGTGTTTATGAATTAAGATACATTTGATATTTTTGAAAAAGGAATTTTAGAAATTAGGGTTTTTAGAAATTAGGATTAAAATTTTTGGAATTGAAACATGTTTATGCAAGAAATCATGAATTGAAACATAAAAGTTAGAAAATTTGTGAAGAAAAACGAATTCTACCTCCTCCCCACCATTCTGGCGTTAAACGCCCAAACGCTGCATGTTTTGGGCGTTTAACGCCCAAATGTTGCTTCTCCTAGGCGTTCAACGCCCAGCTGATGTATCTTTCTAGCGTTGAACGCCAGGAAGTCCTTTGTCACTGGGCGTTTTTCTAAACGCCCAGGATGCTGTCAATCTGGCGTTAAACGCCCAGAAGGTGCTTCTTTCTGGCGTTTAACGCCCAGAAGATGCTCCTTTCTGGCGTTTAACGCCCAGATGGCTACCCTTACTGGCGTTGAACGCCCAGTGGGTGCTTCTTTTGGGCGTTCAACGCCCAAAATGTTTCTTACTGGCTTTTTTTCGCCAGTGAACTTCCAAATTCCCCTGTAACTCTGTGAATTCAAGCAATTGCTATTTTACCTTGAAGATACTTGGGCACTTACCTGTAAAAAAAGGAAATTTATTTAATTAGTAAATAAACTTTGTAAATGGCTGGGTTGCCTCCCAGCAAGCGCTTCTTTATTGTCTTTAGCTGGACTACCACTGAGCTCTAATCAAGTCTCAGTTTCGAGCATTCTTGCTCGAAGTTACTTTCAAGATAATGTTTAATTCTCTGTCCATTAACAATGAACTTTTTGTTAGAGTCATTATCCTGAAGCTCTACGTATCCATATGGTGATACACTTGTAATTACATATGGACCTCTCCACCGGGATTTTAATTTCCCAGGGAATAATTTGAGCCTAGAATTAAATAGCAGAACTTTCTGCCCCGGCTCAAAGACTCTGGATGACAATTTCTTATCATGCCATCTTTTCGCTTTCTCTTTGTATATCTTTGCATTTTCGAAAGCATTGAGTCTAAATTCCTCTAGCTCATTTAGCTGAAGTAACCGTTTTTCTCCAGCTAACTTAGCATCAAGGTTCAGGAATCTGGTTGCCCAGTAGGCCTTGTGTTCCAGTTCCACTGGCAAGTGACATGCCTTTCCATACACAAGCTGGTATGGAGAGGTCCCTATAGGGGTCTTAAATGCTGTTCTGTATGCCCACAGAGCATCATCCAAGCTCCTTGCCCAATCCCTTCTACGGTTAATTACAGTCCGTTCCAGGATTCTTTTGAGTTCTCTATTTGAGACTTCAGCTTGCCCATTAGTTTGTGGGTGATATGGAGTAGCTACCCTGTGGCTAACTCCATAACGAACCAGAGCAGAGTAAAGATGTTTATTGCAGAAATGAGTGCCCCCATCACTGATTAATACTCTAGGGATACTAAATCTGCTGAAGATGTGTTTCTGGAGGAATTTTAACACTGTTTTAGTGTCATTAGTGGGTGTTGCAATAGCCTCCACCCATTTGGATACATAATCCACTGCCACCAGAATATAAGTGTTTGAGTATGATGGTGGGAAAGGTCCCATGAAGTCAATGCCCCATACATCAAACAACTCAATCTCCAAGATCCCTTGTTGAGGCATGGCATAACTGTGAGGTAGATTGCCAGATCTTTGGCAACTGTCACAATTAAGTACAAACACTCGGGAGTCTTTATAGAGAGTAGGCCAGTAGAAGCCACATTGGAGGACTCTTGTGGCTGTTCGCTCACTTCCAAAATGTCCTCCAAACTGTGATCCATGGCAGTGCCATAGGATCTTCTGTGCTTCTTCCTTAGGCACACATCTACGGATTACTCCGTCTGCACATCTCTTAAAGAGATACGGCTCATCCCAAAGATAATACTTTGCATCTGTGATCAGCTTCTTTGTTTGCTGTCTACTGTACTCTTTGGGTATGAATCTCACTGCCTTGTAGTTTGCAATGTCTGCAAACCATGGCACTTCCTGGATGGCAAAGAGTTGCTCATCCGGAAAGGTTTCAGAGATCTCAGTGAGAGGGAGGGACGCCCCCTCTACTGGTTCTATTCGGGACAGGTGTTCTGCTACTTGATTCTCTGTTCCTTTTCTGTCTCTTATTTCTATATCAAACTCTTGCAGAAGCAGCACCCATCTTATAAGTCTGGGTTTTGAATCCTGCTTTGTGAGTAGATATTTAAGAGCAGCATGATCTGTATACACAATCACTTTTGATCCTACTAAATAGGATCTGAATTTGTCAATGGCGTAAACCACTGCAAGTAGCTCTTTTTCTGTGGTTGTGTAATTCTTCTGTGCGTCATTTAAAACACGGCTGGCATAGTAAATGACGTGCAGAAGCTTGTCATGCCTTTGTCCCAACACTGCACCAATGGCATGGTCACTGGCATCACACATTAATTCAAATGGTAATGTCCAGTCTGGTGCAGAGATGATTGGTGCTGTAACCAATTTAGCTTTCAGAGTCTCAAATGCTTGCAGACACTCTTTATCAAAGATAAATGGCGTGTCAGCAGCTAGCAGGTTGCTCAGAGGTTTGGTGATTTTTGAAAAATCCTTTATAAACCTCCTGTAGAATCCTGCATGCCCCAGAAAGCTTCTGATTGCCTTAACATTGGCAGGTGGTGGTAATTTTTCAATTACCTCTACCTTAGCTTGATCCACCTCTATCCCCTTGTTCGAGATTTTGTGCCCAAGGACAATTCCTTCAGTCACCATAAAGTGACACTTCTCCCAGTTTAAAACCAGGTTAGTCTCTTGGCATCTCTTTAGAACAAGTGCTAAATGGTTAAGGCAGGAGCTGAATGAATCTCCAAACACTGAAAAGTCATCCATGAAGACTTCCAGAAATTTTTCCACCATATCAGAGAAAATTGAGAGCATGCACCTCTGAAAGGTTGCAGGTGCATTGCACAGGCCAAATGGCATCCTTCTGTATGCAAATACTCCAGATGGGCATGTGAATGCCGTTTTCTCCTGATCCTGGGGATCTACTGCAATTTGATTATAACCTGAATAACCATCCAGGAAGCAGTAGTATTCATGACCTGCCAGTCTTTCCAGCATCTGGTCTATGAATGGTAAAGGAAAATGATCCTTTCTGGTAGCTGTATTGAGCCTTCTGTAATCAATACACATACGCCACCCAGTAACTGTTCTTGTAGGAACCAGTTCATTTTTTTCATTATGAACCACTGTCATGCCACCTTTCTTAGGGACGACTTGGACAGGGCTCACCCAGGGGCTGTCAGAAATAGGATAAATAATCCCAGCCTCTAATAATTTAGTGACCTCTTTCTGCACTACTTCCTTCATGGCTGGGTTCAGCCGCCTTTGTGGTTGAACCACTAGCTTGGCGTCACCCTCCAGTAAGATCTTGTGCATGCATCTAGCTGGGCTAATGCCCTTAAGATCACTGATGGACCACCCAAGAGCTGTCTTGTGTGTCCTTAGCACTTGAATTAGTGCTTCCTCTTCCTGTGGCTCTAAGGTAGAGCTTATGATTACAGAAAAGGTATCACCTTCTCCCAAGAATGCATATTTTAGGGAAGGTGGTAATGGTTTGAGCTCGGATTTAGGAGGTTTCTCCTCTTCTTGAGGGATTTTCAGAGGTTCTACTATTCTCTCTGACTCCTCCAGATCAGGCTGAATGTCTTTAAAGATGTCCTCTAGCTCTGATTCGAGACTCTCAGCCATATTGACCTCTCTTACCAGAGAGTCAATAATATCAACACTCATGCAGTCATTTGGGGTGTCTGGATGTTGCATGGCTTTGACAACATTCAACTTGAACTCCTCCTCATTGACTCTCAAGGTTACTTCCCCTTTTTGGACGTCAATGAGGGTTCGGCCAGTTGCTAGGAAAGGTCTCCCTAGAATGAGAGTTGCACTCTTGTGCTCCTCCATTTCCAGCACCACAAAGTCAGTAGGAAAGGCAAATGGCCCAACCTTGATAATCATGTCCTCAATCACGCCTGATGGGTATTTAATGGAGCCATCAGCAAGTTGAAGACATATCCTGGTTGGTTTGATTTCTTCAGTTAAACCAAGCTTTCTGATAGTAGATGCAGGTATTAGGTTGATACTTGCCCCAAGATCACATAAAGCTTGCTTGGTGCAAGTGCCCTCTAATGTGCATGGTATCATAAAGCTCCCAGGATCTTTAAGCTTCTCAGGTAAGCTTTTCAGAATGACTGCACTGCATTCTTCAGTGAGGTAAACTTTTTCAGTTTCCCTCCAATCCTTCTTATGACTTAAGATCTCTTTCATGAACTTAGCATAAGATGGTATTTGCTCAAGTGCTTCTGCAAACGGAATCTTTATTTCAAGAGTCCTGAGATAGTCTGCAAAGCGGGCAAATTGCTTATCCTGTTCCGCTTGGCAGAGTTTTTGAGGATAAGGCATTTTGGCTTTGTATTCCTCAACCTTAGTTGCTGCAGGTTTATTACCTACAGAAGTGGGTTGGGAAGCCTTTTTAGAAGGGTTGTCATCAGCACTTGTATGTGACTGATCCCCCACTGGCATTTGAATGCCAGGGGTGGAAGCTGGAGTGGCGTTAGACGCCACCTCCTTGTTTGTTACTGGCGTTTGAACGCCAAAACCATGCTCCCTTTGGGCGTTCAACGCCGGATTCATGCTTGTTTCTGGCGTTGAACGCCAGGAATGAGCATGGTCTGGGCGTTCAGCGCCAGCTTTATTCCTCTCTGGGCTCTGACTGTCCTCAGAGGGATTTTGAGTAGCCATTTGTTCATTTCTTGGTTTCCTGCTGCTTTGAAGTGAGGTATTTAATGTTTTCCCACTTCTTAATTGAACTGCTTGGCATTCTTCTGCTATTTGTTTTGACAGTTGCTTTTCTGTCTGCTTTAATTGTACTTCCATATTCCTGTTAGTCATTCTTGTTTCCTGTAATATTTCCTTGAATTCGGCTAGCTGCTGAGTTAGAAAGTCTAATTGCTGATTGAATTCATTAGCCTGATCCACCGGACTGAGTTCAGCAGTTACTGTTTTAGCTTCTTCTTTCATGGAAGATTCACTGCTTAGGTACAGATGTTGATTTCTGGCAACTGTATCAATAAGCTCTTGAGCTTCTTCAATTGTTTTTCTCATATGTATAGATCCACCAGCTGAGTGGTCTAGAGAAATCTGGGCTTTTTCTGTAAGCCCATAGTAGAAGATGTCTAATTGCACCCATTCTGAAAACATTTCAGAGGGGCATTTTCTTAGCATCTCTCTGTATCTCTCCCAGGCATCATAAAGAGATTCATTATCTCCTTGTTTGAAGCCTTGGATGCTTAGCCTTAGCTGTGTCATCCGTTTTGGAGGGAAATAGTGATTCAGGAATTTTTCTGACAGCTGCTTCCATGTTTTTATGCTGTTCTTAGGCTGGTTATTTAACCACCTCTTAGCTTGATCTTTTATAGCAAATGGAAACAGTAATAATCTGTAGACATCTTGATCCACTTCCTTATCATGTACTGTGTCAGCAATTTACAAAAATTGTGCCAGAAACTCTGTAGGTTCTTCATGTGGAAGACCAGAATACTGACAGTTTTGCTGCACCATGATAATGAGCTAAAGATTCAACTCAAAGCTACTAACTCCAATGGAGGGTATACAGATACTACTCCCATATGAAGCAGTAGTGGGGTTAACATATGACCCCAGAGTCCTCTTGGACTGTTCATTCCTACTTGCTTCCATGATGGAATACAAGGGATAATATATATGTTGATATTACTTTTTTTTGAATTAATTTTTATAAAATAAAATAAAAAAAACGAAATAAATAAAAGAAATTGGAAATATTTTGAAATTGAAATTTGAATTTTTATATAAAATTTTCAAAAAAAGTAGTTCAAAATTAGTTAGAGAATATAATAATTTTTTTGAATTTTGAATTTTATGATGAAAGAGAAAAACACACAAAAGACACAAGACTTAAAATTTTTTAGATCTAATGCTCCTTATTTTTGAAAATTTTTGGAGGGAAAACACCAAGGAACACCAAACTTAAAAATTTTAAGATCAAGACACAAGAAAAACTCAAGAACACCTTGAAGATTCACAAGAACACCAAGAACAAAAGGAAGAACACCAAACTTAAAATTTTTAGAAAACCTTAATAAAATTTTCGAAAATTATAAAAAGATTAACAAGAAAACACCAAACTTAAAGTTTGGCACAAGATTAAATCAAGAAAAATTATTTTTGAAAAAAGATTTTAAAAAGAAGGTGCCCAATTGCTAAGAACATAAACCCACACTATAATTAACTGAGCTAAAAATGTAACGTGTTTTAAAGATGTATTATTTTTATGGATAAAAGTATAATTTTTGAAAGTTGATGTTTTGAAAAAGCACAAGAAAAACAAGAAAAGACACAAAACAAGAAAAAACTCAAGATCAAACAAGAAAATTAAACAAGAACAACTTGAAGATCAATGAAGAACAAAGAACACAAGTTCGAAAATTTAAAGAAAAATATAGAAGATGTAATTGACACCAAACTTAGAACAAGACACTAGACTCACGAAAAATTAACAATTAATAAAGAAAAATAATATTTTTGAAAAAATTTTTTTTGAAAAGAAACTATCCTATCAAGATTTAATGACTCTATAACAATAAAAATAAATTATTCCTAATCTAAGAAATAAAATAAGCCTTCAATTGTTCAAACTCGAATAATCCCCGGCAACGGCGCCAAAAACTTGGTGCACGAATTTGTGATCCGCACAACTAACCAGCAAGTGCACTGGGTCGTCCAAGTAATACCTTACGTGAGTAAGGGTCGATCCCACGGAGATTATTGGTTTGAAGCAATCTATGTTTATCTTATTATTCTTAGTCAGGATATTAATTAAAATTATCAGTTGGAATTATTAGATTGGAAAAATAAAAGAGAATAAAAGCGTTACTTGTTATGCAGTAATGAGAAATATGTTGGAGTTTTGGAGATGCTTTGTTCTCTGAACTTCAACTCTTCCTTGAAATCCTTCTCCACACGCAAGGTCCCCTCCATGGCAAGCTCTATGTAGGGTGTCACCGTTGTCAATGGCTACTTCCCATCCTCTCAGTGAAAACGTTCCTATGCTCTGTCACAGCACGGCTAATCATCTGTCGGTTCTCAATCAGGTTGGAATAGAATCCATTGATTCTTTTGCGTCTGTCACTAACGCCCAGCCTTCAGGAGTTTGAAGCTCGTCATAGTCATTTAATCCCAGAATCCTACTCGGAATACCACGGACAAGGTTTAGACTTTCCGGACTCTCATGAATGCCGCCATCAATCCGGCTTATACCACGAAGATTCTGATTAAGGAATTTAAGAGATACTCATTCAATCTGATGTAGAACGGAGGTGGTTGTCAGGCACACGTTCATGGATTGAGGAAGGTGATGAGTGTCACGGATCATCACCTTCTCCATAATTAAGCGCGAATGAACATCTTAGATAAGAACAAGCGTGTGTAAATGGAAAATAAAGGAATTGTATTAATTCATTGAGACGCTGCAGAGCTCCTCACCCCCAACAATGGAGTTTAGAGACTCATGCCATCAAAAAGTATGTAATTCAGATCTGAAAATGTCATGAGGTACAAAATAAGTCTCTAAAAGTTGTTTAAATAGTAAACTAGTAACCTAGGTTTACAGAAAATGAGTAAACTAAGGTAATTGGTGCAGAAATCCACTTCTGGGGCCCACTTGGTGTGTGCTGGGGCTGGGACTAGAGCTATCCACGAATTAAGGCCTTTCTTGGAGTTGAACTCCAAGTTATAACGTGTTTTGGGCGTTCAACTCTGGATTATGACGTGTTTCTGGCGTTTAACTCCAGACAGCAGCATGTACTTGGCGTTCAACGCCAAGTTACGTCGTCTTTCTTCGCGCAAAGTATGGACTATTATATATTGCTGGAAAGCCCTGGATGTCTACTTTCCAACACCGTTGAGAGCGTGCCAATTGGACTCCTGTAGCTCCAGAAAATCTATTTCGAGTGTAGGGAGGTCAGGATCCAACAGCATCAGCAGTCCTTTTTCAGCCTAACTCAGATTTTTGCTCAGCTCCCTCAATTTCAGCCAGAAAATACCTGAAATCACAGAAAAATACACAAACTCATAGTAAAGTCCAGAAATATGATTTTTGCCTAAAAACTAATATTATTCTACTAAAAACCAATTAAAACATGCTAAATTAGTACGAAAAAGTGTATAAAATATCCGCTCATCATAATTCCAGGAAAATCTGCTAGGTATGAAAACAAAAGTATTATAAAAGGTGTCCCCAAGACTACATCATTTTTGATATCTTTTTCTATGATAAATTAGTACGAATCCTAAGATTACCCTTTTCAACAAAAATATCGGTTAATTTAAAATTGATTTTTAGTCTTTCACCCGTTATCGAGCTAAGACGTTTAGTAGATTTTTCAAAATACTTTGTGGGGATCAGACCTTCTTTAATACAATTTGAATCTGCACCTGTGTCAAAGAGTGCTATGGTTTCGAGGACAAAATCTTTGACGACAATTCTGATATTAACACGGCATTTCATAAAAGAGAATATATTTATTAATCTCAAGATTTCTTTTCCATTGTTGTCGTCAGAATTTTCATTTTCTTGGATTTCAGAAAACTTAGGTTGGTTTTTAAGAGAGTCAAATTCTCCATCATCAGACTCTTCACCTTGCATTAATTGCGAGAGAATGAGCTGATGATTGTCTTGATTTTTCTTGATTTCGTGGATTTTTTTCTTAAGGTTGTTAACCTCAGTCTGGAGATCCTGAATGGTTATAGGACGAATAACTTGTTTTTCTAGTTTTTTGAAAATGGGCTTGACATCGTATTTATTGCTAAGGACAAGATTTTTGGGTTTCTTTTCTTTTTGTAAAGATTTTCTTAATTTTAAAAGAAAGTCTTTCTTTTGTTCTGGATCACCAATAGCCTCTATATCGTCAAATAAGAGATCTTGATCTTTAGATAAAATATTAATTTTCTTGACATCAGAATCTGAGGATGAATCAATATCATAAAGTTGGATATTATTGATATCATCCGGGGATTCCTGTCCAGAATCATCATCTGAACTTTCAATTAAAAGATTGTTAAACTGTTCCTCAATCTGAGGATCAAGGTTCAGATTATTAATCTTTCCTTTTAACCTGCAGTATTTGCTAACATGTCCTGATTTTTTACATGTATAGCAAATAATGTGGTTTTTCTGGGGATACTTTTGGAAATTTTTTTGGAAACCTTTTTCATTCTTGGGTCTTTAAAAACTTTTTCTGGATCTTCTAAAATTCTTTTCAGGATTGGGTTTAAAAACTTTTCGATTAGATGGTCTTTTAGATTTCCTTGGATGACAAGTAGGAAGACCAAATTGTTCACAAAAAGTTTCCAAATGAATACGATTTTGTGTTTTCTCACGGGCAAGTTGCCGTTGGATTTTATCATCTTGACAGATCTTTAAAGCAACTTTTTGGATGAAGGAGATAATTTGGCCATAACTTAACGCATCATAGGGAATTATCCCATCTGGAGTTAAGCTACGAATTTTGTCCCTTACTTTATCACCCAGGGATTTGGGAAGTTCGGCTAGAAATTTTTCCTTCCAGAAAGGTTGTTGACTGTCTTCTCTGCTATAGACCTTAGTAAGAAAGGTGTCCTTGTACCATCTAAAATCAGAAAAATTTTTGCATCTGAGATTGGAAAGTAATTCAGCAGAACAATCTTTCCAAAGAGATGGGTCACCTATGAAATGGCTTGCTATAGTAAAGATTAAGGTGTTAACAGCATTAGGAATAGGTTCGTTGTCATCTCCAAGTATGGGTTCATTTCGATCATTAACCTTTATAGCAGAAAAGATTGATTATTTTTGGTAATCAGAAAGGTAGTTATCCCACTAACCTTTGAGTTAACCAGAGAACCCATAAACAATAACATTGGTTATTGCTTCCTTGGAGGTTTCATGAGCAGCTTGATAGGCTGTGCCCACCATAGTCATATGCTGAAGCATACTCATGATGTTGTATTCAGTTTTGCCATCTATATTCCATTCATAGATATTATTGTCATTGAAGCTGACAAAACCTAGTTCCCTTTCTTCGAGAGCTAGATCAGGGGCAGATATACAATTATAACTAAGCGCAGAGGGTTTGGTTAAACCTTTCCACTTAGTCATAGAATTGGTCATAATTGGGCTGACTTTGAGAGTTAATTTGTTAGAATCATCACTTTGGTCCGAAGAAGACTCATTAGAGTCTTGGTTAACGGCATTAATGGCCTTATATGAGCAAGTTTGGATACGAGATGTAGATTCACCAGAGTTTGTAGGAGTTTCAGGGACAGTACTGAGACAATTTAAAAGTTGGTCGATCTTTTGCATGACTTCAGAATCACTAGATTCTTGTTTTAGAATAGAAGTTTTAAGACTCTGTTTAGTCTTGCTACTCATTTTGAAAGGTTTAAAAAGGAGTTTTTTAATAGGTTTAGAAGTAGAGGCTTCAGGGACATTTTTCAAAGACAAAAGAGATCCTGAAGATGAAAGGTTGTCAACCAAACATTGTAAAAACCTATTAGTGTAATTTGATTGCTCAATGAGATTTTTAATATCTTTTGGGGTGACAGCTTCATCTATATTTTTTGTTTTAAATGGAGAGGCCATAACTGGGTTATGTCCTTCCGTATTTGAAATAACAAAAGATCCTTTTGGAGAAAACTCAGATCTGATTAAATTTCCATCTTTAACTTTTCAGGTTGAAATAACATTTGCTGATGATGAAAGTTTTTTATTTTTAAAAGAATAATTGATATTATTTCTGATGGATTAAGCATGAAACCATTCAAAGAAAGGAATATTCATTCTGACATCATTGAGAAAACTGTAATACTTTTCTTTAAATGATGAGATTTGGGAAGCTGTATATGTACGTAAATACCATTCTCTATAGAGATCATACTCCTTAGAGTAAAGATTTTTACATAAGGCTTCCTTGTTTATAACAAATTATGTGCTATTCGTGGGCATCATCATTCATAGAAGAGTATGTTGGATATTGAATAGATTGTAAATCAACATCATCATCAGTTTGATAAAATGGTTGAGAAATGTTTGAATTATTTTGTACCCCTGAAATATTAATTCCAGAATTTACAGATATGGGAATTTTACTTGAAAACTGAGATTGTGAAGTCACAGAAAAAGATCTTCTTGTTGAAGCAAAATCATTAGATGTTCCTGCTTCAGATCTGAAAGAAAAAGAATTTCGTCTGTCAAAGAAAATCTCTACTCTTCTTGATTCATCCTGTTTTATCTCTCGTAAGAGAGGTGTTTGTCTAGGTTGTGTTGGAATGGCTTGATCAATTGATCATGACTGGGGAAGGTCAATTTCATCCCACTTTATGAGCCTTGGGACCGTGACGTTGGCCTTTGTCATGTTTGTGACGGACAAAGTAGTTTCACGATCACTGGATTTAAGAAGGACTCTAGAATTACAAGTATTCATGACCTTGTATTGAACCCTATAGATTAAAGTGGCTGGGATAGATCCTTCCTTCATGTTAAGACCATGAATTCAGATGTTTAGGAAAAGAGAGTCAAGAATGTTGATATCTAACAAACTGACCGTTTTGTTTGGGAAATAGTTGAAGTAAACCGGATCGTGCCCTAGGCTTGTTTCTACTATTCCGATTAAGGAGTCTTGGAAATCATTGTGCCTAATATCTCCAAGACACATAAGGATGGAAGCATTAAGACCTTCTCTGATGAGAGGTTTGACAGTGGTGCACGAAATTGTGATCACTACTTTTCACAACTCAAATAATCCCCGGTAATGAATCCAAAAACTTGGTGCTCAATACCATGGTATAAACACAACTTCGCACAACTAACCAGCAAGTGCACTGGGTCATCCAAGTAATAAACCTTACGCGAGTAAGGGTCGATCCCACGGAGATTGTTGGTATGAAGCAAGCTATGGTCACCTTGTAAATCTCAGTCAGGCAGATTCAAATGGTTATGGATGATATATGAATAACGCATAAAGATAAAGATAGAGATACTTATGTAATTCATTGGTGAGAACTTCAGATAAGCGAATGGAGATGCTTTGTCCCTTCCGTCTCTCTGCTTTCCTACTGTCTTCATCCAATCCTTCTTACTCCTTTCCATGACAAGCTGTATGTTGGGCATCACCGTTGTCAGTGGCTACAGTCCCGTCCTCTCAGTGAAAATGTTCAACGCACCCTGTCATGGCACGGCTATTCATCTGTCGGTTCTCAATCAGGTTGGAATAGAATCCAGTGATTCTTTTGCGTCTGTCACTAACGCCCAGCCTTCAGGAGTTTGAAGCTCGTCACAGTCATTCAATCATTGAATCCTACTCAGAATACCACAGACAAGGTTTAGACCTTCCGGATTCTCTTGAATGTCGCCATCAATTCTAGCTTATACCACGAAGATTCCGATTAAAGAATCCAAGAGATAAACATTCAAGCCTTGTTTGCTTGTAGAACGGGAGTGGTTGTCAGGCACGCGTTCATAAGTGAGAATGATGATGAGCGTCACATAATCATCACATTCATCAAGTTCTTGAGTGCGAATGAATATCTTGGAATAAGAACAAGTTGAATTGAATAGAAGAACAATAGTAATTGCATTAATACTCGAGGTACAGCAGAGCTCCACACCTTAATCTATGGTGTGTAGAAACTCCACCGTTGAAAATACATAAGAACAAGGTTCAGGCATGGCCGAATGGCCAGCCCCCCCAATGATCTAAAGATTCAAAGATCTAAAGATGATCTAAGATCCCCAGATTAAAAAATACAATAGCAAAAGGTCTTATTTATAAAGAACTAGTAGCCTAAGGTTTACAGAAATGAGTAAATGA
Source organism: Arachis stenosperma (assembly GCF_014773155.1). Taxonomy (NCBI): domain Eukaryota; kingdom Viridiplantae; phylum Streptophyta; class Magnoliopsida; order Fabales; family Fabaceae; genus Arachis; species Arachis stenosperma. Next base: position 68,074,168 of record NC_080383.1, read on the forward strand.
CAGAAAAATCCACTTCCAGGCCCACTTGGTGTGTGCTTGGGCTGTGCATTGAAGCATTTTCGTGTAGAGACTCTTCTTGGAGTTAAACGCCAGCTTTTGTGCCAGTTTGGGCGTTTAACTCCCATTCTTGTGCCAGTTCCGGCGTTTAACGCCGGGCAGTTTTGAGCTGATTTGGAACGCCGGTTTTGGCCATCAAATCTCGGGCAAAGTATGGACTATTAAACATTGCTGGAAAGCCCAGGATATCTACTTTTCAACGCCGTTGAGAGCGCGCCAATTGGGCTTCTGTAGCTCCAGAAAATCTACTTCGAGTGCAGGGAGGTCAGAATCCAACAGCATCTGCAGTCCTTTTCAGTCTCTGAATCAGATTTTTGCTCAAGTCCCTCAATTTCAGCCAGAAAATACCTGAAATCACAGAAAAACACACAAACTCATAGTAAAGTCCAGAAAAGTGAATTTTAACTAAAAACTAATAAAAATATAATAAAAACTAACTAAAATATGCTAAAAACATACTAAAAACAATGCCAAAAAGCGTATAAATTATCCGCTCATCACAACACCAAACTTAAATTGTTGCTTGTCCCCAAGCAACTGAAAATCAAATAAGATAAAGAGAAGAGAATATGCAATGAATTCCAAAAACATCTATGAGGATCAGTATTAATTAGATGAGCGGGGCTTTTAACTTTTTGCCTCTGAATAGTTTTGGCATCTCACTCTATCCTTTGAAATTCAGAATGATTGGCTTCTATAGGAACTCAGAATCCAGATAGTGTTATTGATTCTCCTAGTTAAGTATGATGATTTTTGAACACAGCTACTTTATGAGTCTTGGCCGTGGCCCAAAGCACTCTGTCTTCCAGTATTACCACCGGATACATACATGCCACAGACACATAATTGGGTGAACCTTTTCAGATTGTGACTCAGCTTTGCTAGAGTCCCCAATTAGAGGTGTCCAGGGTTCTTAAGCACACTCTTTTTGCCTTGGATCACAACTTTATTTCTTTCTTTTTCTTTCTTTTTCTCTTTCTCCTTTTTTTTCATTCTTTTTTTTTTCGCTTCTTCTCTTTTTTTTTTTGTATTCACTGCTTTTTCTTGCTTCAAGAATCATTTTTATGATTTTTCAGATCCTCAGTAACATGTCTCCTTTTTCATCATTCTTTCAAGAGCCAACATTCATGAACAACAAATTCAAAAGACATATGCACTGTTTAAGCATACATTCAGAAAACAAAAGTATTGCCCCACATCAAAATAATTAATCTGTTATAAAATTTAAAATTCATGCAATTCTTCTCTTATTCAATTAAGAACATTTTTAATTTAAGAAAGGTGATAGATTCATAGGACATTCATAACTTTAAGGCATAGACACTAAGACACTAATGATCACAAGACACAAACATAGATAAACATAAAGCATAATTTTCAAAAAATAGGAAAATAAGGAACAAGGAAATCAAAGAACGGGTCCACCTTAGTGATGGCGGCTTGTTCTTCCTCTTGAAGATCTTATGGAGTGCTTGAGCTCCTCAATGTCTCTTCCTTGCCTTTGTTGCTCCTCTCTCATGATTCTTTGATCTTCTCTAATTTCATGGAGGAGAATGGAATGTTCTTGGTGCTCCACCCTTAGTTGTCCCATGTTGGAACTCAATTCTCCTAGGGAGGTGTTGATTTGCTCCCAATAGTTTTGTGGAGGAAAGTGCATCCCTTGAGGTATCTCAGGGATTTCATGATGAGTGGGATCTCTTGTTTGCTCCATTCTTTTCTTAGTGATGGGCTTGTCCTCATCAATGGGGATGTCTCCCTCTATGTCAACTCCAACTGAATTACAGAGGTGACAAATGAGATGAGGAAAGGCTAACCTTGCCAAGGTAGAGGACTTGTCCGCCACCTTATAAAGTTCTTGGGCTATAACCTCATGAACTTCTACTTCTTCTCCAATCATGATGCTATGAATCATGATGGCCCGGTCTAGAGTAATTTCAGACCGGTTGCTAGTAGGAATGATTGAGCGTTGGATAAACTCCAACCATCCCCTAGCCACGGGCTTGAGGTCATGCCTTCTTAGTTGAACCGGCTTCCCTCTTGAATCTCTCTTCCATTGGGCGCCCTCTTCACAGATGACTGTGAGGACTTGGTCCAACCTTTGATCAAAGTTGACCCTTCTAGTGTAAGGGTGTTCATCTCCTTGCATCATGGGCAAGTTTAATGCCAACCTTACATTTTCCGGACTAAAATCTAAGTATTTCCCCCGAACCATTGTAAGCCAATTCTTTGGGTCCGGGTTCACAGTTTGATCATGGTTCTTGGTGATCCATGCATTGGCATAGAACTCTTGAACTATTAAGATTCCGACTTGTTGAATAGGGTTGGTAAGAACTTCCCAACCTCTTCTTCGGATCTCATGTCGGATCTCCGGATATTCACTCTTTTTGAGTTTGAAAGGGACCTCAGGGATCACCTTCTTCAAGGCCACAACTTCATAGAAGTGGTCTTGATGCACCCTTGAGATGAATCTCTCCATCTCCCATGACTCAGAAGTAAAAGCTTTTGCCTTCCCTTTCCTCTTTCTAGAGGTTTCTCCGGCCTTGGATGCCATAAATGGTTATGGAAAAACAAAAAGCAATGCTTTTACCACACCAAACTTAAAAGGTTTGCTCGTCCTTGAGCAAAAGAAGAAAGAAGAGAGTAGAAGAAGAAGAAATAGAGGAGATGGAGATGGCTTTTGTAGTTCGGCCAAAGGGGGAGGAGTAGTGTTTAGGTTGTGTGAAAATGAAGGAGTGAAGATGGATTTATATAGGGTGAAGAGAGGGGTAGGGTTCGGCTATAGGAGGGTGGGTTTGGGTGGGAAAGTTGTTTGAATTTGAATGGTGAGGTAGGTGAGGTTTTATGAAGGATGGATGTGAGTGGTGAATGGGTGAAGAAGAAGAGAGAGGGTGGTGGGGTAGGTGGGGATCCTGTGGGGTCCACAGATCTTGAGGTGTCAAGGAAAATTCATTCCTGCACCAAATGGCGAGCAAAATTGCTCTCTGTGCCAATTCTGGCGTTAAACGCCGGGCTGGTGCCCATTTCTGGCATTTAACACCAGCCTCTTGCCCTTTCCTGGCGTTTAACGCCAGTCTGGTGCCCCTTTCTGGCGTTAAACGCCCAGAATGGTGCCAGATTGGGCGTTAAATGCCCATTTGCTAGCTTCACTGGCGTTTAAACGCCAGCAAGTTCTCCTCCAGGGTGTGCTATTTTTCTTTCTGTTTTTCATTCTATTTTTGCTTTTTCAATTGATTTTATGACTTCTCATGATCATCAACCTACAGAAAACATAAAATAACAAAGGAAAATAGATAAAATATAACATTGGGTTGCCTCCCAACAAGCGCTTCTTTAATGTCAGTAGCTTGACAGTGGGCTCTCATGGAGCCTCACAGATACTCAGAGCAATGTTGGAACCTCCCAACACCAAACTTAGAGTTTGAATGTGGGGTTTCAATACCAAACTTAGAATTTGGTTGTGGCCTCCCAACACCAAACTTAGAGTTTGACTGTGGGGGCTCTGTTTGGCTCTGTTTTGAGAGAAGCTCTTCATGCTTCCTCTCCATGGTGACAGAGGGATATCCTTGAGCCTTAAACACAAGGGATTTTTCATTCACTTGAATGATCAATTCTCCTCTGTCCACATCAATCACAGCCTTTGCTGTGGCTAGGAAGGGTCTGCCAAGGATGATGGATTCATCCATGCACTTCCCAGTCTCCAGGACTATGAAATCAGCAGGGATGTAATGGTCTTCAATCTTCACCAGAACATCCTCTACTAGCCCATAAGCTTGTTTTCTTGAATTGTCTGCCATCTTTAGTGAGATTCTTGCAGCTTGTACCTCAAAGATCCCTAGCTTCTCCATTACAGAGAGAGGCATGAGGTTTACACTTGACCCTAAGTCACACAGAGCCTTCTTAAAGGTCATGGTGCCTATGGTACAAGGTATTGAAAACTTCCCAGGGTCTTGTCTCTTTTGAGGTAATTTCTGCCTAGACAAGTCATCCAGTTCTTTGGTGAGCAAAGGAGGTTCGTTCTCCCAAGTCTCATTACCAAATAACTTGTCATTTAGCTTCATGATTGCTCCAAGGTATTTAGCAACTTGCTCTTCAGTGACATACTCATCCTCTTCAGAGGAAGAATACTCATCAGAGCTCATGAATGGCAGAAGTAAATCTAACAAAATCTCTATGGTCTCAGTGTGAGCCTCAGATTCCCATGGTTCCTCATTAGGGAACTCATTGGAGGTCAGTGGACGTCCATTGAGGTCTTCCTCAGTGGCGTTCACTGCCTCTTCATCCTCTCCAAGTTCGGTCATGTGGATGGCCTTGCACTCCTCTTTTGGATTTTCTTCTGTATTGTTTGGAAGAGTACTAGGGGGAGTTCAGTAATTTTCTTGCTCAGCTGACCCACTTGTGCCTCCAAATTCCTAATGGAGGACCTTGTTTCAGTCATGAAACCTTGAGTGGTTTTGATTAGATCAGAGACCATGGTTGCTAAGTCAGAGTGGCTCTGCTTAGAATTCTCTGTCTGTTGCTGAGAAGATGATGGAAAAGGTTTGCCATTGCTAAACCTATTTCTTCCACCATTATTATTGTTGAAACCTTGTTGAGGTCTCTGTTGATCCTTCCATGAGAGATTTGGATGATTTCTCCATGAAGAATTATAGGTGTTTCCATAGGGTTCTCCCATGTAATTCACCTCTTTCATTGAAGGGTTCTCAGGATCATAAGCTTCTTCTTCAGATGAAGCATCCTTAGTACTGCCTGGTGCATTTTGCATTCCAGACAGACTTTGAGAAATCAAATTGACTTGCTGAGTCAATATTTTGTTCTGAACCAATATGGCATTCAGAGTATCAATCTCAAGAACTCCTTTCTTTTGATTTGTCCCATTGTTCACAGGATTCCTTTCAGAAGTGTACATGAATTGGTTATTTGCAACTATTTCAATTAGTTCTTGAGCTTCTGTAGGCATCTTCTTCAGATGAAGAGATCCTCCATCAGAGCTATCCAAAGACATCTTGGACAGTTCAGACAGACCATCATAGAAAATACCTATGATGCTCCATTCAGAAAGCATGTCAGAGGGACACTTTCTGATTAATTGTTTGTATCTCTCCCAAGCTTCATAGAGGGATTCTCCTTCCTTCTGTCTGAAGGTTTGGACTTCCACTCTAAGCTTACTCAATTTTTGAGGTGGAAAGAACTTTGCCAAGAAGGCATTGACTAGCTTTTCCCAAGAGTTCAGGCTTTCTTTAGGTTGTGAATCCAACCATATTCTAGCTCTATCTCTTACAGCAAAAGGGAATAGCATAAGTCTGTAGACCTCAGGGTCAACCCCATTAGTCTTGACAGTGTCACAGATTTGCAAGAATTCAGCTAAAAACTGATGAGGATCTTCTAATGGAAGTCCATGGAACTTGCAATTCTGTTGCATTAGAGAAACTAATTGAGGCTTAAGCTCAAAGTTGTTTGCTCCAATGGCAGGGATAGAGATGCTTCTCCCATAGAAGTCGGGAGTAGGTGCAGTAAAGTCACCCAGCATCTTCCTTGCATTGTTGGCATTGTTGTTGTTTTCGGCTGTCATGGGTTCTTCTTCTTTGAAGATTTCTGTTAGGTCCTCTACAGAGAGTTGTGCCTTAGCTTCTCTTAGCTTTTGCTTCAAGGTCCTTTCAGGTTCAGGGTCAGCCTCAACAAGAATGCTTTTGTCTTTGCTCCTGCTCATATGAAAGAGAAGAGAACAAGAAAATATGGAATCCTCTATGTCACAGTACAGAGATTCCTTGAGGTGTCAGAGGAAAAGAAAAATAGAAGGAAGAAGTATAGAATTCGAACTTATCAAGAAAGATGGAGTTCGAATTGTGCATTAAGGAATAGTGTTAGTCCATAAATAGAAAGATGTGAGAAGAGGGGAAGAAATTTTCGAAAATAATTTAAAAAGATTTTAAAAACATTTTGAAAAACTTGAATTGATTTTTGAAAACTAAGAGTGGGAAAGAAATAAAGTGATTTTTGAAAAAGATTTGAAATTAGAAATCAAAAAGATATGATTGAAAACTATTTTGAAAAAGATGTGATTAAAAAGATATGAGTTAAAAGTTATGGTTTTAAAAAGATGTGATTGAGAAGATATGATTTGAAAAACAATTTAAAAATATTTGATTTTGAAAATTAATGACTTGGCTAACAAGAAAAGATATGATTCAAACATTAAACCTTTCTCAACAGAAAAGGTAACATACTTGAAATGTTGAATCAAATCATTAATTGATAGCAAGTATTTTTGAAAATGGAAAGAAATTGATTTTAAAAAGATATGATTGAAAAGATATGATTTGAAAAAGATTTGATTTTGAAAAATTTTGAAAACTTGAAAAAAATTTGAATTAAAAACAGAATCTTCCCTCTTGTGCTATCCTGGCGTTAAATGCCCAGAATGGTGCACATTCTGGCGTTTAACGCCCAAAACATTACCCTTTTGGGCGTTAAACGCCCAGCCAGGCACCCTGGCTGGCGTTTAAACGCCAGTTTGCCTTCTTCACTGGGCGTTTTGAACGCCCAGCTTTTTCTGTATAATTCCTCTGCTGTATGTTCTGAATCTTCAATTCTCTGTATTATTGACTTGAAAAGACACAAATTAAAAAATATTTTTGGATTTTTAATAATGAGGAATAATCAAAATGCAACTAAAATCAAATAAACAATGCATGCAAGACACCAAACTTAGCAGTTTGTACACTACTGACACTAACAAAATGAGAATGCATATGAAAAACAACAAAACACTCAAGTCAAGAGAATTTAAAGATCAGAGCAAGGAAATCATCAAGAACATCTTGAAGATCACTTAAGACACATGAATGAATGCAAGAAGAACAGAAACATGCAATTGACACCAAACTTAACATGAGACTCTAGACTCAACAAGAAACATCAAATATTTTTTGTTTTTATGATTTTGTAATTTTTTTGGATTTTTCAAAAATTAAGTGGAAAAGAAAATAAAGGTATCAAAATTCTTAATGAGAATTCCAGGAATCATGCAATGTTAGTCTAAAGCTTTAGTCTAAAGGAATTAGACATGGCTAGCCAAGCTTCAGCAGGACATTGCATTCAAGAGCTAAATTGATGAGAATCAATCAGCTTTGGTGATGACAAGAACATCACCTTGAAACAATAGAATTCATTCTTAAGAACTCTGAAGATAAATACCTAATCTAAGCAACAAGATGAACCGTTAGTTATCCAAACTCAACAATCCCCGGCAACGGCGCCAAAAACTTGGTGCACGAAATTGTGATCACTACTTTTCACAGCTCAAATAATCCCCGGTAATGAATCCAAAAACTTGGTGCTCAATACCATGGTATAAACACAACTTCGCACAACTAACCAGCAAGTGCACTGTGTCATCCAAGTAATAAACCTTACGCGAGTAAGGGTCGATCCCACGGAGATTGTTGGTATGAAGCAAGCTATGGTCACCTTGTAAATCTCAGTCAGGCAGATTCAAATGGTTATGGATGATATATGAATAACGCATAAAGATAAAGATAGAGATACTTATGTAATTCATTGGTGAGAACTTCAGATAAGCGAATGGAGATGCTTTGTCCCTTCCGTCTCTCTGCTTTCCTACTGTCTTCATCCAATCCTTCTTACTCCTTTCCATGGCAAGCTGTATGTTGGGCATCACCGTTGTCAGTGGCTACAGTCCCATCCTCTCAGTGAAAATGTTCAACGCACCCTGTCACGGCACGGCTATTCATCTGTCGGTTCTCAATCAGGTTGGAATAGAATCCAGTGATTCTTTGCGTCTGTCACTAACGCCCAGCCTTCAGGAGTTTGAAGCTCGTCACAGTCATTCAATCATTGAATCCTACTCAGAATACCACAGACAAGGTTTTGACCTTCCGGATTCTCTTGAATGCCGCCATCAATTCTAGCTTATACCACGAAGATTCCGATTAAAGAATCCAAGAGATAAACATTCAAGCCTTGTTTGCTTGTAGAACGGGAGTGGTTGTCAGGCACGCGTTCATAAGTGAGAATGATGATGAGCGTCACATAATCATCATATTCATCAAGTTCTTGAATGCGAATGAATATCTTGGAATAAGAACAAGCTGAATCGAATAGAAGAACAATAGTAATTGCATTAATACTCGAGGTACAGCAGAGCTCCATACCTTAATCTATGGTTTGTAGAAACTCCACCGTTGAAAATACATAAGAACAAGGTTCAGGCATGGCTGAATAGCCAGCCCCCCCAATGATCTAAAGATTCAAAGATCTAAAGATGATCTAAGATCCCCAGATTAAAAAATACAATAGCAAAAGGTCTTATTTATAAAGAACTAGTAGCCTAAGGTTTATAGAAATGAGTAAATGACAGAAAAATCCACTTCCGGGCCCACTTGGTGTGTGCTTGGGCTGAGCATTGAAGCATTTTCGTGTAGAGACTCTTCTTAGAGTTAAACGCTAGCTTTTGTGCCAGTTTGGGCGTTTAACTCCCATTCTTGTGCCAGTTTCGGCGTTTAACGCTGGGCAGTTTTGAGCTGATTTGGAACGCCAGTTTGGGCCATCAAATCTCAAGCAAAATATGGACTATTATACATTGCTGGAAAGCCCAGGATGTCTACCTTTCAACGCCCTTGAGAGCGCGCCAATTGGGCTTTTATAGCTCTAGAAAATCCACTTCGAGTGCAGGGAGGTCAGAATCCAACAGCATCTGCAGTCCTTTTCAGTCTCTGAATCAGATTTTTGCTCAAGTCCCTCAATTTCAGCCAGAAAATACCTGAAATCACAGAAAAACACACAAACTCATAGTAAAGTCCAGAAAAGTGAATTTTAACTAAAAACTAATAAAAATATAATAAAAACTAACTAAAACATACTAAAAACATACTAAAAATAATGGCAAAAAGCGTATAAATTATCCGCTCATCAGACAGCTACTTGGACACACCCCATGTGAAGATATTTGTAGTGACGGGCATGTTCTCTGACAGATTGCTTGGTTAACAGATGGAATTCCTCACCAGAGTCTGGTCCTAAAGGAATTTTATTTTCAGCAGTTTTAATAATATAGTCTGATTTTCTTTTATTGTCATCAGGGACATATAACTCATCTTGAGGAATTTTGGGTATTTTCCAATTGTCTATGGCTTGATTGATATCTTCGAAGCAAACTTCTTCTTCGAAGATATTGTGTTTGGGAGAAAGTTCCTCAGGCCGAGTTACTTTCTCAGTAAGAGGATTGGAGGAAGAATGGGGCGAAGAGGTGGAGGAAGAAGACGGAGAAGATCCCCTAATAGAGAGACGTCTAGAGAGTGAACGGAAGATATTAGACATATTTTCAAAGAATCTGATATCATTGCCCTTTTTTGGTTCAGACAGAACATTTATATTATCACTAAACTATCACTCAAATTTTTGAATCTGTGGATTATAACCCTTTTTTATCTTTAAATCCATAGCCACCAGGAATTCTTATGTTCTAATCTTATCACTTTCAAAAACATCGTCAAATTAGCTTTACTACCCACAACTTGGGTCTTACTGCTACAGTCCCTTTAAGTCGTAAAGTAGAGGTGGCTAAATATTACGACCTCTAAAAAAAGAGACGTATATAAATATAGTTGAAAGAATTCATATCTAGGAGCCTTAAAGAAGAAGTTAAACAAAAGCAAAAATAGAAAACCGTGTCACACTTGTAAAGATACGCGTAAATCTTTGGAGAGGGGTCCTCTCAGGTCCAGACGAAGCCGTCCGTGCCGAGTTCACCTAGGCGGAGGAGGATGATCCCTATTCCCCGAGTTCATCTGGCTGACCCTCCACAAACTTTGGTTGCTGCTTCTGGTGCTCCTCCTCCAAAAAAACAAAAGATCGTTGAACATTTTAATCTGGATGCCCCTGATTTTGATGCTGTGGAGTTTGTCGACCAGCAGATTGCCCCTTATGGTGGCATTTTGATGGATGATGTGTCCATTCTTTGTCATCTAGAGTTCATCACTAGGAATAGTATGAAGATGGCTCACATGGGTGCAGCTCTTTTTCAAACTGCACAGGGTATCCCGGTTCATGCTACAAAATATTTTATGGAGGAAGCTAAGTCGGAGTTTGATCAGATTAAGGGTTTGAATGAGGAGCAGGAGGTGAAGTTGGCAAAGGTAGAGAAAGAATTAGAGGGAGAAAAGGCTAGTTCTGTTGCCTTGGCGGCTTCTGTGAAGTTGGCTGAAGACACGGCGTTGAAGCACAAAGAGAGCTATGTTTCGGCCTACAGGGAAGTGGTGCGTCTCAGGGGTGATTTGGAGACTGCCCGGGATGATTATACCGAGCTCCAGGGTCACCTTGTGGGCAGCGTGAATGCTACTTATGAGAACTTAAAGGAGCAGGTTCGGGTTCTTGCACCCGAGCTCGACCTTACTCTCTTTAGTCTCGACAATGTTGTGAAGGATGGCAATATTATCCCTGACGACCCTGATGACGATGATGTTGAACCTCCTCCTGTGCCTGTCACCAAAGCTTCTATCGTGCCGACTTCTTCAGCTCCTTCAGCCGGAGTTGAGTCAGAACCTGATTGTCAAATCTTGAACCGGGAGGATGGGACAGTGGATGCTGTGCCCCTCCAGACTCATCCTCCTTCACCCCGTGTTGATGCAGCTACTGGGAAATCTCTAGACCCTCTTTAGTTATTCTTGATTTGTTTGTGTATGGCCCGGCCTGTGGGCTTGTTGAACTTTTTAATTTTGTAAATGGTGCTTTTGACTTTGCTACCTCTTTAGTTGCTTGTTTAGCAAATTTATATTGAAAAACAAAGCAGTTTCCGAGCTCTTGGGATGATCTTGGTAGCCTCTTGAGTTTGTTTATATATTGTGTTTTTTTTTTCATAACATGTTTGTCTGCACTCGCCTAGCACCTTTTCAGGATTTTTTGGAAAGTTGGAGCCTTGTCGACCTCTTTGGATTGCCTTTGTATTTTGATAGGCAAAATTGTGATTTCTGATAATGGCATTCATGTTCGTTCTCTCCCTGGTAATGGCGCCAAAAACTTGGTGCATGATACCATGGTCCAAACATAACTTCACAACTTTGCACAACTAACCAGCAAGTGCACTGGGTCGTCCAAGTAATAAACCTTACGTGAGTAAGGGTCGATCCCACAGAGATTGTTGGTATGAAGCAAGCTATGGTCATCTTGTAAATCTCAGTTAGGCGAATTTAAATGATTATATTGGTTTTCGAAAATAATAATAAATTAAACATAAAATAAATATAAAGATACTTATGTAGATCATTGGTGGGAATTTCAGATAGGCGTATGAAGATGCTGTGCTCCTTCTGAATCTCTGCTTCCTACTGCCTTCATCCAATCCTTCTTACTCCTTTCCATGGAAAGCTGTATGTAGGGCATCACCATTGTCAATGGCTACATCCCATTTTCTCAGTGAAAATGGTCCAAATGCTCTGTCATAGCACGGCTAATCATCTGTCGGTTCTCGATCATGTTGGAATAGAATCCATTGACTCTTTTGCGTTTGTCATCACGCCCAACAATCGTGAGTTTGAAGCTCGTCACAATCATTCAATCCCTGAATCCTACTCAGAATACCACAGACAAGGTTTAGACTTTTCGGATTCTCATAAATGCCGCCATCAATTCTAGCTTATACCACGAAGATTCTGATTAAGGAATCTAAGAGATATGCGTTCGGTCTAAGGTAGAACGGAAGTGGTTGTCAGTCACCTGTTCATAGGTGAGAATGATGATGAGTGTCACGGATCATCACATTCGTCATGGTGAAGTGCAACGAATATCTTAGAACAGGAATAAACTGAATTGAATAGAAAATAGTAGTAATTGCATTGAAACTCGAGGTACAGCAGAGCTTCACACCCTTAATCTATGGTGTGTAGAAACTCCACCGTTGAAAATACATAAGTGATGGTCCAGGCATGGCCGAATGGCCAGCCCCCATAAACGTGATCAATAGTCTCCTAAGATGAATAATAGATTAAAACTAAGACCAAAGATGTCTAATACAATAGTAAAATGTCCTATTTATACTAGACTAGCTACTAGGGTTTACAGAAGTAAGTAATTGATGCAGAAATCCACTTTCGGGGCCCACTTGGTGTGTGCTTGCGCTGAGCTTGAGCTTTACACGTGCAGAGGCTTCTCTTGGAGTTGAAAACCATGTTGTAACGTGTTTTTGGCGTTCAACTCTGGTTCGTGACGTGTTTCTGGCGTTTGACTCTAGAATGCAACATGGAACTAGCGTTGAGCACCAGTTTGCGTCATTTAATCTCGAATAAAGTATGAACTGTTATATATTGCTGGAACGCTCTGGATGTCTACTTTCCAACGCTGTTGAGAGCGTGCCATTTGGAGTTCTGTAGCTCCAGAAAATCCATTTTGAGTGCAGGGAGGTCAGAATCCAACAGCATCAGCAGTCCTTTGTCAGCCTTTTATCAGAGTTTTGTTCAGGTCCCTCAATTCCAGCCAGAAAATACTTGAAATCACAGAAAAACACACAAACTCATAGTAAAATCCAGAAATGTGAATTTAGCATAAAAACTAATGAAAACATCTCTAAAAGTAGCTAGATCCTACTAAAAACTACCTAAAAACAATGCCAAAAAGCGTATAAATTATCCGCTCATCACAACACCAAACTTAAATTGTTGCTTGTCCCCAAGCAATTGAAAATCAAATAGGATAAAAAGAAGAGAATATACTATAAATCTCAAAATATCAGTGAATATTAGTTCTTAATTATATGAGCGGGACTTGTAGCTTTTTGCTTCTGAACAGTTTTGGCATCTCACTTTATCCATTGAAGTTCAGAATGATTGGAATCTATAAGAACCTAGAATTTCAGATAGTATTATTAATTTTCCTAGTTAAGTATGTTGATTCTTGAACATAGCTACTTTTATGAGTCTTGCCCATCGCCCTAAACACTTTGTCTTCCAGTATTACCACCGGATATATAAATGCCACAAACACATAACTGGGTGAACCTTTTCAGATTGTGACTCAGCTTTGCTAAAGTCCCCAATTAAAGGTGTCCAGAGTTCTTAAGGGCACTCTTTTTGCTTTGGATCACGACTTTAATCACTTAGTCTCAAGCTTTTCACTTGGACCTGCATGCCACAAGCACATGGTTAGAGACAGCTTGATTTAGCCGCTTAGGCCTGGGTTTATTTCCTTGGGCCCTCCTATCCATTAATGCTCAAAGCCTTGGATCCTTTTTACCCTTGCCTTTTGGTTTTAAGGGCTATTGGCTTTTTCTGTTTGCTTTTTCTTTTTCTTTTATTTTTTTCACCACTTTTTTTTCTTTTTTTTTTTCACAAGCTTTTGCTTTTTCACTGCTTTTTCTTGCTTCAAGAATCAATTTCATGATTTTTTAGATTATCAATAACATTTCTCTTTGTTCATCATTCTTTCAAGAGCCAACAATTTTAACATTCATAAACAACAAGATCAAAAATATGCACTGTTCAAGCATTCATTCAGAAAAAAAGTATTGTCACCACATCAATATAATTAAACTAATTTCAAGGATAAATTCGAAACTCATGTACTTGTTGTTCTTTTGAATTAGGAACATTTTTTTAAGAGAGGTGAAGGATTCATGGAATTATTCATAGCCATAAGACATAGTTACTACATACTAATGATCATGAAGTAGAGACACAAAACATAAACAAACATATAGCATAAAAACCGAAAAAAATAGAGAAATAAGAACAAGGAATGAGTCCACCTTAGTGATAGTAGCGCTTTCTTCTTGAAGAACCAATAATGTCCTTGAGCTCTTCTATGTCTCTTCCTTGCCTTTGTTGCTCCTCCCTCATTGCTCTTTGATCTTCTCTAATTTCATGGAGAATGATGGAGTGCTCTTGATGTTCCATCCTTAATTGATTCACATTGTAACTTAAGTCTTCTAGGGAAGTGATGAGCGGATAATTTATACGCTTTTTGGCATTGTTTTTAGGTAGTTTTTAGTAAGTTCAAGCTACTTTTAGGGATGTTTTCCTTAGTTTTTATGTTAAATTCACATTTCTGGACTTTACTATGAGTTTGTGTGTTTTTCTGTGATTTCAGGTAAATTCTGACTGAAATTGAGGGATTTGAGCAAAACTCTGAAAAAGGCTGACAAAAGGACTGCTGATGCTGTTGGAATCTGACCTCCCTGCACTCGAAATGGATTTTATGGAGCTACAGAACTCCAATTGGCGCGCTCTCAACGGCGTTGGAAAGTAGACATCCAGGGCTTTCCAGCAATATATAATAGTCCATACTTTATTCGGAAATCGACGACGTAACTTGGCGTTGAACGCCAAGTTCATGCTGCTGTCTGGAGTTAAACGCCAGAAAAACGTCATGATCCGGAGTTGAACGCCCAAAACACGTCATAACTCGGAATTCAACTCCAAGAGAAGCCTCAGCTCGTGGATTGAACAAGCTCAGCCCAAACATACACCAAGTGGGCCCCGGAAGTGGATTTATGCATCAATTACTTACTCATGTAAACCCTAGGAGCTAGTTTATTATAAATAGAACTTTTTACTATCATATTATCATCCTGGATTGTATTTTGAGCTTTGGATCATTCGGTCTTGTGACCACATGGGGGCTGGCCATTCGGCCATGCCTGAACCTTTCACTTATGTATTTTCAACGGTGGAGTTTCTGCACACCATAGATTAAGGGTGTGGAGCTCTGCTGTACCTCAAGTATTAATGCAATTCTATTTTCTTTCATTCAATTCTCTCTTATTCTTATTCGAAGATATTCATTCGTACCCAAGAACATGATGAATGTGATGATTATATGACCCTCATTATCATTCTCACTTATGAACGCGCGTGATTGACAACCACCTTCGTTCTACATGCAACCGAGCTTGAATGTGTATCTCTTAGATTCCCCAACAGAATCTTCGTGGTATAAGCTAGATAGATGGCGGCATTCATGAGGATCCGGAAAGTCTAAACCTTGTCTATGGTATTCCGAGTAGGATTCTGGGATTGAATGACTGTGACGAGCTTCAAACTCCTGAAGGCTGGGCGTGATGACAAACGCAAAAGAATCAAGGGATTCTATTCCAACCTGATTGAGAACCGACAGATGATTAGCCGTGCTGTGACAGAGCATAGGACCATTTTCACTGAGAGGATGGGATGTAGCCATTGACAACGGTGATGCCCTACAAACAGCTTGCCATGGAAAGGAGTAAGAAGGATTGAGTTGAAGCAGTAGGATAGCAGGCGTTCTTGAGCCATACAGTATCTCTATTCGCTTATCTGAAATTTCCACCAATGAATCTGCATAAGTATTCTATCCCTTTTATTATTTCTATTTTATTATTTCTATTTTCGAAACCATAAACAAATTTAATCTGCCTGACTGAGATTTACAAGGTGACCATAGCTTGCTTCATACCAACAATCTCTGTGGGATCGACCCTTACTCACGTAAGGTTTATTACTTGGACGACCCAGTACACTTGCTGGTTAGTTGAACGGAGTTGTGAATTCGACCAGTGCCATAATAATGATTTCATACAAATAGTTAGAACATGGATCACAATTTCGTCCACCAAGTTTTTGGCGCCGTTGCCGGGGATTGTTCGAGTATGGACAACTGACGGTTCATCTTGTTGCTCAGATTAGATAATTTTCTTTTCAAAAAGTTTTCTAAAATCTTTCAAAAATATTTTTTTATTATTTTCGTTTTTTTTAATATAATTTTCGAAAAAAAATAATAAAAATACTAAAAAATCATAAAATCATAAAAAACCAAAAATATTTTGTGTTTCTTGTTTGAGTCTTGAGTCAATTTTTAAGTTTGGTGTCAATTGCATGCTTTAAAAATTTTTCTTGCATTTTTTCGAAAATCCCATGCATTCATGGTGTTCTTCATGATCTTCAAGTTGTTCTTGACAAGTTTTCTTGTTTGATCTTGATGTTTTCTTGCTTTGTGTTGTTTGTTGTTTTTCATATGCATTTTTCGTTTGTTAGAGTCCACGCATTAAAGATTTCTAAGTTTGGTGTCTTGCATGTTTTCTTTGCATTAAAAATTTTTCAAAAATATGTTCTTGATGTTCATCATGATCTTCAAAGTGTTCTTGGTGTTCATCTTGACATTCATAGTGTTCTTGCATGCATCATGTGTTTTGATCCAAAATTTTCATGTTTTGGGTCATTTTTATGTTTTTCTCTCTCATCATTAAAAATTCAAAAAAATTCAAAAAATATCTTTTCCTTAATTTTCTCCAAATTTTCGAAATTTTGGGTTGACTTGGTCAAAAAATTTTGAAAATTAGTTGTTTCTTACAAGTCAAGTCAAATTTTCAATTTTAAAAATCTTATCTTTTCAAAATCTTTTTTCAAAAATCACATCTTTTTCATTTTTTTTATAATTTTCGAAAATTTTTTTTTAAAAATATTTTTCAAAATCAAATAAACTTATCTTTTACATCATATTTTCGAAAATATAATCAATAATTAATGTTTTGATTCAAAAATTTGAAGTTTGTTACTTTCTTGCTAAGAAAGGTTCAATCTTTAAGTTCTAGAATCTTATCTTGTAGTTTCTTATTAGTGAAGTAAATAATTTCAAATTTTTAAATTAAATCTTTTTTATCTCTTATCTTATCTTTTTCAAAAAAAAAAATATTTTTATCTTTTTATCTTATCTTTTTTTGATTTCAAAATATCTTATCTAAACTTCTTATCTTCTTATCTTTTCAAATTTGATTTCAAATCTTTTTCAATCAACTAACTAACTTGTTGTTTGTTTCTTATCTTTTTCAAAACCACCTAACTACTTTTCCCTCTCTAATTTTCGAAAATATCTCACCTCTTTTTCAAAAATTCTTTTTGTTTTAAATTTTAATTTTAATCTTATCTTATCTTTAATTTTCAAAAATTACTAACCCCTTTTTCAAAATTATTTTCGAAAATTCTCCCTCTCTTTTCTTATTTTATTTAATTAATTATTTACTAACACTTCTCTTCACTTCTCTTCATCTAAAAATCCGAACCATTCTCCTTTCCTTATCCCCTTTCTTTTTCTACTAACATAAAAGAATCTCTATACTGTAACATAGAAGATTCCTCTTTCTTTTTTTCTTTTTCTCTTCTCTGTCACATGAGCAGGAATAAGGATAGAAACACCAAAATTACTAGGAATCATTCAACAGAAGCAAGGAAGAGACATAAAGGAGCTCAAAAAGCACCATTGGACCTTCAAGAAGGCGCCACCTTCACTCAGGTGGATTCATTCCTTGTTCTTATTTCTTTCTGCTTTTCGGTTTTTATGTTGTGTTTATCTATGTTTTGTGTCTCTACTTCATGATCATTAGTATGTAGTAACTATGTCTTAAAGCTATGAATAAATTCCATTAATCCTTCACCTCTCTTAAAAGAAAAATGTTTTAATTCAAAAGAACAAGAAGTACATGAATTTCGAATTTATCCTTGAATTTAATTTAATTATATTGATGTGGTGACAATACTTTTTGTTTTCTGAATGAATGCTTGAACAGTGCATATGTCTTTTGATCTTGTTGTTTATGAATGTTAAAATTGTTGGCTCTTGAAAGAATGATGAACAAAGAGAAATGTTATTGATGATCTGAAAAATCATGAAATTGATTCTTGAAGCAAGAAAAAGCAGTGAAAAAAAAATGGCGAAAAAAAATATATAGAAAAAGAAGGAGCAATAGAAAAAGCCAATAGCCCTTAAAACCAAAAGGCAAGGGTAAAAAGGATCCAAGGCTTTGAGCATTAATGGATAGGAGGGCCCAAGGAAATAAATCCAGGCCTAAGCGGCTAAACCAAGCTGTCCCTAACCATGTGCTTGTGTCATGAAGGTCCAAGTGAAAAGCTTGAGACCAAGTGGTTAAAGTCGTGATTCAAAGGCAAAAGAGTGTGCTTAAGAGCTCTGGACACCACTAACTGGGGACTCTAGCAAAGCTGAGTCACAATCTGAAAAGGTTCACCCAGTTATGTGTCTGTGGCATTTATGTATCCGGTGGTAATACTGGAAAACAAAGTGCTTAGGGCCACGGCCAAGACTCATAAGTAGCTGTGTTCAAGAATCAACATGCTTAACTAGGAAAGTCAATAACACTATCCGAAATTCTAAGTTCCTAGAGAAGCCAATCATTCTAAAACTTCAAAGGAAAAAGTGAGATGCCAAAACTGTTCAGAAGCAAAAAGCTACAAGTCCCGCTCATCTAATTATAATTAATATTCATTGATATTCTGGAATTTGTAGTATATTCTCTTCTTTTTATCCTATTTGATTTTCAGTTGCTTGGGGACAAGCAACAATTTAAGTTTGGTGTTGTGATGAGCGGATAATTTATACGCTTTTTGGCATTGTTTTTAGGTAGTTTTTAGTAAGTTCAAGCTACTTTTAGGGATGTTTTCCTTAGTTTTTATGTTAAATTCACATTTCTGGACTTTACTATGAGTTTGTGTGTTTTTCTGTGATTTCAGGTAAATTCTGACTGAAATTGAGGGATTTGAGCAAAACTCTGAAAAAGGCTGACAAAAGGACTGCTGATGCTGTTGGAATCTGACCTCCCTGCACTCGAAATGGATTTTATGGAGCTACAGAACTCCAATTGGCGCGCTCTCAACGGCGTTGGAAAGTAGACATCCAGGGCTTTCCAGCAATATATAATAGTCCATACTTTATTCGGAAATCGACGACGTAACTTGGCGTTGAACGCCAAGTTCATGCTGCTGTCTGGAGTTAAACGCCAGAAAAACGTCATGATCCGGAGTTGAACGCCCAAAACACGTCATAACTCGGAATTCAACTCCAAGAGAAGCCTCAGCTCGTGGATTGAACAAGCTCAGCCCAAACATACACCAAGTGGGCCCCGGAAGTGGATTTATGCATCAATTACTTACT
The DNA here is from genome assembly GCF_014773155.1 of Arachis stenosperma. NCBI lineage: Eukaryota > Viridiplantae > Streptophyta > Magnoliopsida > Fabales > Fabaceae > Arachis > Arachis stenosperma. The sequence continues at coordinate 68,093,146 of NC_080383.1, forward strand.
CATGTAAACCCTAGGAGCTAGTTTATTATAAATAGAACTTTTTACTATCATATTATCATCCTGGATTGTATTTTGAGCTTTGGATCATTCGGTCTTGTGACCACATGGGGGCTGGCCATTCGGCCATGCCTGAACCTTTCACTTATGTATTTTCAACGGTGGAGTTTCTGCACACCATAGATTAAGGTGTGGAGCTCTGCTGTACCTCAAGTATTAATGCAATTCTATTTTCTTTCATTCAATTCTCTCTTATTCTTATTCGAAGATATTCATTCGTACCCAAGAACATGATGAATGTGATTATATGACCCTCATTATCATTCTCACTTATGAACGCGCGTGATTGACAACCACCTTCGTTCTACATGCAACCGAGCTTGAATGTGTATCTCTTAGATTCCCCAACAGAATCTTCGTGGTATAAGCTAGATAGATGGCGGCATTCATGAGGATCCGGAAAGTCTAAACCTTGTCTATGGTATTCCGAGTAGGATTCTGGGATTGAATGACTGTGACGAGCTTCAAACTCCTGAAGGCTGGGCGTGATGACAAACGCAAAAGAATCAAGGGATTCTATTCCAACCTGATTGAGAACCGACAGATGATTAGCCGTGCTGTGACAGAGCATAGGACCATTTTCACTGAGAGGATGGGATGTAGCCATTGACAACGGTGATGCCCTACAAACAGCTTGCCATGGAAAGGAGTAAGAAGGATTGAGTTGAAGCAGTAGGATAGCAGGCGTTCTTGAGCCATACAGTATCTCTATTCGCTTATCTGAAATTTCCACCAATGAATCTGCATAAGTATTCTATCCCTTTTATTATTTCTATTTTATTATTTCTATTTTCGAAACCATAAACAAATTTAATCTGCCTGACTGAGATTTACAAGGTGACCATAGCTTGCTTCATACCAACAATCTCTGTGGGATCGACCCTTACTCACGTAAGGTTTATTACTTGGACGACCCAGTACACTTGCTGGTTAGTTGAACGGAGTTGTGAATTCGACCAGTGCCATAATAATGATTTCATACAAATAGTTAGAACATGGATCACAATTTCGTCCACCAGGAAGTGTTGAGTTGTTCCCAATAATTGTTGGGAGGAAAGTGCATCCCTTAAGGCATTTTCGGGATTTCTTGGTGATGAGCTTCCTCATGCGTCTCTTGGGATCCATGAGTGGGCTCTCTTGTTTGCTCCATCCTCTTCTTAGTGATGGGCTTATCCTCCTCAATGGGGACGTCTCCTTCTATGATAACTCCAGCTGAGTAACATAGATGGCAAATAAGATGAGGAAAAGCTAGCCTTGCCATGGTGGAGGACTTTTCGGCTATTTTGTAGAATTCAAGGGAGATGAATTCATGAACTTCTACTTTCTCTCCATTCATGATGCTATGGATCATGATGGCCCGATCTATAGTAACTTCGGATCGGTTGCTAGTGGGGATGATGGAGCATTGGATGAACTCTAATCATCCTCTAGCCACAGGCTTGAGGTCCAATCTTCTTAATTGAACCGGCTTGCCTTTGGAGTCTCTTTTCCATTGAGCTCCTTCCACACAAATGTCCATAAGGACTTGGTCTAATCTTTGATCAAAGTTGACCCTTCTAGTATAGGAGTGTGCATCTCCTTGCATCATGGGCAAGTTGAATGCCAACCTCACATTTTCCGGACTAAAATCTAAGTATTTCCCCTGAACCATTGTAAGATAATTCTTTGGGTTCGGGTTCATACTTTGATCATGGTTCCTAGTGATCCATGCATTGGCATAGAACTCTTGAACCATTAAGATTCCGACTTGTTGAATGGGGTTGGTCAGAACTTCCCAACCTCTTCTTAGGATCTCATGTCAGATCTCCGGATACTCATTTTTCTTGAGTTTGAAAGGGACCTCGGGGATCACCTTCTTCTTGGCCACAACTTTATAGAAGTGGTCTTGATGAGCTTTGGAGATGAATCTCTCCATCTCCCATGACTTGGAGGTGGAAGCTTTTGTCTTCCCTTTCCCTTTTTTAGAGGTTTCTCTGGCCTTAGGTGCCATCAATGGTTATGGAAAAATAAAAAGCTATGCTTTTACCACACCAAACTTAGAATATTGCTCGCCTTCGAGCAAGAGAAGAAATAAGAAGAAGAAGAAGAAGAAAATATGGAGGAAAGTGAGAAGTGTTTGGTTTCGGCCAAGGTGAAGAAGCGAGAGTTGTGGTGTGTGAAAATGAAGAAGGATAGAGGGGTTTATATAGTGAAGGGAGACGGAGTAGGTTCGGCTATTTAGGGTGGGTTTGGGTGGGAAAGAGATTTTGAATTTTTGAAGGTAGGTGGGGTTTATGGGGAAGAGTGGATGGATGTGAGTGGTGAAGAGGTGATGGGGAAGAGAGTTTGAGGTGATTGGTGAAGGGTTTTAGGGAAGAGTGTTTATTGGATTGTGTGAAGAGGAGATAAGGTGAGTTGAGGTAGGTGGGGATCCTATGGGGTCCACATATCCTGAGATGATCCTGTAGGGTCCACAAATCCTGAGGTGTCAAGGATTATCATCCCTACACCAATGAGGCGTGTAAAACACCTTCTGCATGCAATCCTGGCGTTCAATGCCAGATTGATGCTTGTTTCTAGTGTTGAACGCTAGCTTCATGCTTGTTTTGGGCGTTCAACGCCCATTTGCAGCATGTTTCTGGCGTTGAACGCCAGTTCCATGCTTGTTTCTGGTGTTCAGCGCCAGCTCTCCTCAGGATGTATTCCTGGCATTTGAACGCCAGGATGCTGTTTATTTCTGGCATTCAGTTTCATGATGGCTCCTAGATATTGAGCAACTTGCTCTCCAGTTACATCTTCATCCTCTTTAGAGGAAGAATAGTTTTCACAGCTCATGAATGGCATAAGGAGGTTTAATGGGATCTCTATGGTCTCTATATGAGTCTCAGATTCCTTTAGGTCTTCAATAGGGAACTCCTTCTTGCTTGAGAGACATCCCATGAGGTCTTCCTCATTAGGATTCACGTCCTCTCCTTCCTCTCTAGGTTCGGCCATGTTGATTATGTCAATGGCCTTGCACTCTCTTTTTGGATTTTCTTCAGTGTTACTTGGGAGAGTACTAGGAGGAGTTTCAATGATTTTCTTACTCAGCTGGCCCACTTGTGCCTCCAAATTTCTAATGGAGGACCTTGTTTCACTCATGAAACTTAAAGTGGCCTTAGACAAATCAGAGACTAATTTTGCTAAATTAGAGGTGTTCTGCTCAGAATTCTCTGTCTGTTGCTGAGAAGATGATGGATAAGGCTTGCTATTTCTGAGCCTATTTCTTCCACCATTATTAAAGCCTTGTTGAGGCTTTTGTTGATCCTTCCATGAGAAATTTGGATGATTTTTCCATGAGGAATTATAGTTGTTTCCATAAGGTTAACCCATGTAATTTACCTCTGCTATTGCATGGTTCTTAGGATCATAAGCTTCTTCTTCAGAAGATGCCTCTTTAGTACTGTTGGATGCATTTTGCCATCCATTCAGACTTTAAGAAATCATGTTGACTTGCTGAGTCAACATTTTGTTCTGAGCCAATATGGCATTCAGAGCATCAATTTCAAGAACTCCCTTCCTTTGAGGCGTCCCATTACTCCCGAAATTCCTCTCAGAAGTATACATGAATTGGTTATTTGCAACCACGTCAATGAGTTCTTGAGCTTCTGCGGGCATTTTCTTTAGGTGAATGGATCCACCTGCAGAATGGTCTAGTGACATCTTAGAGAATTTAGATAGACCATAATAGAATATATCCAAAATGGTCCATTCAGAAAGCATGTCAGATGGACACCTTTTGGTCATCTGCTTATATCTTTCCCAAGCTTCATAGAGGGATTCACCATCTTTTTGTTTGAAGGTCTGAACATCCACTCTAAGCTTGCTCAGCTTTTGAGGAGGAAAGAACTTAGCTAAGAATGCCGCGACCAGCTTATCCCATGAGTCCAGGCTATCTTTAGGTTGTGAATCCAGCCATATTCTAGCTCTGTCTCTTACTGCAAAGGGGAAAAGCATGAGCCTGTAGACTTCAGAATCTACTCCATTAGTCTTAACAGTCTCACAGATCTGCAAGAACTCAGTTAAAAACTGGTAGGGATCTTCTGATGGAAGTCCATGGAACTTGCAGTTCTGTTGTAGTAGAGCAACTAATTGAGGTTTCAGCTCAAAATTGTTTGCTCCAATGGCAGGGATTGAGATGCTTCTTCCATCAAATTTTGAAGTAGGTGTAGTATAGTCACCAAGCATCCTCCTTGCATTATTATTTTTGGCTGCCATCTCCTCTTCCTTTTCAAAAATTTCTGTAAGGTTGTCTCTGGATTGTTGTAATTTAGCTTCTCTTAGTTTCCTCTTCAGAGTCCTTTCAGGTTCAGGATCTACTTCAACAAGAATATTCTTGTCCTTGCTCCTACTCATATGAAAAAGAAGGGAATAGAAAATAATAATAGGGATCCTCTTTACCACAGTAGAGAGATTCCTTTATGTTAGTAGAAGAAAAAGGGAATAGAAGAAGGAGAAGGTAAGAATCCAAACACAAGGGTAAAGATAGGTTTAGATTCTTTGAGATGAAGAGAAGTGTTAGTAAATAAATAAATAAATAGAAGGAGATGAGAGAGAGAGAATTCAAAAATTAGAGAGAGGAAGGCAGTTAGGTGGTTTTGAAAAAGATAAGATATAGTTAAAACAAACAAAAAGTCAACTAGTTAGTTGAAAAAGATTTGAAATTTAATTTTGAAAAGATAAGAAGTTAGAAAAGACATTTTAAAATCAAATTTTTGGAACAAGATAAAATTTTGAAAAAGATATGATAGAAAAGATATTTTGAAAAAGAATTGATTTTTTAAAATTAAAATTTAATTACTTGACTAACAAGAAACTAAAAGATATGATTCTAGAATTTAAAGATTGAACCTTTCTTAACAAGAAAGTAACAAACTTCAAATTTTTGAATCAATCACATTAATTGTTAGTAAGGTTTTTGAAATTTTCAAATAAAGATAAGAAAAAGAATTTAAAATAAAATTTAAAAAAAATTCAAAAATAATTAAAGAAAATGAAAAAGATTTGATTTTTTTTTTGAAAAAGTTTTGAAAAGATAAGATTTTTAAAAATGAAAATTTGACTTGACTTATAAAAAATAGCTAAGTTTTTAAAAATTTTTGACCAAGTCAACTCAAATTTTCGAAATTTTGAGAGAAATAAGGAAAAGATATTTTTTTTGAATTTTTAATGATGAGAGGGAAAACATAAAAATGACCCAAAACATGAAAATTTTTGGATCAAAACCAATGATGCATGCAAGAACACTATGAATATCAAGATGAACACCAAGAACACTTTGAAGATCATGATGAACATCAAGAACATATTTTTGAAAAACTTTTGATGCAAAGAAAACATGCAAGACACCAAACTTAGAAATCTTTCATGTTTAGACACTATGAATGCAAAAATGCACATGAAAAACATCATACAACACAAAACAAGAAAATTTAAAGATCAAACAAGAAGACTTACCAAGAACAACTTGAAGATCATGAAGAACACTATGAATGCATAAATTTTCAAAAAATGCAAGAACAAGATGAATATGCAATTGACACCAAACTTAAAACATGACACAAGACTCAAACAAGAATCACAAAATATTTTTGGTTTTTTTTTTTTGATTTTATGATTTTTTTGTATTTATTTTTCGAAATTTTATAGGAAAAAGAAAATAAGAAATTCAAAATTTTTAATAAGAATTCCAGGAATCTTTCAATGTTAGCCTTAAGCTTCAATCCAAGGGTTGGACATGGCTTAATGGCCAGCCAGCTTTAGGATATAAATCAGGCATGCAACAGCTGATACTTCATCCAACTCCATATACATGCCTTTTATGTTGACAAGTGGAAGCCTCAATCCAAAAGAATTTGGATATGGCTTTACAGCCAGCCAGGCTTCAACATGTTACCATGAAACTCTAGAATTCATTCTTAAAAATTTAGAATAATTTTCGAAAACAAAAGGAAAAAAAAATTTTGAAAGATTTTTTTTTTTTGAAAAAATTTTTGAAGATAAAACAAAAAGAAAATTACCTAATCTGAGCAACAAGATGAACCGTCAGTTGTCCAAACTCGAACAATCCCCGGCAACGACACCAAAAACTTGATAGGCAAAATTGTGATTTCTGATAATGGCCTTCATGTTCGTTCTCTCCCTGGTAATGGCACCAAAAACTTGGTGCATGATACCATGGTCCAAACATAACTTCACAACTTCGCATAACTAACCAACAAGTGGACTGGGTCGTCCAAGTAATAAACCTTACGTGAGTAAGGGTCGATCCCACGAAGATTGTTGGTATGAAGCAAGCTATGGTCATCTTGTAAATCTTAGTTAGGCAGATTTAAATGATTATATTGGTTTTTGAAAATAATAATAAATAAAACATAAAATAAAGATAAAGATACTTATGTAGATCATTGGTGGGAATTTCAGATAGGCGTATGAAGATGCTGTGCTCCTTCTGAATCTCTGCTTTCTTATTGCCTTCATCCAATCCTTCTTACTCCTTTCCATGGCAAGCTGTATGTAGGGCATCACCGTTGTCAATGGCTACATCCCACCCTCTCAGTGAAAATGGTCCAAATGCTCTGTCACAGCACGGCTAATCATCTGTCGGTTCTCGATCATGTCGGAATAGAATCCATTGACTCTTTTGCGTTTGTCATCACTCCCAACAATCGCGATCCCTGAATTTTACTCGGAATACCACAGACAAGGTTTAAACTTTCCGGATTCTCATGAATGCCGCCATCAATTCTAGCTTATACCACGAAGATTCTGATTAAGGAATCTAAGAGATATGCGTTCGGTCTAAGGTAGAACGGAAGTGGTTGTCAGTCACGCATTCATAGGTGAGAATGATGATGAGTGTCACAGATCATCACATTCGTCATGGTGAAGTGCAGCGAATATCTTAGAACAGAAATAAACTGAATTGAATAGAAAATAGTAGCAATTGCATTGAAACTCGAGGTACAGCAGAGCTCCACACCCTTAATCTATGGTGTGTAGAAACTCCACCGTTGAAAATACATAAGTGATGGTCCAGGCATGGCCGAATGGCCAGCCCCCATAAACATGATCAATAGTCTCCTAAGATGAATAATAGATTAAAACTGAGACAAAAGATGTCTAATACAATAGTAAAATGTCCTATTTATACTAGACTAGCTACTATGGTTTACAGAAGTAAGTAATTGATGCAGAAATCCACTTCTGGGGCCACTTGGTGTGTGCTTGGGCTGAGCTTGAGCTTTACACGTGCAGAGGCTTCTCTTGGAGTTGAACGCCACGTTGTAACGTGTTTTTGGCGTTTAACTCTGGTTCGTGACGTGTTTCTGGCGTTTGACTCCAGAATGCAACATGGAACTGGCGTTAAGCACCAGTTTGCATCGTCTAATCTCGAATAAAGTATGGACTATTATATATTGCAGGAAAGCTCTGGATGTCTACGTTTCAATGCCGTTGAGAGCGCGCCATTTAGACTTCTGTAGCTCCAAAAAATCCACTTCGAGTGCAGGGAGGTCCGAATCCAACAGCATCAGCAGTCTTTTGTCAGCCTTTTATCAAAGTTTTGCTCAGGTCCCTCAATTCCAGCCAGAAAATATCTGAAATCACAGAAAAACACACAAACTCATAGTAAGGTCCAGAAATGTGAATTTAGCATAAAAACTAATGAAAACATCTCTAAAAGTAGCTAGATCCTACTAAAAATAATGCCAAAAAGCGTATAAATTATCCGCTCATCATATTTCATACTTGTGGCTTGATTCTTTGAGGTTGTGTATGCTTGGATCCAACTTGTGTGTTGGCCTTCTCACCTTGGCCTGAAGTTATTTTTAGTAATCCGTTTTGTTTGGACCTTTGTGAGGTCTCTGTTAAGGTTTACCTTTCATAACGTTAAGGCTTTTGAGAGGCCGATTTCATCATGTCAGTCCCTTCTTAAGTTATTTTTAGTAATCCTCTTTCTTGGACCTTTATTAGGTCTCTTTCAGGGATTAATTTTATAACTTTTATGTTTTGGGCCGACTTCATCATTTCGGGCCCTTCTAAGTTATTTTTGTAATCCTCTTTCTTGGACCTTGTTCAGGTCTCTTTCAGGGATTACTTTTATAACTTTTATGTTTTGGGCCGATTTCATCATGTCGGGCCCTTCTAAGTTATTTTTGTAATCCTTTTTCTTGGACCTTTTTCAGGTCTCTTTCAGGGATTACTTTTATAACTTTTATGTTTTGGGCCGACTTCATCATATCGGGCCCTTCTAATTTATTTTTGTAATCCTCTTTCTTGGAGCTTGTACATGTCTCTTTTAGGGATTACTTTTATAACTTTTATGTATTGGGCCGAGTTCATCATGTCGGGCCCTTCTAAGTTATTTTTGTAATCCTCTTTCTTGGACCTTGTGCAGGTCTCTTTCAGGGATTACTTTTATAACTTTTATGTTTTGGGCCGACTTCATCATGTCGGGCCCTTCTAAGTTATTTTTGTAATCCTCTTTCTTGGACCTTGTACAGGTCTCTTTCAGGGATTACTTTTATAACTTTTTATGTTTTGGGCCGACTTCATCATGTCGGGCCCTTCTAAGTTATTTTTGTAATCCTCTTTCTTGAACCTTGTTAAGATCTCTTTCAGGGATTACTTTTATAACTTTTATGTTTTGGGCCGACTTCATCATGTCGGGCCCTTCTAAGTTATTTTTGTAATCTTCTTTCTTGGACCTTGTACAGGTCTCTTTCAGGGATTACTTTTATAACTTTTATGTTTTGGGCCGACTTCATCATGTCGGGCCCTTTTAAGTTATAGTAATCCTCTTTTATAGGGCTGGCCAGACCTCTTTCCAGGGATTTACTTATAACTTTGGTTATTGCAACTTGTCTGACTTCTTTACGCCGGCCAGTCTTTAAGTTATTTTTTAGCAATTCATTTTATTAAGACCTCGTCAGGTCCTTTCTATGGATCACTTTCGATAACTTCTTGCATTATTCTATTTTCATCTTTGCTGATTTTGTAGAAATTGGGTTTAATCCTCATTTGGTCGACCTTTTAATGAATTTGGTTTTCATCTCTGTTGGTCTTTATCGTGATCGTGTAGTGAATTTGATTTTCACTTTCTGCCGATCTGTAGCTTTATAATCAGACGATGAATATTTCAGATTAATGCGGCTTGAGAATTTGTAGAAGATCTAAACAGATTTTTTTCAAAAGAAAATGCAAATATACATGGGGGAGTTTTATCTCTCTAAGTCGGGTGATTTGTAGGTCTTGCCTTGGCGTCTCATTAAAAAACCTTTTTCAGGAAAAAGAGTGTGCCTTATCCTAAGATCCTTTATCATCCCTAACTATAGTACCTTCTTAAGTTTCAGGCGTGCCATGACCTAGGAAGCTCTCGTCCATCGAGTTCGGACAGTCTGTAGTAGCCCTTTCCAAGTACTTCTATGACTCGGTAGGGTCCTTTCCAGTTTGCTGCCAGCTTTCCTTTTTCCGATCGAGTTGTTCCGATATCATTTCGGATTAGGATGAGGTCGTTCCCAGCAAAAACTTGTTGTACTACCTTTTGATTGTATCTCGAAGCCATTCGACGTTTTAACGATTCTTCCCTTATCCGAGCTCTTTCTTGGACTTTGTTGGCAGCTTCGGCTTGTCCATTGGCTTGGGGATATTCTACGGACGAGAATTGTTGTTTTATGTTCAAGTCGGCCACTAACTTTCTGAAGCCTGCATCTGTGAATTGGGTACCATTGTCTGTGGTGATGGAGTATGGAACCCCCTTGTGACAATATTCCTATATAGGAATTTTCGACTTCTTTGAGTAGTGGCATTAGCTAGGAGTTCTGCCTCGATCCACTTTGTGAAATAGTCTACTGATGAGCGGATAATTTATACACTTTTTGGCATTGTTTTTAGGTAGTTTTTAGTAAGTTCAAGCTACTTTTAGGGATGTTTTCATTAGTTTTTATGTTAAATTCATATTTCTGGACTTTACTATGAGTTTGTGTGTTTTTCTGTGATTTCAGGTAAATTCTGACTGAAATTGAGGGATTTGAGCAAAACTCTGAAAAAGGCTGACAAAAGGACTGCTGATGCTGTTGGATTCTGACCTCCCTGCACTCGAAATGGATTTTCTGGAGCTACAGAACTCCAATTGGCGCGCTCTCAACGGCGTTGGAAAGTAGACATCCAGGGCTTTCCAGAAATATATAATAGTCCATACTTTATTCGAAGAATGACGACGTAACTTGGCGTTGAACGCCAAGTACATGCTCCTTTCTGGAGTTAAACGCCAGAAAAACGTCATGATCCGGAGTTGAACGCCCAAAACACGTCATAACTCAAAGTTCAACTCCAAGAGAAGCCTCAGCTCGTGGATTGATCAAGCTCAGCCCAAGCATACACCAAGTGGGCCCCGGAAGTGGATTTATGCATCATTTACTTACTCATGTAAACCCTAGTAGCTAGTCTAGTATATATAGGACATTTATCTATTGTATTAGACATCTTTTGACAGTTTAATCTCTTTGAATATTCGGTCACTTGATCATGGAGAGGGCTGGCCATTCGGCCATGCCTGAACCTCTTTCACTTATGTATTTTCAACGGTGGAGTTTCTGCACACCATAGATTAAGGGTGTGGAGCTCTGCTGTACCTCAAGTATTAATGCAATTCTATCTTCTTTTATTCAAATGCTATCTTAGTTTTATTCCAAGATATTCATTCGTACCCAAGAACATGATGAATGTGATGAGTTAGATAACCCTCATTATCATTCTCACTTATGAACGCGCGTGATTGACAACCACTTCCGTTCTACATGCAACCGAGCTTGAATGTGTATCTCTTAGATTCCCCAACAGAATCTTCGTGGTATAAGCTAGATAGATGGCGGCATTTATGAGGATCCGGAAAGTCTCACCTTGTCTGTGGTATTCCGAGTAGGATCCTGGGAATCCGGAAAGTCTAACCTTGTCTGTGGTATTCCGAGTAGGATTCCGGTAATGAATGACTGTGACGTGCTTCAAACTTGCAAGTGCTGGGCGTTAGTGACAGACGCAAAAGAATCAAGGGATTCTATTCCAGTAGGCGCGGGAACCAACCAGTGATTAGCCGTACTGTGACAGAGTGCGTGAGCATTAGTTTTCACTGCGAGGATGGGATGTAGCCATCAACCATGGGTGATGCCTCCAGACGATTAGCCGTGCGATTGACAACCGCATAGGACCATTTTCCCGAGAGGATTGAAAGTAGCCACCGCTGATGGTGAACCCCTATACAAAGCTTGCCATGGAAAGGAGTAAGAAGGATTGAGTTGAAGCAGTGGGAAGGCAGGCGTCCTTGGGCCATACAGCATCTCCATCCACTTATCTGAAATTCCTACCAATGAATCTACATAAGTATTCTATCCATTTTATTATTCCTTTTTATTTATTATTTATTCCAATAATCACAATTACCCTTTAATCTGTCTAACTGAGATCTACAAGGTGACCATAGCTTGCTTCATACCAACAATCTCTGTGGATTCGACCCTTACTCACGTAAGGTTTATTACTTGGACGACCCAGTACACTTGCTGGTTAGTTGAACGGAGTTGTGAATTCAACCAGTGCCATAATAGTGATTTCATACAAAGACAAACAACTTGAAAAGAATAGTGATCACAATTTCGTCCACCAAGTTTTTGGCGCCGTTGCCGGGGATTGTTCGAGTATGGACAACTGACGATTCATCTTGTTGCTCAGATTAGGTAATTTTCTTTTCAAAAATCTTTTTCAAAATGTTTCTTTTATTTTTCGTTTTTCTAAAGTGTATTTTCGAAAAAATAGAATAAAAATACAAAAAAATTAGAAAATCATAAAAACTAAAAATATTTTGTGTTTCTTGTTTGAGTCTTGAGTCAATTTTTAAGTTTGGTGTCAATTGCATGCTTTAAAAATTTTTTTTCTTGCATTTTTTCGAAAATCCATGCATTCATAGTGTTCTTCATGATCTTCAAGTTGTTCTTGGTAAGTCTTCTTGTTTGATCTTGATGTTTTCTTGTTTTGTATTATTTGTTGTTTTTCATGTGCATTTTTGCATTCATATCTTCCATGCATTAAAGATTTCTAAGTTTGGTGTCTTGCATGTTTTCTTTGCATCAAAATTTTTCGAAATTGTGTTCTTGATGTTCATCATGATCTTCAAAGTGTTCTTGGTGTTCATCTTGACATTCATAGCATTCTTGCATGCATTCATGGTTTTGATCTAAAAATCTCATGCATTAAGTATTTTTGTTGTTTTTCTCTCTCATAATTAAAAATTCAAAAATCAAAAAAATATCTTTTCCTTATTTCCCTCCAAATTTTCGAAATTTTGGGTTGACTTGGTCAAAAATTTTCAAAATTAGTTATTTCTTACTAGTCAAGTCAAAATTTCAATTTTAAAAATCTTATCTTTTCAAAATCTCTTTCAAAAATCATATCTTTTTCATTTTTTTCTATTTTTTTTCGAAAATTTCAAAAATCTTTTTCAAATTATTTTCAAAATCTTTTTCTTATCTTTATATGTAATTTTCGAAAATTCACTAATAATTAATGTGATTGGTTCAAAAAAAATTTGAAGTTTGTTACTTTCTTGTTAAGAAAGGTTCAATCTTTAAGTTCTAGAATCTTATCTTGTAGTTTCTTGTTAGTGAAGTAAGTAATTTCAAAATTTTTGAATTAAATCTTTTTATCTTTTATTTGATCTTTTTCAAAAATTTTATCTTTTTCAAAATTTGATTTCAAAATATCTTATCTAACTTACTATCTTCTTATCTTTTTCAATTTTGATTTCAAATCTTTTTCAATCAACTAACTAACTTTTTGTTTGTTTCTTATCTTTTTCAAAACCACCTAACTACTTTTCCCTCTCTAATTTTCGAAAATATCTCATCCCTTTTTTCAAAAGTTCTTTTTAATTAATTAATTGTTTCATGTTTTAAATTTTAATTACATTTTATCTCTAATTTTCGAAAATCACTAACCCCTTTTCAAAAATTATTTTCGAAATATCCCTTCTCTTTTCTTATTCTATTTAATTATTTAATTACTAACACTTCTCTTCACCTCTCTTCATCCATAAATCCGAATCCATTCTTCATTCTTCTACCCCTTCTTTTTCTACTAACATAAAGGAATCTCTATACTGTGACATAGAGGATTCCTCTTCTTTTCTTGTTTTCTTCTCTTTCATATGAGCAGGAACAAGGATAAAGGCACTCTTGTTGAAATTGATCCAGAACCTGAAAGGACTCTGAAGAGAAAATTAAGAGAAGCTAATTTAAATCATTCTAAAGGTAACCTTTCAGAAATATTAGAACAAGAGAAGGAGATGGCCGAAAATAATAATAATGCAAGGAGAATGCTTGGTGACTTCACAAAGCCAACATCCAAGTTTGATGGAAGAAGCATCTCCATTCCTGCCATTGGAGCCAATAACTTTGAGCTTAAGCCTCAACTAGTTGCTTTAATGCAACAAAACTGCAAGTTTTATGGACTTTCATCTGAAGATCCTTATCAGTTTTTAACTGAGTTCTTGCAGATCTGTGAGACTGTGAAGACGAATGGAGTTGATCCTGAAGTCTACAGACTCATGCTTTTCCCTTTTGCTGTAAGAGACAGAGCTAGAGTATGGTTGGATTCACAACCCAAGGATAGCCTGGACTCATGGGATAAGCTTGTCACTGCATTCTTAGATAAATTCTTTCCTCCTCAAAAGCTGAGCAAGCTGAGAGTGGATGTTCAAACCTTCAAACAAAAAGATGGTGAATCCCTCTATGAAGCTTGGGAAAGATACAAGCAGCTGACCAAAAGATGTCCATCTGACATGTTTTCAGAATGGACCATATTAGATATATTCTATTATGGTCTCTCTGAATTTTCGAAAATGTCATTGGACCATTCTGCAGGTGGATCTATTCACCTAAAGAAAATGCCTGAAGAGGCTCAAGAACTCATTGACATGGTTGCAAATAACCAGTTCATGTACACTTCTGAGAGGAATTCCGTGAACAATGGGGTACCTCAGAAGAAAGGAGTTCTTGAAATTGATGCTCTGAATGCCATACTGGCTCAGAACAAAATGTTGACTCAACAGGTCAACATAATCTCTCAAAATCTGAATGGATTGCAACATGCATCCAACAGTACTAGAGAGGCAGCTTCTGAAGAAGCTTATGATCCTGAAAACCCTGCCATGGCAGAGGTTAATTACTCAGGTGAACCTTATGGAAACACCTATAACTCATCATGGAGAAATCATCCAAATTTCTCTTGGAAGGATCAACAAAAACCTCAACAAGGTTTTAACAATGGTGGACGCAATAGGCTGGGCAATAGCAAGCCATATCCATCATCTTCTCAGCAACAGACAGAGAACTCTGAACAAAACAATTCTAATTTAGCCAATATAGTCTCTGATCTGTCAAAGGCCACTTTCAGTTTCATGAATGAAACAAGATCCTCCATTAGAAATCTGGAGGCACAAGTAGGCCAGCTGAGTAAGAAAGTCATTGAAACCCCTCCCAGTATTCTCCCAAGCAATACAGAAGAGAATCCAAAAGGAGAGTGCAAGGCCATTGACATAATCAATATGGCCGAATGCACAAGGGAGGAGAAGGACGAAAATCCTAGTGAGGAAGACCTCCTGGGACGTCCCTCAAGCAAGAAGGAGCTTCCTATTAAGGATCCTGAGGAATCTGAGGCTCATCTAGAGACCATAGAGATTCCATTGAACCTCCTTCTGCCATTCATGAGCTCTGAAGACTATTCTTCCTCTGAAGAGGATGAAGATGTGACTGGAGAGCAAGTTGCTCAATATTTAGGAGCCATCATGAAGCTGAATGCCAAGCTGTTTGGTAATGAGACTTGGGAAAGTGAACCTCCCTTGCTCATTAGTGAACTAGATACTTGGATTCAGAAAACACTACCTCAAAAGAGACAAGATCCTGGCAAGTTTCTAATACCTTGTACCATAGGCACCATGAGCTTTGAAAAAGCTCTATGTGATCTGGGGTCAGGGATAAACCTTATGCCACTCTCTGTAATGGAGAAGCTGGGGATCATTGAAGTACAACCTGCTTTGTTCTCATTACAATTGGCAGATAAGTCAATGAGACAAGCTTATGGAATAGTAGAGGACGTGCTAGTAAAGGTTGAAGGCCTTTACATCCCTACTGATTTCATAATCCTAGACACTAGGAAGGAAGATGATGAATGCATCATCCTAGGAAGACCTTTCCTAGCCACAGCAGGAGCTGTGATAGATGTCAACAGAGGTGAGTTAGTCCTTCAATTGAATGGGGACTACCTTGTGTTTAAGACACATGGCCATCCCTCTGTGACAAAAGAGAGTAAGCATGAAGAGCTTCTCTCAGTTCAGAGTCAAGAAGAGCCTCCACAGTCAAACTCTAAGTTTGGTGCTGTGAGGCCACAACCAAACTCTAAGTTTGGTGTTCAAACTCCATATCCAAACTCTAAGTTTGGTGTTGGGACCACACTTAAATTGACCTGATCACCTTGTGGCTCCATGAGAGCCACTGTCAAGCTATTGACATTAAAGAAGCGCTTGTTGGGAGGCAACCCAATTTTAATTATCTAATTTTATTTTATTTTGTTTTCTTTGTTATTTTTGTGTTTAATTAGGTACATGATCATGAGGAGTCACGAAAAAATCAAAAAAATTAAAAACAGAGTCAAAAACAGAAGAAAAAAAATTTTCACCCTGGAGGTAGCGCAGACTGGCGTTCAACGCCAGTAAGATGCATCTGTCTGGCGTTCAACGCCAGAACAGAGCACCATTCTGGCGTTGAACGCC
The DNA here is from genome assembly GCF_014773155.1 of Arachis stenosperma. Taxonomy (NCBI): domain Eukaryota; kingdom Viridiplantae; phylum Streptophyta; class Magnoliopsida; order Fabales; family Fabaceae; genus Arachis; species Arachis stenosperma. The sequence goes on from NC_080383.1 coordinate 68,109,041, forward strand.
CAAAACAAGCAACAACCTGGCGTTAAACGCCAGGATGGTGCACGAAGAGGACAAGCTGGCGCTGAATGCCAGAAACAAGCATGAAACTGGCGTTCAACGCCAGAAACATGCATTACATGGGCGTTGAACGCCCAGAACATGCACCAATGGGCGTTTAAACGCCAGAATGACGCATGAAGGCATTTTACATGCCTATAGGGTGAAGGAATGGTATTTCTTTTCACCTCAGGATCTGTGGACCCCACAGGATCCCCACCTCAGGATCTGTGGACCCCACAGGATCCCCACCTAACATATTCCCACCTTACCTTTTAATCCTAATCACACTCTCCTAATCCAAATCTCATTCTTCCCCATGTCACAATTCCCAATATTCTTCATCAATCACCTCAATTCCTCTTCCCAATTACCCCATTCACCATTCACATCACCCTCCTCTTCCCCATACTGCCACCTACCCTCATAGAATTCAAATTCAATTTCCCACCCATTCCCACCCAAATGGCCGAAACCCACCCTCCCCTCTCCCTATAAATACCCTTCAATTCTTCTTCATTTTCACACAACAATAACCCCTTCTTCTCCCATATAGCCGAACCTACTTCTCTCCCTCTCTACCATATTCCCTTCTTCTTCTTCTACTATTCTTTTCTTTCTTGCTCGAGGACGAGCAAATTTTAAGTTTGGTGTGGTAAAAGCATAAGTTTTTTTGTTTTTCCATTACCAATGGCACCTAAGGCCGGAGTTTCCTCAAGAAAAGGAAAAGGGAAGGCAAAAGCTTCCACCTCCGAGTCATGGGAGATGGAAAGATTCATCTCCAAGAGCCATCAAGACCACTTCTATGATGTTGTGGCAAAGAAAAAGGTGATCCCTGAGGTCCCTTTCAAGCTCAAGAAGAATGAATATCCGGAGATCCGACATGAAGTTCAAAGAAGAGGTTGGGAAGTCATAACCAACCCCATGCAACAAGTCGGAATATTAATGGTTCAAGAGTTCTATGCCAATGCATGGATCACTAGGAACCATGACCAAGGTATGAACCCAAGCCCAAAAAATTATCTCACAATGGTTAGGGGGAAATACTTGGATTTCAGTCCGAAAAATGTAAGGTTGGCATTCCACTTGCCTATGATGCAAGGTGATGAACGCCCCTACACAAGAAGGGTCAACTTTAATCAAAGGTTGGACCAAGTCCTAATGGACATATGTGTGGAAGGCGCCCAATGGAGAATAGACTCCAAAGGCAAACCGGTCCAACTAAGAAGACTGGACCTCAAGCCTGTAGCTAGAGGATGGTTGGAGTTCATCCAAAGATCCATCATCCCTACAAGCAACCGATCTGAAGTTACTGTGGATCGGGCCATCATGATCCATAGCATCATGATTGGAGAGGAAGTAGAGGTTCATGAGGTCATCTCCAATGAACTCTACAAAATAGCTGATAAGTCCTCACCTATGGCACGGCTAGCCTTCCCTCACCTTATTTGCCATCTATGTTACTCAGCTGGAGTTATCATAGAAGGAGATGTCTCCATTGAAGAAGACAAGCCCATCACCAAGAAGAGGATGGAGCAAGCAAGAGAAGCTCCTCACGGCCCTCAAGAAGCACATGAGGAAGCTCATCATCAACAAATTCCTGAGATACCTCAAGGAATGCACTTTCCTCCCAACAACTATTGGGAGCAACTCAACACCTCCTTGGAAGATTTAAGCCATAATGTGGAACAATTAAGGGTGGAACATCATGAGCACTCCATCATTCTCCAAGAAATAAGAGAAGATCAAAGAGCAATGAGGGAGGAGCAACAAAGGCAAGGAAGGGACATAGAAGAATTGTAGAACATCATTGGTCCTTCAAGAAGAAGACGCCACTAAAGGTGGATTCATTCCTTGTTCTTTATTTCTTTCTGTTTTGGTTTTTAATGTTATGTTTAATTATGTTTTGTGTCTCTATTTCATGATCATTAGTATGTAACCATGCCTTAAAGCTATGAATAAATTCCATTAGTCCTTCACTTTTCTTAAAAGAAAAATGTTTTAATTCAAAAGAACAAGAAGTACATAATTTTCGAAATTATTATTGAATTTAGTTTAATTATATTGATGTGGTGACAATACTTTTTGTTTTCTGAATGAATGATTGAACAGTGCATATGTCTTTTGATCTTGTTGTTTATGAGTGTTAAAATTGTTGGTTCTTGAAAGAATGATGAACAAAGAGAAATGTTATTGATGATCTGAAAAACATCATGAAATTGATTCTTGAAGCAAGAAAAAGCAGCAAAAAAAAAGGGGGCGGAAATTTTAAAAAGCAAGGATCCAAGGCTTTGAGCATTAATGGATAGGAGGGCCCAAGGAAATTAAATCCAGGCCTAAGCGGCTAAATCAAGCTGTCCCTAACCATGTGCTTGTGTCATGAAGGTCCAAGTGAAAAGCTTGAGACTGAATGGTTAAAGTCGTGATCCAAAGCAAAAGAGTGTGCTTAAGAGCTCTGGACACCACTAACTGGGGACTCTAGCAAAGCTGAGTCACAATCTGAAAAGGTTCACCCAGTTATGTGTCTGTGGCATTTATGTATCCGGTGGTAATACTGGAAGACAAAATGCTTAGGGCCACAGCCAAGACTCATGAGCAGCTGTGTTCAAGAATCAACATGCTTAACTAGGAAAGTCAATAACACTATCCAAAATTCTAAGTTCCTAGAGAAGCCAATCATTCTAAACTTCAAAGGAAAAAGTGAGATGCCAAAACTGTTCAGAAGCAAAAAGCTACAAGTCCCGCTCATTTAATTATAATTAATATTCATTGATATTTCTGAATTTATAGTATATTCTCTTCTTTTTATCCTATTTGATTTTCAGTTGCTTGGGGACAAGCAACAATTTAAGTTTGGTGTTGTGATGAGCGGATAATTTATACGCTTTTTGGCATTGTTTTTAGGTAGTTTTTAGTAAGTTCAAGCTACTTTTAGGGATGTTTTCATTAGTTTTTATGTTAAATTCACATTTCTGGACTTTACTATGAGTTTGTGTGTTTTTCTGTGATTTCAGGTAAATTCTGACTGAAATTGAGGGATTTGAGCAAAACTCTGAAAAAGGCTGACAAAAGGACTGCTGATGCTGTTGGATTCTGACCTCCCTGCACTCGAAATGGATTTTCTGGAGCTACAGAACTCCAATTGGCGCGCTCTCAACGGCTTGGAAAGTAGACATCCAGGGCTTTCCAGAAATATATAATAGTCCATACTTTATTCGAAGAATGACGACGTAACTTGGCGTTGAACGCCAAGTACATGCTCCTTTCTGGAGTTAAACGCCAGAAAAACGTCATGATCCGGAGTTGAACGCCCAAAACACGTCATAACTCAAAGTTCAACTCCAAGAGAAGCCTCAGCTCATGGATTGATCAAGCTCAGCCCAAGCATACACCAAGTGGGCCCCGGAAGTGGATTTATGCATCATTTACTTACTCATGTAAACCCTAGTAGCTAGTCTAGTATATATAGGACATTTATCTATTGTATTAGACATCTTTTGACAGTTTAATCTCTTTGAATATTCGGTCACTTGATCATGGAGAGGGCTGGCCATTCGGCCATGCCTGAACCTCTTTCACTTATGTATTTTCAACGGTGGAGTTTCTGCACACCATAGATTAAGGGTGTGGAGCTCTGCTGTACCTCAAGTATTAATGCAATTCTATCTTCTTTTATTCAAATGCTATCTTAGTTTTATTCCAAGATATTCATTCGTACCCAAGAACATGATGAATGTGATGAGTTAGATAACCCTCATTATCATTCTCACTTATGAACGCGCGTGATTGACAACCACTTCCGTTCTACATGCAACCGAGCTTGAATGTGTATCTCTTAGATTCCCCAACAGAATCTTCGTGGTATAAGCTAGATAGATGGCGGCATTTATGAGGATCCGGAAAGTCTCACCTTGTCTGTGGTATTCCGAGTAGGATCCTGGGAATCCGGAAAGTCTAACCTTGTCTGTGGTATTCCGAGTAGGATTCCGGTAATGAATGACTGTGACGTGCTTCAAACTTGCAAGTGCTGGGCGTTAGTGACAGACGCAAAAGAATCAAGGGATTTTATTCCAGTAGGCGCGGGAACCAACCAGTGATTAGCCGTACTGTGACAGAGTGCGTGAGCATTAGTTTTCACTGCGAGGATGGGATGTAGCCATCAACCATGGGTGATGCCTCCAGACGATTAGCCGTGCGATTGACAACCGCATAGGACCATTTTCCCGAGAGGATTGAAAGTAGCCACCGCTGATGGTGAACCCCTATACAAAGCTTGCCATGGAAAGGAGTAAGAAGGATTGAGTTGAAGCAGTGGGAAGGCAGGCGTCCTTGGGCCATACAGCATCTCCATCCACTTATCTGAAATTCCTACCAATGAATCTACATAAGTATTCTATCCATTTTATTATTCCTTTTTATTTATTATTTATTCCAATAATCACAATTACCCTTTAATCTGTCTAACTGAGATCTACAAGGTGACCATAGCTTGCTTCATACCAACAATCTCTGTGGATTCGACCCTTACTCACGTAAGGTTTATTACTTGGACGACCCAGTACACTTGCTGGTTAGTTGAACGGAGTTGTGAATTCAACCAGTGCCATAATAGTGATTTCATACAAAGACAAACAACTTGAAAAGAATAGTGATCACAATTTCGTCCACCATCTACCCCTACTATGAGGAATTTAACTTGTCCCAATCCCTGAGGGAAGGGTCCAAGAAGGTCGAGTCCCCATTTTGCGAATGGCCAAGGTGAGGTTACACTGATGAGTTCCTCTGGCGGGGCGATGTGAAAGTTGGCATGTTTCTGACATGGTGGATGATGAGCGGATAATTTATATGCTTTTTTGCATTGTTTTTTTAGGTAGTTTTTAGTAGGATCTAGCTACTTTTAGGGATGTTTTTATTAGTTTTTATGCAAAATTCACATTTCTGGACTTTACTATGAGTTTTTGTGTTTTTCTGTGATTTCAGGTATTTTTTGGCTGAAATTGAGGGACTTGAGCAAAAATCTGATTCAGGCTAAAAAAGGACTGCTGAAGTTGTTGGATTCTGACCTCCCTGCACTCGAAATGGATTTTCTGGAGCTACAGAACTCCAAATAGTGCGCTCTCAATTGCGTTGGAAAGTAGACCTCAAAGGCTTTCCAGCAATATTTAATAGTCCATATTTATTCGAGTTTAGATAACGCAACTGGCGTTTAACTCCAGTTCCATGCTGCATTCTGGAGTAAAACACCAGAAATACGTCACAAACCAAAGTTAAACGCCAAAACACGTTACAATTTGGCGTTTAACCCCAAGAGAAGCCTCTGCACGTATAAAGCTCAAGCTCAGCCCAAGCACACATCAAAGTGGGCCCCAGAAGTGGATTTCTGCACTTAGACTTATTTCTGTAAACCCTAGTAACTAGTTTAGTATAAATAAAACTTTTTACTATTGTATTCAGAGTTTTCTTGGAGGAGGGATCTTTAATCAGTGTATGCGATTTTAGACCTTCATGGGGGCTGGCCATCCGGCCATGCCTGGACCATCACTTATGTATTTTCAACGGTGGAGTTTCTACACACTATAGATTAAGGTGTGGAGCTCTGCTGTACCTCGAGTATTAATGCAATTACTACTGTTTTCAATTCAATTCATGCTTATTCTTATTCTAAGATATTCGTTCGCGCTTCAACCTGATGAATGTGATCACCTGTGACACTCATCACCATTCTCAACCTATGAACGCGTGCCTGACAACCACCTTCGTTCTACTTTCGATTGACTGGGTATCTCTTGGATTCCTTAATCAGAATCTTCGTGGTATAAGCTAGAATTATTGGGGGCCATTCCTAAGATCCAGAAAGTTTAAACCTTGTCTGTGGTATTCCGAGTAGGATCTGAGATGGGAAGACTGTGACGAGCTTCAAACTCGTGAGTGTTGGGCATAGTGACAGACGTAAAAGGATCACTGGATTCTATTCCAATATGATCGAGAACCGACAGATGATTAGTCGTGCGGTGACAGCGCATTTGAACCATTTTCACTAGAGGACGGGAGGTAGCCATTGACGCTAGTGAAACCCGAACATACAGCTTGCCATGGAAAGGAGTAAGAATGATTGGAGGAAAGCAGTAGGAAAGCAGAGATTCAGAAGGAACACAGTATCTTCATGCGCTTGTCTGAATTTCCCACCAATGAATTACATAAGTATCTCTATCTTTATTTTATGCTTTATTTATCTTTATATTCGAAAACCATTATAACCATTTGAATCCGCCTGACTGAGATTTACAAGATGACCATAGCTTGCTTCATACCGACAATCTCCGTGGGATCGACCCTTATTCACGTAAGGTATTACTTGGACGACCCAGTGCACTTGCTGGTTAGTTGTGCGAAGTTATGACAAAGTGTGATTCACATTTGAGAGCTCCAAGTCTTTGGTGCCATTGTTGATGATCACAATTTCGTGCACCAAGTTTATGGCGCCGTTGCCGGGGATTGTTTGAGTTTATCTTATTGCTCAGATTAGGTAATTTTCTTCTTATTTTCTTTTCAAAAAGTTTTCAAAAATCTTTCAAAATTCTTTTATTTATTTTCATTTTTTTCCAAAAATAAATTTTTGAAAAAACCAAAAAAATTAATAAAATCATAAAATCAACAATATTTTGTGTTTCTTGTTTGAGTATAGAGTCAATTTTTAAGTTTGGTGTCAATTGCATGTTTTTAAAATTTATGCATTTTTTCGAAAAATTCATGCATGGTGTTCTTCATGATCTTCAAGTTGTTCTTGGTAAGTCTTCTTGTTTGATCTTCATATTTTCTTTTTTTGTGTCTTTTATTGTTTTTCATATGCATTTTTGCATTCATAGTGTCTAAGCATGAAAAATTTCTAAGTTTGGTGTCTTGCATATTTTTCTTTTCTTGAAAATTTTTCAAAAATAAGTCTTGATGTTCATCTTGATCTTCAAAGTGTTCTTGGTGTTCGTCTTGACATTCATAGTGTTCTTGCATGCATCATTGGTTTTGATCCAAAATTTTTATGTTTTGGGTCATATTTGTGTTTTTCTCTCTCTTCATTAAAAAATTCAAAAATCAACAAAATATCTTTTCTTTGTTTTACTCATAATTTTCGAAATCTTTGGGTTGACTTAGTCAAAAAATTTTAAAATTAGTTGTTTCTTGTTAGTCAAGTCAAGATTTCAATTTTTAAAAATCCTATCTTTTTAAAATCTTTTTCAAAAATCAAATCTTTTTTTTTTCACTTTTTCTTAATTTTTCGAAAATTGTAAAAATTATTTTTCAAAATCTTTTTCTTAATTTCATTTCAAATTTTTGAAAACTTTACTAACAATTAATGTGATTGATTCAAAAATTTGAAGTTTGTTACTTCCTTGTTAAGAAAGGTTCAATCTTTAAATTCTAGAATCATATCTTTTAATTTCTTGTGAGTCAAGTAATCAATTTTAATTTTAAAAATCAAATCTTTTCCAAAATATCTTTTTCAATCATATCTTTTCAAAATATCTTTTTCAAATCATATCTTTTTCAAAATCAATTTCAAAATCTTTTCCAACTTCTCATCTTTTCAAAATTGATTTTTAAATCTTTTTCAACTAACTAATTGCCTTTTTGTTTGTTTCTTATTTGTTTCAAAACCATCTAACTACTTCTTTCTCTCTAATTTTCGAAAATTTCTCACCCTTTTTCAAAATTCTTTTTCATTAAATAATTGTTTCAAATTTTAATTTTAATTTTATTTCTTCTCTTAATTTTCAAAAATCACTAACTATTTTTCAAAACAATTTTCGAAAACCCTTCCCTCTCATCTCTTTCTATTTATTTATTCATTTACTAACACTTCTCTTCATCTTAAAATTCGAACCCTCTCTTCTCTTTTGTGTTCGAATTTTTCTCTTCTTTATTCTTATTCATCTTTTCTTCTACTCACATAAAGGAATCTCTATACTGTGACATAGAGGATTCCTTTTCTTTTCTGTTCTCTTCTTTTTCATATGAGCAGGAGCAAGGATAAGGACATTCTTGTTGATGCAGATCCTGAACCTGAAAGGACTCTGAAGAAGAAGCTAAGAGAAGCTAAAGTACAACAATCCAGAAAAAACCTTACAGAGAACCTCGAAAAAGAAAGAGACATGGCCGAACCCAATAACAATGGTGGAGGCGCAAGGAGGATGCTTGGTGATTATACTACACCTACTTCCAATTTTTATGGAAGAAGCATCTCAATCCCGGCCATTGGAGCAAACAATTTTGAGCTGAAGCCTCAACTAGTTGCTCTAATGCAACAGCACTGCAAGTTTCATGGACTTCCATCAGAAGATCCTTATCAGTTTTTAACTAATTCTTGCAGATCTGTGATACTGTTAAAACTAATGGAGTAGATCCTGAAGTCTACAGGCTCGTGCTTTTCCCTTTTGCTGTAAGATACAAGGCTAGAACATGGTTGGACTCACAATCTAAAGATAGCCTGGACTCTTGGGATAAGCTAGTCACGGCCTTCTTGGCTAAGTTCTTTCTTCCTCAAAAGTTGAGTAAGCTTAGAGTGGATGTTCAGACCTTCAAGCAAAAAGATGGTGAATCCCTCTATGAAGCTTGGAAAAGATACAAGCAGTTGACCAAAAAGTGTCCTTCTGACATGCTTTCAGAGTGGACCATTTTGGATATATTCTATGATGGTCTATCTGAGTTCTCTAAGATGTCACTGGACCATTCTACAGGTGGATCCATTCACCTAAAGAAAACACCTGCAGAAGCTCAAGAACTCATTGACATGGTTGCAAATAACCAGTTCATGTACACTTCTGAAAGGAATCCTATGAATAATGGGATGCCTCAGAGGAAAGGAGTTCTTGAAATTGATGCTCTGCATGCCATATTGGCTCAGAACAAAATGTTGACTCAGCAAGTCAACATGAATTCTCAGAGTCTGAATGGATGGCAAAATGCATCCAACAGTACTAAAGAGACATCTTCTGAAGAAGAAGCTTATGATCCTGATAACCCTGCAATGGCAGAGGTGAATTACATGGGTGAACCTTATGGAAACACCTATAATTCCTCATGGAAAAATCATCCAAATTTCTCATGGAAGGATCAACAAAAGCCTCAACAAGGCTTTAATAATAGTGGAAGAAATAGGTTTAGCAATAGCAAGCCTTTTCCATCATCTTCTCAGCAACAAACAGAGAATTCTGAGCAGAGCCCCTCTAGCTTAGCAAACATAGTCTCTAATCTATCTAAGGCCACTTTAAGTTTCATGAATGAAACAAGGTCCTCCATTAGAAACTTGGAGGCACAAGTGGGTCAGCTGAGTAAGAAAATCACTGAAACTCCTCCTAGTACTCTCCCAAGCAATACAGAAGAGAATCCAAAAAGAGAGTGCAAGGCCATTAATATTATCAAAATGGCCGAATCCAAAGAAGAAGGGGAGGACGTGAATCCCAATGAGGAAGACCTCATGGGACGTCCCCCAGACAGAAAGGAGTTCCCTATTGAGGACCTAAAGGAATCTGAGGCTCATATAGAGACCATAGAGATTCCATTAAACTTCCTTCTGCCATTCATGAGCTCTGAGAACTATTCTTCCTCTGAAGAGGACGAAGATGTAACTGAAGAGCATGTTGCTCAATATCTAGGAGCCATCATGAAGCTGAATGCCAAGTTATTTGGTAATGAGATTTGAGAAGATGAACCTCCCTTGCTCATTAGTGAACTAGATAAATGGGTTCAGCAAACTCTACCTCAAAAGAAACAAGATCCTGGTAAATTTTTAATATCCTGTACCATAGCCACCATGACCTTTGAGAAGGCTCTGTGTGACCTGGGGTCAGGTATAAATCTTATGCCACTCTCTGTAATGGAGAAACTGGGGATCTTTGAGGTATAAGCTGCAAGAATCTCATTAGAGATGGCAGACAAGTCAATAAAACAAGCTTATGGATTGGTAGAGGACGTGTTGGTAAAGGTTAAAGGCCTTTATATCCCTGCTGATTTCATAATCTTAGCCACTGGAAAGGACGAGAATGAATCCATCATTCTTGGAAGATCCTTCCTAGCCACAGCAAAAGCTGTGATTGATGTTGACAGAGGTGAACTAGTCCTTCAATTGAATGGGGACTACCTTGTGTTTAAAGCTCAAGGTTATCCTTCTGTAAACAAGGAAAAGAGGCACGATAAGCTTCTCTCAATACAGAGTCAAACAAAGCCCTCACAATCAAACTCTAAGTTTGGTGTTGGGAGGCCACAACCAAACTCTAAGTTTGGTGTTGAACCCCCACATTCAAATTCTAAGTTTGGTGTTGGGAGATCCCAACAATGCTCTGAACATCTGTGAAGCTCCATGAGAGCTCACTGTAAAGCTATTGACATTAAAGAAGCGCTTGTTGGGAGGCAACCTAATTTTTATTTATCTATGTTTTCTATTGTTCTTTTATGTCTTCTTAGGTTCATGATCATGTGGAGTCACAAAAATAACTACAAAAATCAAAGAAAAATAAAAAATAGCATAAAAAACAGCACACCATGGAGGAAGAGCTTACTGGCGTTTAAACGCCAGTAAGGAGCATATGGTTGGCGTTTAATGCCAGAACATAGCAAGAAGCTGGCGTTGAACGCCGAAAACAAGCAGCAGTCTGGCGTTTAAACGCCAGGATTGCACCATGAGGAAAGCTGGCGTTAAACGCCAAAAACAAGCAGCAAAGTGGCGTTTAACGCCATAAACAAGTATAGAGCTGGTGTTTAACACCAGAAACAAGCAGCAGTCTGGCGTTAAACGCCAAGATTGCATACAAAGGGCATTTTACACGCCTAAATGGTGCAAGGATGATTAATCCTTGACACCTCAGGATCTGTGGATCCCACAGGATCCCCACCTACCTCAACTCACCTTCTCTCTTCTTCTCACAATCCAATAACACTCTTCCCCAAATACCCTTCACCAATCACCTCAATCTCTCTTCCCCATCACCTCTTCACCACTCACATTCATCCACTCTTTCCCATAAACCCCACCTACCTTCAAAATCAAAATCCTTTCCCTCCCAAACCCAACCCCTAATGACCGAAACCTACCCCTTCTCCCACTCCTAAATAAACCCTTCAACACTCCTTCATTCTTCACATACAACAATCAATCCTTCTCCCCTTGGCCGAACCCTAAACCTCCCTCCATCTCCTTCATTTTCTTCCTCATCTTCTCATATTCTTTCTTCTTTTGCTCGAGGATGAGCAACATTCTAAGTTTGGTATGGTAAAAGCATAGCTTTTTTGTTTTTCCATAACCATTTATGGCACCTAAGGCCGGAGAAACCTCTAGAAAGAGGAAAGGAAAGACAAAAGCTTCCACCTCCGAGTCATGAGAGATGGAGAGATTCATCTCAAAAGTCCATCAAGACCACTTCTATGATGTTGTGGCCAAGAAGAAGGTGATCCCTGAGGTCCCTTTCATGCTCAAGAAAAATGAGTATCTGGAGATCCGAGATGAGATCCAAAGAAGAGGTTGGGAAGATCTTACCAACCCCATTCAACAAGTCGGAATCCTAATGCTTCAAGAGTTCTATGCAAACACATGGATCACTAGGAACCATGATCAAAGCATGAACCCAAACCCAAAGAATTGGCTTACAATGGTTAGGGGAAAATTCTTAGATTTCAGTCCAAAAAACGTAAGGTTGGCGTTCAACTTGCCTATGATGCAAGAAAATGCACGCCCCTACACTAGAAGGGTCAACTTTGATCAAAGGTTGGACCAAGTCCTCATGGACATATGTGTGGAAGGAGCTCAATAGAAAAGAGACTCAAAAGGCAAGCCGGTATAATTGAGAAGACTGGACCTTAAGCCTGTGGCTAGAGGATGGTTGGAGTTCATCCAACGCTCCATCATCCCCACTAGCAACCGATCCGAAGTAACTGTGGATTGGGCCATCATGATCTATAGCATCATGATTGGAGAGGAAGTAGAAGTTCATGAAGTCATCCCTCTAGAACTCTACAAAGTAGCCGAAAAGCCCTCCACCTTGGCAAGGCTAGCTTTTCCTCATCTCATTTGCCATCTATGCAACTTAGCTGGAGTTGTCATAGAAGGAGATATCCTCCTTGAAGAGGACAAGCCCATCACTAAAAAGAGGATGGAGCAAACAAGAGAGCCTATTCATGGATCTCAAGAGACGCATGAGGAAGCTCATCATCAAGAAATCCCTGAGATGCCTCAAGGGATGCATTTTCCTCCAAATAACTATTGGGAACAACTCAACACTTCTCTAGAAGGATTGAGTCATGACATGAACCAATTAAGGGTGGAACACCAAGAACACTCCATCATTCTCAATGAGATTAGAGAAGATCAAAGAGCTATAAGGGATGAGCAACAAAGGCAAGGAAGAGACAAAGAGGAGCTCAAGGACACCATTGGTCCTTCAAGAAGAAGGCGCCACCATCACTAAGGTAGACTCATTCCTTAACTTTCTTGTTTTTATCTCTCTGTTTTTCGGTTTTTGAGCTTCATGTTTGTCTATGTTTGTGTCTTTATTACATGATCATTAGTGTCTAGTGTCTATATCTTAAGGCTATGAATAATTCCATGAATCCTTCACCTTTCTTAAATGAAAAATGTTTCTAATACAAAAGAACAAGAAGTACATGAGTTTCGAATTCATCCTTGAAATTAGTTTAATTATATTGATGTGGTGACAATACTTTTTGTTTTCGGAATGAATGCTTGAACAGTGCATATTTTTTATCTTGTTGTTTATGAATGTTAAAATTATTGGCTCTTGAAAGAATGATGAAAAAGAGAAATGTTATTGATGATCTAAAAAATCATAAAATTGATTCTTGAAGCAAGAAAAAGCAGTGAAGATCAAAGCTTGCAAAAAAAAGTGGCAAAAAAAATTAAAGAAAGAAAAAAAAGAAAAAGCAAGCAGAAAAAGCCAATAGCCCTTAAAACCAAAAGACAAGGGTAAAAAGGATCCAAGACTTTGAGCATCAATGGATAGGAGGGCCCAAGAAAATAAATCCAGGCCTAAGCGGCTAAATCAAGTTGTCCCTAACCATGTGCTTGTGGCATGCAGGTCCAAGTGAAAAAGCTTGAGACTGAGTGGTTAAAGTCATGATCTAAAGCATAAAGAGTGTGCTTAAGAGCTCTGGACACCTCTAACTGGGGACTTTAGCAAAGCTGAGTCACAATCTGAAAAGGTTCATCCAGTCATGTGTCTGTGGCATTTATGTATCCGGTGGTAATACTGGAAAACAAAGTGCTTAGGGCCACGGCCAAGACTCATAAAAGTAGCGGTGTTCAAGAATCAACATACTTAACTAGGAGAATCAATAACACTATCTGAACTCTGAGTTCCTATGGATGCCAATCATTCTAAACTTCAAAGGATAAAGTGAGTTGCCAAAACAGTTCAGAAGCAAAAAGCTACAAGTCCCGCTCATCTAATTAGATCTAATATTCATTGATATTTTGGAATTTATAATATATTCTCTTCTTTTTATCCTATTTGATTTTCAGTTGCTTGGAGACAAGCAACAATTTAAGTTTGGTGTTGTGATGAGCGGATAATTTATACGCTTTTTGGCATTATTTTTAGGTAGTTTTTAGTAGGATCTAGCTACTTTTAGGGATGTTTTTATTAGTTTTTATGCAAAATTCACATTTCTGGACTTTACTATGAGTTTGTGTGTTTTTTTGTGATTTCAGGTATTTTCTGGCTGAAATTGAGGGACCTGAGTAAAAATCTGATTCAGGCTGAAAAAGGACTACTGATGTTGTTGGATTCTGACCTCCCTGCACTCGAAAAAAATTTTCTAGAGCTACAAAACTCCAAATGGCTCTCAATTGCGTTGGAAAGTAGACACTCAGGGCTTTCAATCAATATTTAATAGCCCATACTTTATTCGAGTTTAGACGACGCAAACTGGCGTTCAACGCCAGTTCCATGCTGCATTCTGGAGTAAAACGCCAGAAACACGTCACAAACCAGAGTTAAACGCCAAAAACATGTTACAACTTGGCGTTTAACCCCAAGAGAAGCCTCTGCACGTGTAAATCTCAAGCTCAGCCCAAGCACACACCAAAGTGGGCCCCGGAAGTGGATTTCTGCACTTAGACTTATTTCTGTAAACCCTAGTAACTAGTTTAGTATAAATAGAACTTTTTACTATTGTATTCGGAGTTTTCTTGGAGGAGGGATCTTTAATCAGTGTATGCGATTTTAGACCTTCATGGGGGCTGGCCATCCGGCCATGTCTAGACCATCACTTATGTATTTTCAACGGTGGAGTTTCTACACACCATAGATTAACGTGTGGAGCTCTGCTGTACTGGTGCGCGAAATTGTGAACAATACTTTTCACAACTCTCATAATCCCTGGTCATGAACTCCAAAAACTTGGTGGTTCAATTCCATGGCATTACACAACTTCGCACAACTAACCAGCAAGTGCACTGGGTCGTCCAAGTAATACCTTACGTGAGTAAGGGTCGATCCCACGGAGATTGTTAGCATTGAAGCAAGCTATGGTCATCTTGTAAATCTTAGTCAGGCAAACTCAAATGTATATGATGATGAACGAAAATAATATAAAGATAAAGATAGTGATACTTATGTATATCATTGGTGTAAGAGCTTCAGACAAGCGTATGAAGATGCCTTCCCTTCCGTCTCTCTGCTTTCCTGCTGCCTTCATCCAATCCTTTCTTACTCCTTTCCATGGCAAGCTCGTGTAGGGTTTCACTGTTGTCAGCAGCTACCTCCCATCCGCGCAGTGAAAGCTAATGCACGCACTCTGTCACAGTGCTGCCAATCACCGGTTTGGTTCCCTCCCCTACCGGAATAGAATCACTCTTTTGCGTCTGTCACTAACGCCCAGTAGGTTACAGGTTTGAAGCACGTCACAGTCATTCAATCATTGAATCCTACTCAGAATACCACAGACAAGGTTAGACCTTCCGGATTCTCTTGAATGCCGCCATCAGTTCTTGCCTATACCACGAAGACTCTGATCTCACGGAATGGTTGGCTCGTTTGTCAGGCGAGCACTCGGTTGTCAGGCGATCAACCATGCATCGTGCAATCAGGAATCCAAGAGACATTCACTAAGCCTCAGATGCTTGTAGAACAAGAATGGTTGTCAGTCACCTTGTTCATGGGTGAGAATGGTGATGGGCGTCAATCATCACCTTCATCATGTTGAAGAACAAGTGATATCTTGGATAAAGAACAAGCGGAATTGAATGGAAGAACAATAGTAATTGCATTAATACTCGAGGTACAGCAGAGCTCCACACCTAATCTATGGTGTGTAGAAACTCCACCGTTGAAAATACATAAGAACAAAAGTGATCATTGGTTTCGGCCCCAAAGAGGGAACCAGAAGAACCAAGATGAAAATACAATAGTAAAAGGTCCTACTTATAGAAAACTAGTACATAGATGAGTAAATGACATAAAAATCCACTTCCGGGCCCACTTGGTGTGTGTTTGGGCTGAGAAATGAATAAATTTCGTGTAGAGACTCTCCTTGGAGTTAAACGCCAGCTTTAGTGCCAGTTTGGGCGTTTAACTCCCAATTAGGTGCCAGTTCCGGCGTTTAACGCTGGAACTTCTTGAGGTGACTTTGAACGCCGGTTTGGGCCATCAAATCTTGGGCAAAGTATGGACTATTATATATTTCTGGAAAGCCCAGGATGTCTACTTTCCAACGCCGTTGAGAGCGCGCCAATTGGGCTTCTGTAGCTCCAGAAAATCCACTTCGAGTGCAGGGAGGTCAGAATCCAACAGCATCTGCAGTCCTTTTGAGTCTCTGGATCAGATTTTTGCTCAGGACCCTCAATTTCAGTCAGAAAATACCTGAAATCACAGAAAAACACACAAACTCATAGTAAAGTCCAGAAAAGTGAATTTTAATTAAAAACTAATAAAAATATACTAAAAACTAACTAGATCATACTAAAAATATACTAAAAACAATGCCAAAAAGTGTACAATTATCCGCTCATCACAACACCAAACTTAAATTGTTGCTTGTCCCCAAGCAACTGAAAATCAAATAAGATAAAAGAAGAGAATATGCAATGAACTCCAAAAACATCTATGAAGATCAGTATTAATTAGATGAGCGGGGCTTTTAACTTTTTGTCTCTGAATAGTTTTGGCATCTCACTCTATCCCTTGTAATTCAGAATGATTGGCTTCTCTAGGAACTTAGAATCCAGATAGTGTTAATGATTCTCCTAGTGAAGTATGATGATTCTTGAACATAGCTATTTATTGAGTCTTGGTTGTGGCCCAAAGCACTCTGTCTTCCAGTATTACCACCGGATACATACATGCCACAGACACATAATTGGGTGAACCTTTTCAGATTGTGACTCAGCTTTGCTAAAGTCCCCAATTAGAGGTGTCCAGGGTTCTTAAGCACACTCTTTTTTGCCTTGGATCACAACTCTTATTTCTTTCTTTTTCTTCCTTTCTTCTCTTTTTTTTTTTCGTTTGCTTCTTTCTCTTTTTTTTTTTTTGTATTCACTGCTTTTTCTTGCTTCAAGAATCATTTTTAATGATTTTTCAGATCCTCAGTAACATGTCTCCTTTTTCATCATTCTTTCAAGAGCCAACATCCATGAACCACAAATTCAAAAGACATATGCACTGTTCAAGCATACATTCAGAGAACAAAAGTGTTGCCACCACATCAAAATAATTAAACTATTATAAAATTCAGAATTCATGCAATTCTTTCCTTTTCAATTAAGCACGTTTTTATTCAAGAAAGGTGATGGATTCATAGGACATTCATAACTTTAAGGCATAGACACTAAGACACTAATGATCACAAGACACAAACATGGATAACCATAAGCATAAAAATCAAAAAACAGAAGAATAAAGAACAAGGAAATCAAGGAACGGGTCCACCTTAGTGATGGCGGCTCTTTCTTGCTCTTGAAGATCCTATGGAGTGCTTGAGCTCCTCAATGTCTCTTCCTTGTCTTTGTTGCTCCTCCCTCATGATTCTTTGGTCTTCTCTAATTTCATGGAGGAGAATGGAGTGTTCTTGATGCTCCACCCTTAGTTGTCCCATGTTGGAACTCAATTCTCCTAGGGAGGTGTTTACTTGCTCCCAATAGTTTTGTGGAGGAAAGTGCATCCCTTGAGGCATCTCAGGGATCTCATGATGAGAGGGGTCTCTTGTGTGCTCCATCCTTTTCTTGGTAATGGGCTTATCCTCATCAATGGTGATGTCTCCTTCTATGTCAACTCCCACTGAATAACAGAGGTGACAAATGAGATGAGGAAAGGCTAACCTTGCCAAGGTGGAGGTCTTGTCCGCCACCTTATAGAGTTCTTGGGCTATAACCTCATGAACCTCTATTTCTTCTCCAATCATGATGCTATGAATCATGATGGCCCGGTCTATGGTAACTTCGGACCGGTTGCTAGTGGGAATGATTGAGCGTTGTATGAACTCTAACCATCCTCTAGCCACGGGCTTGAGGTCATGCCTTCTCAATTGAACCGGCTTTCCTCTTGAATCTTGCTTCCATTGTGCGCCCTCTTCACATATGGTTGTGAGGACTTGGTCCAACCTTTGATCAAAGTTGACCCTTCTAGTGTAAGGGTGCTCATCTCCTTGCATCATAGGCAAGTTGAACGCCACCCTCACACTCTCCGGACTAAAATCCAAGTATTTCCCCCGAACCATAGTGAGATAATTCTTTGGATTCGGGTTCACATTTTGGTCATGGTTCTTGGTGATCCATGCATTGGCATAGAACTCTTGAACCATCAAGATTCCGACTTGTTGAATGGGGTTGGTGAGTACTTCCCAACCTCTTCTTCGGATCTCATGGCGGATCTCCGGATATTCACCCTTTTTGAGTGAAAAGGGGACTTCGGGGATCACCTTCTTCAAGGCCACAACTTCATAGAAGTGGACTTGATGCACCCTTGAGAGGAATCTATCCATCTCCCATGACTCGGAGGTGGAAGCTTTTGCCTTCCCTTTCCTCTTTCTAGAGGTTTCTCCGGCCTTGGATGCCATAAATGGTTATGAAAAAGCAACGCTTTTACCACACCAAACTTAAAATGTTTGCTCGTCCTCGAGCAAAAGAGGAAAGAAGAGAGTAGAAGAAGAAGAAATGAGGAAGAGGGGGAAGGTGGTGTGTTCGGCCAAGAAGGGGAAGAAAGGGTGTTTAGGTTGTGTGAAAATGAAGGGTTGGAGAAGGGTATTTATAGGAGAGAGGGGGGGCTATGGTTCGGCCATGGAGGGTGGGTTTGGGAGGGAAAGTGGTTTGAATTTGAAGGGTGAGGTTGGTGGGGATTTATGAAGGATGGATGTGAGTGGTGAAGAGAAAGATGGGATTTGATAGGGGAAGGGTTTTTTATTGGGGAAGAGGTATTGAGGTGATTGGTGAATGGGGGAAGAAGAGAGAGATTGATGGTGGGGTCCTGTGGGGTCCACAGATCCTGTGGTGTCAAGGAAAAGTCATCCCTGCACCAAATGTTGCTCAAAATCACGTTTTGAGCTATTTCTGGCGTTAAACGCCGGGCTGGTGCCCATTCCTGGCGTTTAACGCCAGGTTGTTGCCCTTTACTGGCGTTTAACGCCAGTCTGGTGCCCCTTTCTGGCGTTAAACGCCCAGAATGGTGCCAGACTGGGCGTTAAACGCCCAACAGCTAGTATTACTGGCGTTTGAACGCCAGCTTCTTCTCCTCCAGGGTGTGCTGTTTTTCTTCCTGTTTTTCATTCTGTTTTTGCTTTTTTCATTGTTTTTGTGACTTCTTATGATCATCAACCTACAAAAAAGATAAAATATCAAAAGAAAATAGTTAACCATAAAACATTGGGTTGCCTCCCAACAAGCGCTTCTTTAATGTCATTAGCTTGACAGAGGACTCTCATGGAGCCTCAGAAATACTCAGAACCGTGTTGGAACCTCCCAACACCAAACTTAGAGTTTGAATGTGGGGTTCAACACCAAACTTAGAGTTTGGTTGTGGCCTCCCAACACCAAACTTAGAGTTTGACTGTGGGGGCTCTGCTTGGCTCTGTTTTGAGAGAAGCTCTTCATGCTTCCTCTCCATGATGATAGAGGGATGTCCTTGGGCCTTAAACACCAAGGATTCTTCATTCACTTGAATGATCAACTCTCCTCTATCAACATCAATCACAGCCTTTGCTGTGGCTAGGAAGGGTCTGCCAAGGATGATGGATTCATCCATGCACTTCCCAGTCTCTAGGACTATGAAGTTAGTAGGGATGTAATGGTCTTCAATCTTCACCAAAACATTCTCTACAAGTCCATGAGCTTGTTTTCTTGAATTGTCTGCCATCTCTAATGAGATTCTTGCAGCTTGCACCTCAAAGATCCCTAATTTCTCCATTACAGAGAGGGGCATGAGGTTTACACTTGACCCTAAGTCACACAAGGCCTTCTTGAAGGTCATGGTGCCTATGGTACAAGGTATAGAAAACTTCCCAGGATCCTTCCTCTTTTGAGGCAGTTTCTGCCTAGACAAGTCATTCAGTTCTTTGGTGAGCAAGGGTGGTTCATCCTCCCAAGTCTCATTTCCAAATAACTTGTCATTCAGTTTCATGATTGCTCCAAGGTATTTAGCAACTTGCTCTTCAGTGACATACTCGTCCTCTTCAGAGGAAGAATACTCATCAGAGCTCATGAATGGCAGAAGTAAGTCCAATGGAATCTCTATGGTCTCATTTTGAGCCTCAGATTCCCATTGTTCCTCATTGAGGAACTCAGAGGAGATTGGTACACGCCCACTGAGGTCTTCCTCAGTGGCGTCCTCCTCCTCTCTTTCCTCTCCATATTCGGCCATGTCTATGGCTTTGCACTCTCCTTTTGGATTTTCTTCTGTATTACTTGGGAGAGTGCTAGGAGGGAGTTCAGTAACTTTCTTGCTCAGCTGACCCACTTGTCCTTCCAAATTTCTGATGGAGGACCTTGTTTCATTCATGAAACTTTGAGTGGTCTTTATTAGATCAGAGACCATTGTTGCTAAGTCAGAAGTATTCTGCTTAGAACTCTCTGTCTGTTGCTGAGAAGATGATGAAAAAGGCTTGCCATTGCTAAACCTGTTTCTTCCACCATTATTGTTATTGAAACCTTGTTGAGGTCTCTCTTGATTCTTCCATGAGAAATTGGGGTGATTTCTCCATGAAGAATTGTAGGTGTTTCCATAGGGTTCTCCTAGGTAATTCACCTCTTCCATTGAAGGGTTCTCAGGATCATAGGCTTCTTCCTCAGATGAAGCTTCCTTAGTACTGCTTGGTGCATTTTGCATTCCAGACAGACTTTGAGAAATCAAATTGACTTGTTGAGTCAATATCTTATTCTGAGCCAGTATGGCATTCAGAGTGTCAATCTCAAGAACTCCTTTCTTCTGACTAGTCCCATTGTTCACAGGATTTCTTTCAGAAGTGTACATGAATTGGTTATTTGCAACCATTTCAATTAGCTCTTGAGCCTCTGTAGGCGTCTTCTTCAGATGAAGAGATCCTCCAGCAGAGCTATCCAAAGACATCTTGGATAGTTCAGAGAGACCATCATAGAAAATACCTATGATGCTCCATTCAGAAAGCATGTCAGAAGGACATCTTCTGATTAATTGTTTGTATCTTTCCCAAGCTTCATAGAGGGATTCTCCATCCTTCTGTCTGAAGGTTTGGACTTCCACTCTAAGCTTACTCCATCTTTGTGGTGGAAAGAACTTTGCCAAGAAGGCATTGACTAGCTTTTCCCAAGAGTCCAGGCTTTCTTTAGGTTGAGAGTCCAACCATATCCTAGCTCTGTCTCTTACAGCAAAAGGGAATAGCATCAGTCTATAGACCTCAGGGTCAACCCCATTAGTCTTGACTGTGTCACAGATTTGCAAGAATTCAGCTAAGAACTGATGAGGATCTTCCATTGGAAGTCCATGGAACTTGCAATTCTGTTGCATTAGAAAAACTAATTGAGGCTTAAGCTCAAAGTTGTTTGCTCCAATGGCAGGGATAGAGATGCTTCTCCCATAAAAATCAAGAGTAGGTGCAGTAAAGTCACCCAGCACCTTCCTTGCATTGTTTGCATTATTGTTGTTTTCGGCTGCCATGTCTTCTTCTTCTTTGAAGAATTCGGTCAGGTCCTCTAAAGAGAGTTGTGCTTTGGCTTCTCTTAGCTTTCTCTTCAAGGTCCTTTCGGGTTCAGGGTCAGCTTCAACAAGAATGCCTTTGTCTTTGCTCCTGCTCATATGAAAGAGAAGAGAACAAGAAAGTGTGGAATCCTCTATGTCATAGTATAGAGATTCCTTGAGGTGTCAGAGAAAAAGAGAAATAGAAAGAAGAAGGTAGAAGAATTCGAACTTGATTAGTTTAGAGTTCGAATTGTGCATTAAGAAGGAGTAGTACTCCATAAATAGAAGGATGTGGGAAGGAGGGAAGAGAATTTTCGAAAATTCATTTAAAAGATTTTGAAAACATTTTGAAAATTTGATTGATAATTTTCGAAAATTAAAAGTGAAAAAGAAATCAAGTGATTTTTGAAAAAGATTTTGAAATTAGAAATTAAAAAGATTTGATTGAAAACTATTTTTGAAAAAGATGTGGTTAAAAAGATTTAATTGAAAAGTTATGGTTTTAAAAAGATGTGATTGAGAAGATATGATTTGAAAACAATTTTAAAAGATATGATTTGAAAACAATAAAAAAAAAGATTTGATTTTAAAAATTAATGACTTGCCTAACAAGAAAAGATATGATTCAAACATGAAACCTTCCTCAACAGAAAAGGCAAAAAATGTTCAATCAAATCATTAATTGTTAGTAAGTATCTTTGAAAAAGGAAAGAAATTAATTTTGAAAACATTTGATTGAAAAGATATGATTTGAAAAAGATTTGATTTTGAAAAACTTTGAAAACTTAGAAAAAATCTGATTTTGAAAACAAAATCTTCCTCCTAGCACCATCCTGGCGTTAAACGCCCAGAATGGTATACATTCTGGCGTTTAACGCCCAAAATGCTACCTTTTTGGGCGTTAAACGCCCAACCAGGTACCCTGGCTGGCGTTTAAACGCCAGTCTGCCTTCTTCACTGGGCATTTTTGAATGCTCAGCTTTTTCTGTATAATTCCTCTGCAGTATGTTCTGAATCTTCAATTCTTTGTATCATTGACTTGAAAAGACACAAATTAAAAATATTTTTGGATTTTTAATAATCAAAATGCAAAAGGAATCAATTAACAATGCATGCAAGACACCAAACTTAGCAGTTTGTATACTACTGACACTAACAATATGAGAATGCATATGAGACACACAAAATGCTTCAAGTCAATAGAATTCAAAGATTAGAACACAAAAATCATCAAGAATTACTTGAGGATCCTTAAGACACATGAATGAATGCATGCAATTGACACCAAACTTAAGATGAGACACTAGACTTAAGCAGGAAACATCAAATATTTTTGGTTTTTATGATTTTGTAAATTTTTTTTTTTTGTTTTTCGAAAATTAAGTGGGAAAAGGTATCAAAATCCTTGATGAGAATTCCAGGAATCAGTGCAATGCTAGTCTAAGACTCCGGTCCAGGAATTAGACATGGCTTCACAGCCAGCCAAGCTTTCAAGGAAAGCTTCGGTCCAAAACACTAGACATGACCAAAGGTCAGCCAAATCTTAGCAGATCACTGCTCCAAGAGCAAAATTGATGAGAATCAACAAGCTCTTGTGGTGATAAGTTGAAACCTCGGTCCAATCAGATTAGACATGGCTTCTCAGCCAGCCAGATTTCAACAAATCATCATGAAACTCTAGAATTCATCTTCAAGAATTTCGAAAAAAATAAATACCTAATCTAAGCAACAAGATGAACCGTCAGTTGTCCAAACTAGAACAATCCCAGGCATTGTTACCAAAAGCTTGCTCAAAACTTGAACAATCCCCGGCAACGGCGCCAAAAACTTGGTGCGCGAA
The DNA here is from genome assembly GCF_014773155.1 of Arachis stenosperma. NCBI lineage: Eukaryota > Viridiplantae > Streptophyta > Magnoliopsida > Fabales > Fabaceae > Arachis > Arachis stenosperma. Next base: position 68,132,063 of record NC_080383.1, read on the forward strand.
ATTGTGAACAATACTTTTCACAACTCTCATAATCCCTGGTCATGAACTCCAAAAACTTGGTGGTTCAATTCCATGGCATTACACAACTTCGCACAACTAACCATCAAGTGCACTGGGTCGTCCAAGTAATACCTTACGTGAGTAAGGGTCGATCCCACGGAGATTGTTAGCATTGAAGCAAGCTATGGTCATCTTGTAAATCTTAGTCAGGCAAACTCAAATGTATATGATGATGAACGAAAATAATATAAAGATAAAGATAGTGATACTTATGTATATCATTGGTGTAAGAGCTTCAGACAAGCGTATGAAGATGCCTTCCCTTCCGTCTCTCTGCTTTCCTGCTGCCTTCATCCAATCCTTTCTTACTCCTTTCCATGGCAAGCTCGTGTAGGGTTTCACTGTTGTCAGCAGCTACCTCCCATCCGCGCAGTGAAAGCTAATGCACGCACTCTGTCACAGTGCTGCCAATCACCGGTTTGGTTTCCTCCCCTACCGGAATAGAATCACTCTTTTGCGTCTGTCACTAACGCCCAGTAGGTTACAGGTTTGAAGCACGTCACAGTCATTCAATCATTGAATCCTACTCAGAATACCACAGACAAGGTTAGACCTTCCAGATTCTCTTGAATGCCGCCATCAGTTCTTGCCTATACCACGAAGACTCTGATCTCACGGAATGGTTGGCTCGTTTGTCAGGCGAGCACTCGGTTGTCAGGCGATCAACCATGCATCGTGCAATCAGGAATCCAAGAGACATTCACTAAGCCTCAGATGCTTGTAGAACAAGAATGGTTGTCAGTCACCTTGTTCATGGGTGAGAATGGTGATGGGCGTCAATCATCACCTTCATCATGTTGAAGAACAAGTGATATCTTGGATAAAGAACAAGCGGAATTGAATGGAAGAACAATAGTAATTGCATTAATACTCGAGGTACAGCAGAGCTCCACACCTTAATCTATGGTGTGTAGAAACTCCACCGTTGAAAATACATAAGAACAAAAGTGATCATTGGTTTCGGCCCCAAAGAGGGAACCAGAAGAACCAAGATGAAAATACAATAGTAAAAGGTCCTACTTATAGAAAACTAGTACATAGATGAGTAAATGACATAAAAATCCACTTCCGGGCCCACTTGGTGTGTGTTTGGGCTGAGCAATGAATAAATTTCGTGTAGAGACTCTCCTTGGAGTTAAACGCCAGCTTTAGTGCCAGTTTGGGCGTTTAACTCCCAATTAGGTGCCAGTTCCGGCGTTTAACGCTGGAACTTCTTGAGGTGACTTTGAACGCCGGTTTGGGCCATCAAATCTTGGGCAAAGTATAGACTATTATATATTGCTGGAAAGCCCAGGATGTCTACTTTCCAACGCCGTTGAGAGCGCGCCAATTGGGCTTCTGTAGCTCCAGAAAATCCACTTCGAGTGCAGGGAGGTCAGAATCCAACAGCATCTGCAGTCCTTTTGAGTCTCTGGATCAGATTTTTGCTCAGGACCCTCAATTTCAGTCAGAAAATACCTGAAATCACAGAAAAACACACAAACTCATAGTAAAGTCCAGAAAAGTAAATTTTAATTAAAAACTAATAAAAATATACTAAAAACTAACTAGATCATACTAAAAATATACTAAAAACAATGCCAAAAAGTGTACAAATTATCCGCTCATCATGTACCTCGAGTATTAATGCAATTACTACTGTTTTCTATTCAATTCATGCTTATTCTTATTCTAAGATATTCATTCGCACTTCATCCTGATGAATGTGATGACCCATGACACTCATCACCATTCTCAACCTATGAACGCGTGCCTGACAACCACCTCCGTTCTACCTTCGATTGACTGAGTATCTCTTGGATTCCTTAATCAGAATCTTTGTGGTATAAGCTAGAATTATTGGCGGCCATTTCTAAGATCCGAAAAGTCTAAACCTTGTCTGTGGTATTTCGAGTAGGATTTGAGATGGGATGACTGTGACGAGCTTCAAACTCGCGAGTGTTGGACATAGTGATAGACGCAAAAGGATCACTGGATTCTATTCCAACATGATCGAGAACCGACAGATGATTAGCCGTGCGGTGATAGCACATTTGGACCATTTTCACTGAGAGGACGGGAGGTAGCCATTGACGCCGGTGAAACCCGAACATACAGCTTGCCATGGAAAGGAGTAAGAATGATTGGATGAAAGCAGTAGGAAAGCAGAGATTCAGAAGGAACACAGTATCTTCATGTGCTTGTCTGAATTCTCCACCAATGAATTACATAAGTATCTCTATCTTTATTTTATGCTTTATTTATCTTTATATTCGAAAACCATTATAACCATTTGAATCCGCCTGACTGAGATTTAAAAGATGACCATAGCTTGTTTCATACCGACAATCTCTGTGGGATCGACCCTTACTCACGTAAGGTATTACTTGGACGACCCAGTGCACTTGCTGGTTAGTTGTGCGAAGTTGTGACAAAGTGTGATTCACGTTTGAGAGCTCCAAGTCTTTGGCACCATTGTTGATGATCACAATTTCGTGCACCAGTGGACATGTCTTTACAAACTCTGTGGCTTCCTTTTGTAGAGTTGGCCAATAAAATCCTGCCCGGAGTACTTTTTTGGTAAGTGCTTGCGCTCCGAGATGATTGCCACAAATGCCACTGTATACTGCTTCTAGAACTTCCTTTGTGTTAGAAGTCGGTACACATTTAACAATGGTATTGAAATCCCTCTTTTGTATAGAGTATTGTTTATGATAGTGTAGTATTGTGCCTTCCGTTTTAACCTCTTTGCCTCCTTTTTCTCTGTGGGGAGTGTTTCTGTTTTGAGGTAATTAATTATGGGAGTCATCCATCCTTGATTCTATTCTGTTATGGCTAGGACTTTTTCTTCTTCTGAGATTGATGGGTTCTGCGGAATTTCTTGGATGAGGCTTCTATTGTTGCCCCTGGTTTGGTGCTGGCTAGTTTTGAGAGTGCGTCAGCTCGGGCATTCTGTTCTCGGGGTATGTGACGGACCTCATATTCTCCAAGTTGTCTGAGCTGTTCCCTAGTTTTGTCCAAGTAATTTTTTATGGTGGGATCTTTGGCTTGGTAGCTCCCTACTATTTGTGAAGTGACTACTTGTGAGTCGTTGAAGATGATAAGCTTTTGAGCTCCAACCTCCCTAGCTAGCTAATAGTGCCTTATATTCCGCTTGGTTGTTTGAGGCAGGGAACCCGAATTTGAGGGAGAGTTCGATTTGGGTTCCTTGGTCACTTTCAATTATCACACCCACGCCGCTTCCAGTTTTATTTGAGGAACCGTCCACGTAGAAATTCCATTATGTGGGATTTCCGGTGTGTCTATAAATTCTACAATGAAGTCGGCCAGGTATTTGTGATTTGATGGCTGTCCGAGCTTCGTATTGAAGGTCGAATTCGGACAACTCGACTGCCCATTGCAAGATTCTGCCTGCTAGATCTGTTTTCTGCAAAATTCCTTTTATGGGCTGGTTAGTCCGAACCCTAATGGTGTGAGCTTGGAAGTATGGACGAAGTCGTCGAGATGTTAGTATGAGAGCGTAGGCAAATTTTTCTATTTTTTGGTAGTTCAGCTCGGATCCTTGTAATGCTTTACTGATGAAGTATACGAGTTGTTGCGCACTGTTGTCTTCTCGAACTAGTGCTGAGGCTATTGCCCGATTTCCTACCGCGAGGTATAATATGAGTGGTTATCCTTCCCGTGGCCGAGTTAGGATAGGTGGCTGTCCCAGGAAAGTTTTGAAATCTTGGAAGGCTTGCCCGCACTCCGTTGTCCATTCAAACTTCTTTCCCTTCCTAAGAGTGGCGTAGAAAAGAAGAGATCTTATTGCCGATTCGGCTAGAAATCTAGACAAGGCTGCCAACCTCCCGTTGAGTTGTTGTACCTCTTTGACACAAGTCGGACTCTTCATGTCGAGTATGGCCCGACATTTATCCGGATTCGCTTCGATTCCTCTTTGTGTGAGCATAAAACTCAAGAATTTGTCGGCTTCTACTGTGAAGGTGCATTGTGCAGGATTGAGTCGCATGCCATGCCGTCTTATAGTATCGAATACTTGGGTCAGGTCGGACAATAGCGTCTCTTCACTTTGTGTCTTTATTAACATGTCATCCACATATACTTCCATGATTTTTCCGATGTGATTCGTAAAGACCTTATTCATTAATCTCTGATAAGTAGCTCCCGCGTTTTTAAGACCAAAAGGTATGACGATGTAGCAGTAGTTTGCTTTTGGGGTTAAGAAGGAAGTTTTTTCTTAGTCGGGTGGATACATTGGGATTTGATTGTATCCCGAATATGCGTCCAAAACGAGAGGTATTTATATCCGGAGGAGGCATCTACCAGAGCGTCGATACTTGGGAGTGGATAGGGATCTTTTGGGCAGGCTTTGTTGAGATCAGTGTAATCGGTGCACATTCGCCACTTCCCATTTGATTTTTTCACCAAGACGACGTTAGCTAGCCATTGTGGATATTTGACTTCTCTTATGAATCCTGCCTCCAGTAGAGCTTGTACCTGCTCTTCCACAGCTTGGGATCGTTCTGGTCTGAGCTTTCTTCGTCTCTGTTGTACTGGCCGAGATCCTGGGTAGACTGCCAGATTGTGGCACATTAATTTGGGGTCTATGCCTGGCATGTCTGCAGCCTTCCATGCAAAGAGATCGGCGTTATCTTGTAAGAACTGTATGAGTGATTCTTTTATGTCTCCTTTTAGGAGTGTACCAATATTGGTTGTTTTGTCCGGGATGTCTCCGATCTGAACTTTTTCTACTTCACCTTCGGGTTGTGGGCGGAGTTCTTCCCGCCTCTGAACTCCACCGAGTTCGATTGTGTAAAATTTTTCTCCTCTGCCTCTGAGGTTTAGACTTTCGTTGTAGCAGTAGCGCGCCATCTTTTGGTTCGCTTTTATTGTAGCTATCCCTTCTATAGTTGGGAATTTCATGCATAGATGTGGAGTTGAGACTATTGCATCGAGCTGATTCAATGTTGTCCGACCTATTAAGGCGTTGTAGGATGAACTCACGTCGACCACGATGTAATCTATCTTGAGTGTTCTTGACTGATTTCCTTTTCCGAAGGTTGTGTGTAGTGAGACGTATCCAAGTGGTTGAACTGGGGTATCCCCCAGTCCGAACATGCTATTCGGATATGCTCTAAGTTCTTTTTCTTCCAGGCCGAGCTTGTTGAAGGCAGTTTTGAACAAAATGTCAGCGGAGCTTCCTTGGTCTATTAGTGTGCGGTGGAGATTCGCGTTTGCCAGTATAACAGTGATGACCATGGGATCATCGTGTCCTGAGATGATACCGGATGCGTCTTCTTTGGTGAAAGTAATTGCGGGGATGTCGGGTGCTTCCTCCTTCCCCTCAACATGATATACTTCTTTAAGATATCTTTTGTGAGATGATTTGGAGATTCCTCCTCCCGTAAATCCGCCGTGTATCATGTGGACATGTCTTTCTGGTGTACGAGGTGATCGCTCGGTTCGTCTGACATCTTCATCCCTTCTTCTTTTTCTTTGCTCATCGTCCCGTGTGGCCAGATACCGATCTAATTTCCCTTCTCTTACTAGTTTTTCTATGACATTCTTTAAGTCAAAACATTCGTTGGTGGAATGCCTGCGGATTCGATGGTATTCACAATATTTGGTCCGATTTCCTCCTCCTTTTTTGTCTTTGAGTGGTCGAGTTGGGGGTATTTTTTCAGTGTGGCAAACTTCTCTGTAGACATCCACAAGGGACACCCGAGAGGGGTGTAATTGTGGTATTTTTTAATTTTTTTCCCATGTCGATCTTCCTTCTTTTTGGACTCTTTATCCTTATCCCGGGAGGGATAGGTGAATCTGGATTTTGAGGTCTCTCCTAGTCGAGAGTTTTCCTCCATGTTAATGTACTTCTCTGCTTGTTCTTGCACTTCGTTCAGAGACGTGGGGTATTTTTTCGATATAGATCGGCTAAAAGGTCCCTCTCATAAGCCATTAATGAGGCCCATAATGGCAACCTCTGTTGGTAGGCTTTGTATGTCCAGGCATGTTTTGTTGAATCTTTCCATGTAGTTGCGAAGACTTTCTCGATCTCCTTACTTGATTCCTAATAGACTTGGGGCGTGCTTAGCCTTATCTTTTTGGATGGAGTATCTAATTGCTGAGTCGAAGCTTGAGATGGACCTAGGAAGTAGATTGTCGAACCATCTAATTGCTGTCTTTGTTAAAGTAGTTGGAAAGTCTTTGCAGCGAACTGCATCTGAAGCGTCGGTGAGGTACATTCTACTTCTGAAATTGCTGAGATGATGGCCGGGATCTGTGGTGCCATCGTATAAAGTCATATCCGAGAGTTTAAAGTCTTTTGGGATTTTGGTCTTCATGATCTCCTTGGTAAATGGATCTTGGTCCTTGCGGGAGCTATCCTCATGAGAGGATTGATTAGCTTCGGCCTTGAGATTGGCTTCGAGTTTTAGGAGTTTGTCCTCCGATTCCCGGCGTCGCCTTATTTTCCTTTGTAGGTCTTTCTCAACCTCTCGTTGACGTAGGGCTTCTTCTTCAAGTTGTTTTAAACGGTCTTGAAGCGCCTCCATGGCTCTTATATTTGGAGAATTCTTTTCGTTGTTGAGTTGAGGAGTATCCTTTGGTGTAGTGTCCGCGTTTTTGTGCGGCATTCTATCATTTAGATCTGAATCGTGATCGTTGTCATGGTCGTCCGCCATGGTGATGGGATGACTTCTAGGTTCCCCAGCAACAGCGCCAATGTTCTAAGGGTTACCTGAAACTGTAGGTCGATCTCGGATGAGATCTTCTGTACTGGTCGGCGGTGTTGAGTCCGACTTGATGATGGTGGCCGGAGCCGCCGTGTCCGACTTGTTGGACTTGGTGGTGGTGCTGATCCTTTGTCACCGGAGGGTGGTGGTACCTGCAAGGGATTCCTATGCTTAAGTTAGCAAGGGTATTAAGTAGGTTTTTAGTAGAATCAGAGTATGAGTTATACCTAGGTGCTCCAGTGTATTTATAATGATGTGGAGTGACCTTTCTGGAGATAAGATAGTTACTTATCTTATCTTATCTTATCTTTGAGTGAGGTCATCTTATCTTCAAGGGAACCGCCCTTATCTCTATAGGCTTGGACTGCCTTAGGATTTGGGTCGTGTTCCTCTGTTGGGCCCTTTTTGGGCTCTTCCTGGTGATTGGGCCGAGCTCTCTGAGAAGAGGTCGGATTGTCCTGACCTGAAGAGGTCGGTCGTCTTATCAGTAGAACATCCCGGGTCGGACAGCTCGACCCAGGATATGAACAAAAATGTTCGTGATTTGTGTTGCTTCTGACGTTTAGAGTGTTGGCTGTACAATTATTGAACTTTTTATCTGTGTACTTGCATATTATGATTTGCAGCCTATGTCGGCTCTTTTTCTGTATTTTGCAGGTTTGTTTATGTCTAATTAATTATTCATTCTCCATGGTTTGTAGAACCTTTTTTATTGCATTTGGATAAATAAAGTCATCAAACTTTTTGTTAATCCCTTGATTTTTCTCTCAGGATGAGCATACTTGTCATCTAACATTACTGATTTTCTGCATCAATGCTTTAAGAAGGTAAAGCAAATCTTAATTTATTGGTTTGAATGCATATGACGTGTTAATATAGATGCTATTTTAACCAACATGGGTTAGTCTCACTCGTATGCTTAAGCAGGTGCAGGTTCGAATCTCACCTTGTACATGTATCAATTTATTGACCAACGACAAACCCTTAAATAGAGATCGAATCCACGGTGAATTAGTCTTTTACCTACCGGATTAGAGGATACCGTAGGAAACTAAAAAGAAAAAAAAGATATATAGATGCTAGCATTCTGGCTGCATATGATGCTCTTTGTGTGTTCTTTTCATCCTTTTTGCTCCATGTTCCTATCCTGATATTCTGTTCAACATGACAGGATGCTAGACAAAGACCTCATGCTAAAACACTAATGTCTCACCCTTGGATTCAAAACTGTAGATGTGCCCTGCAGTCTTCACTCCGAATTATAGTGGAACATTGAGGTTAGATAGCACGAGATATTATTGGCCAGTTATGTTATTTTGGGTCAAGTGTAGCCATCTAAATACTTTGCTTCTTTTGTGATCCAATAAATCGCTTTATTTCTATTCTCATTATTCTGATGCCTGATATTTTGTGATATCCATTTTGTTTGAATTGACATTTAAATGTCACAAAATAGTCTTGTACTCTGTTCTTTTTCTCCATACTTTCTCTTTTCTAATATTCTTCCTTTCAAACTTAAAGAAAAAGGAAAGAAGATTCAAGATTGTATCAACAATTTTAAAATATGGTCTTCCCTTTTTGGTGTTCCAAGATACTGGCCAATTAGCTCAACAAATCAAACCTTTTAAGAAATTTCTTATTTTCATAGAAGCATTCATAAGATTTGAAGGAGTTGACATGTTTCTGTTTGTTCTCGTTTCTAGTATAGTTTGTCTGGTATTGAACATTAGCATGTAGCTTGAATCTTGTACATTTGATATTGATATTTTACAAGGCACTAAGTGATTGTTACTTTCATCATTTTCTTCAATTTTTAAAACAGCATAAACAATCCTCCTCCTTATACTACAGCAGACAACTTAATGAAATGACACGTTGTTTTCAGAATTAATTATCCTCATTGCTCGGCTTCTTACTTTTAATTGCTCTTCTAAATTATTTGAGGATAAGAATTATCTAATATGGAAGATATTCTCTATTTTTTGAACGTGTTTGTCTATGCATTTTTGTATTATATGGTAGTACTTTGAAAATACATTTGTTTTTAACATAAATTTTTTTCTTCTTTGTGAAATGAGTATGTTATTCTCAAATTGGATGTATTTACAATTAGGCTTTTGTTTGAATCATTTAGAATTGTTTACTTGCAGCTCCAGAATTTTATAGCTTTTTAATTTGAGTAACGGTGAATTGGTGATACCTTTACAGAAATATAGAGGAAGATGAATCTGCAGGTGCACAAGCTCTTCAGTGGAGAAAGAGGTCAGTGTTGAATTGAAGCTATGAAAATCTCCTTTTATGTACTTTTCTGCTGGTGCTAATACTTTTAAGAATATAGCCTAACACAATAAACTAGGAAATGCATATGGCCAAAGGCAATGCATCCATGGATGATGGTGGGAAAAATGATCTGGCCAAGGAGTTGAGGGCCACCGTCCGAAAACAATGGGAGAAGGAGAGTTTCCAAAAGATAGGTGTTCTAAAGATTATGTGATTGACATTGATGGTTTGGTATGTTATCAGTCTAAAGTAGCTCTTTATTTTAAATCCTATGTTTCTATCCCTTTGACTCTTCATTTTTTTTTTCAAATGAATCAGGTCTTCAATGAAATGCTTCCTGGAGAAAATCTTTTTCCATTGCAGGTATCGAGTTCTCTTTCGAATCCGCAGTTGTGATTTGTTATTCTGTTATACCTTCTCTGAATAATACTGTCTGGCGTCTCATGTATTCACTTTCTTATTTAAATTTATGGTTGCAATGTTCATTAATATTATTGACTTATTGTATATTATTGTTTGATGTGAGCATACCTTTACGAAATGCGGAGATGAAACTATTATTCAAAATTTGTTCATGTATTTATAAAGTATGTATTGCAGATTACGCACGGCAGAAATTTCTTGAATGTTATTTGGTTCCTTTTCATTCTCATTCTGATTTCACAGGACATAATTTAATTCAGGGTTGTCTAGTGAGACATACATGAAACTTTTTTAGTTTATGTTATTAGAGTGTATTGTCTGCATATATGGCTTCTCTAAGGAGTGGAAGAGGATTAGAGATGGCAAGAAACTAGTGAGAGGGAATAAGCTGACATGTGTAATGCAGTTGACATCCATTTTTTTAATTGTTTCCATTAAAATGACTGCCAGATTTTTCCTTGCATGGATGTAACAAGTCTTTAATTTCCATATAATTGATTTTGAGCATTTCTCACTGAATCCTCTAGAGATTTCTTTCTTGCACATTGTAGTTTGGTATTTTTTAGGTACTGTGGAAATTAGTTGGTGTCTGTACATAATTCTGTAACTGTAAAGTAATTTTTTAATTCAAGCTGCTTTTTCTGCCGGCCGTTATGTAACTTCTTGTCGGATATAATGTTTATAATTTTGATTCTCTCTGTTGGCCATTGTTTAGCCTTGTATGCTCAACAGCTATACCCTGTACATGAAAGCTGCTTCTATATGCAGGAAAATTTTGTAATCAACTTAACAAACTGCATTTGTGACGTCATTTACATATTGTCGTAGGCTGTTGAGTTTGGCAGATTAGTTGGTTCGTTACGATAAGAGGAATCAGAAGTCCTCATTGCCATCTTTTTTTAAAAGATTCTTTTTACTTTAAAAAAAAGAGGTTTTTAACATATTAAACAAAGAAAAACATATAACTGTTTTCACACATGCCCTTGTGCAGAATTCAGTAAATAACTTATATGTGAAAAGGCGTATTCCTAATATGTAATTTGGAAGATGACTTGTGCAAATGTTATATGGTCCTACTTGTTTAGTTATGTAATCAACTATCTGTGGTTTGTCACAGTTTCATTAATGGTTTACTTAATTTGTGAAGTTCAGCTGATCTTTTTTGTTGCTGAGTGGAAGGGTTGAATCTGTTTGAGTTGTGACTTCTTCTATGACTCTGGTATTTAAAATCTCCAGTTTCCAAGATTGAACATTCAAATAACACTCCATATCACCTAACTACGATGAACTCATTATCCCAAAAATACATCCAACACTTGGAAATATATTATGAACAACAGTAAAATATTCTTGAGATTTTTGATAGAAGTTATCTACATTAACTGATTTCTATTCTTAAGAACCCTGAACAATTTTGATTTGACTAGGATTTTCGAATATTAAGATCAGCCCCATAAATATATGGAAAATGATACATCCTCCTAAGTCATTTTAATAAATAGCCTCCTAAATTTCTACAAGGAAAATATGGTGTGCTTAGGTTCATTGATACTTAATTGTCCTTAAATATCTTGGTTTAGCTATATTCTTTCAAAATTTCCATGGCAGATTCCTGCATTCCCAAGCTTTGCAGTACCTGATGGACCCCGAGAGATTCAAATGGAAGCAGCTTATTTTTGTTAGTCAAGGTATGAAGTGCCCTGTCCTAGTGGGATTTTTTGAGGCTGAATATGCCAAGTACAGGTTAGTTGTTTGTGAATGGTGCTTATATTGAATTTTTTACATTTTACTCAAGGTTATAATCTACAAGGCAATGTCAAGAATTGGTTAACACTTAAAACATTTAGCTTGGTATCTAGCATTGCTGCTTTGGTGTTTTTTGATTACCTAATTGTTGGAGTTTTCATTTTGCATTAACATGGACCCTTTTCCTCCAATGTCCACACTTTTTCTAATGATATTGTCTTAATAAATTGTCTTTCATCAAACAAGAATGATTTAGAGCCTAATTCTAAATGCGTGTTCAAGTTATTCTAGTACTTGGTGCATTTTTAGTTGGCAGCATACGGGTTGACTTTTGAGAACTTTTCAGCGACGTCAACTGCTTTCTGCTAAATTTAGAGGATTAGGTCCTCTTTGGTGTGAACCACGGTTTCGTAACAAATAAGCAGTGAGATTGTGCTTCCTTTACTGATATTTTGAGTTGGTCTTGTTTTAGCTTTCCCCTTTTTGCCTTGAAGGAGGATCCATGATCCAGAAAATGATGGCTAATTTCCCATTAGTGCATCGATTTTCTGGATTAGAAACACATGAAAGTGTAATTCCTTTGCTTACGTGCCTTTGAAAAGAAAACAAATTGTGAACTATACTTTTTGATGCCGAATTTTCAGGTAATAAGGATCCATCAGCTGCCTTCAATGAAGATTTGTTAACAGAGATAACAGAATATTGCAAATGATTCAACTGTAGATGATTTTGCTATTCACTTTTTTATTATTTCCTTTCCTTTGAAACACCTTGAAAAAATTTATTACATTGACAAGATCAAGTTGGGCGAAACCACTTGTGCAGCAACCCACCTTGTTTGCTTCTGGTTTTATTGTTTGAAGAATTGGACTACTAGACACCTTACCTATTTAATCTTGGTCGAGTTCATCCCAATCATTACTCTACTAATAATGTGAAGTTATCCCCATCTGAGCCACTCTCTTTCCTCAACCTCAAGATTTCTTAAAATTGATAGGCACACATTCCACATGTTTTTTTTTTTTTGTTCGAACTCCTGACACTTGTTTAAGTGGACGAGTGAGCTGAACACTCGACTAACTTGCTTACGCGCAAACATGTTGCTCGTAGAGACTTGAGACAGATCCCTCCTCAGAAGCCCATTCTTTGTGTCAAAAGGATTGGGCCTATCATCTCCTATGTTTTCTCTCCCATTTTGATGAGCTGTTTAATTCTGGCCCAGCTGATCACCTCAAAATACAATCCAAATCCATTTAAAAGACACTAGTGTATCTCATCAATTCATCATCATGTCAAACTCATAACCCAAACCCAAAAAGAAAAAAGGAAAATAAAAGAAAATAAAGAAATGAAACGAAGCGAAGCCAGAAAGGAAAGAAACTAAAAGAAACGCCTTGCGCGGGAAAAGGGAAGAGGACGCTTCAGTGTTCAGTCTTCACAAATCGGAATTACAAATTTGCAACGGAGAAAGGGAAAAAGAGAGTAAGAAATGGACAACGAACAAGATAACAAGGCTCTGAAATTCCGAACGGCGTCACTGAGTCGCTGTACCAAAGCAGCTTTGTTCCTCCACCGCCTGAACTCACTTCGCGCCGTTAACAACGGAGAAGAAGAACACGTATACATTTTCCCCCCCTGCTTCTTTCTTCCTTTTTCTTTTCTCTCTCTTCAATTTTCTGTTTATCTGATTCCAGCGCTTCTGTTTTCAGGAGAAGTTGAAGAAGGAGATGCATGATCTGAAGATGGAATTGGTGAAGGAACGTCGGAAGAATAAGAAGATGAAGCTCTGCTCGTTCATGGAGCTGCTTCTTCAGGTTCTCTTGTTACTTTCGCTTTGGACCTTCTTCTTGGCGTTCTTCCTCAGAGGTCCGTGAACGATGCTATGGATCTCAATCGAAACGCAGCGTGTAGGTCATGTTATGGTTTGCATCGCAGTTGTTAATTTGACTTTCTAGATGCTTCTTCTGTGTTACGTGGGAGCTCTTCGTTTTTAAATTGGCCTGTGCCGTTGCCTCTCGTAACAATTGAGTTCTCTGTTCATGTAATTGAATGGCTCAAGGTTCCTGGTTTTAGTCTTCTTTTTCCTCTTCGATGAAGATTACTGCGCAATTTCACAAAAATAAAAAATAATAGAATAAATTAAAAAATAAGTAAACTATTTTTTTTCATATATTTGATTATTCGGCACTTTTTCCACTTAATAGATTCAGCTTATAATATGTATTTTGCATTTTATTATTATAAACAAGTTTCGTTATAGATCTATTATATTTTGATTATTTTATTATGATAAATTTATAACATTATTTAATTAAAAAAATTTATAAATTAATATGTATATATACAGATATATAATTAATTTTTAGTGCATATAAAATATTTTTGTAAAAAAAGAATTGTCATACAAAATTCTGTCTTTCATTTATTCACTTGAAAATTTGATACAATGGATTAGAAAGGAGAAAGATCAAACGAGAACATAAAAAAAATGAATATTCCTTCTTCTTTAATCTGTTCCAAACATCATTTATCAAATTCTTTAATTATGTAGCACTAACTCATTTCTATGTAGTTGAATTTATTATTATTATTATTATTATTATTATTATTATTATTATTATTATTCAACTAAATTTTTATAATTTAAAAGTACATAATTAGATATCTATCATTGTAAAAAAAAAAAAAAGCAAATGTCAGATATTCGAATACTCTTAAATGAAGATTGAAAAAGTATAGAGAAACAATGTAAGTGTTGAACAATGTGAACAACAATTTAAAAAAAGAAAGATTAAATTAATTATTAAAATCAGATTCTCAATTTATTAGAATAATCAATTTTTTTAATTTAAATTATTAGGGTTAGGCAATGTAATTTTCTTTCAATATACTGTCATATCACGTTTTTATTTCATCTCAACCCTCATTTTCCTCCCCCTCCTTTACTTACACTATCGTTCATCCTGATGGTCCTCCCTTCCGCCGCTCCGTCCAACACGTCTCCACCTTTGCCGCCCAGCCCGACGTGACTAGCCCTTTGGCGCTCTGCCCAACGCGCCTCCCACCCACCCGTCCATCTACTACTATCGCTATTTTTGCGCCACTCTTTTCTGATGGCGTTGCTGCAGTGTCGCGCCATCCTCTCGTGGAGTTGCTACTACGTCATGCCAATTTGTTGTTCCTAGGCGCCGTAATTTTCGATAAAAGTCGCTAGAGAGTGAACCATCGATGGAGCCATCAATTTGTTGTAGAAGGAACGGAGAAGAAGAATCTAGCGGCGGAGGAGCGGTTTCCAAAGGTTCGTTTGAGGAGCTGGAAGCAAGAAGATGCCACACTCTTTGACCCAAATTAAGAGCACTCACTATGTCGATTCAGACACAAATAAAAAAAAGAGTTATTTAAGAGATTAATAATACATGAGAGTGTTGTAATGTATATTTGGAAGGAATGATTGATGGGGATTCAAAACGAACGTACCTTGTGATCCTTGGGTGGTGCTGTTGCTCTTTTGTCGTTGTCTTCCCTCTGCTTTCGTGGTTTTCTTCCTTCTCCTTGTTTTTCTCTTCTTTTTTTTCTTCTTCTTCCCCTTTTCCAGATGTGATTCACAAACAAACATCCAATTTGTAAGAAAAATAAACATCCTATTTGCAGAAAAAATAAACATTTGGATTGAATTTAAGTAGATACAATAAAATTTGCTAGATATTCAGTTTACTAGTTATGTGCATAGTTATCTTTATTATAAAGATTATGTTTATTTAATTTGAATTGAGTTTAAGTAGAAACAATGAAATTTACTGGATGTTCATTTTACTCGGTATGTGGATAGTTATTTTCATTCTAAACTAACGTTCATGACGGAGAAGAAGCTCGACGACATTAAGGCTGGCGGGTGAGAAAGGGACTGATGGTGCAATGAGAGTTTGAGGAGGGGGTATGCGGCGGTAAAAGAGTTATAAGGTGGATGGTTAAAATGTAAAAGTTGAAAGTATGATTGTTGGGAGGGTAATTTGTGATGAACTATTTTTTTGCCATTCTATGAGCCAAAAGTGCAGCCTATTGTTCACGTTGTTAACAATCTTTGTTAACTACCTAGTAGAATTGATAAATAGTGATTAAAATAACTATCATCTTAAAAATCAGTCAAATATATAATTATCAATTAATTTTTCTTTATTTCTATTACGATTATCTTCTTATTTTACTCATAACTTCTACTCATTTTTTTTCTTATTGTACTGAATACAGATAGTACTTTCTCCCTATCTTTCTTCTAATTAATCCTCTCACATCAGTCTTCTGTAAGTACTTTTTCATTTTTTATTGTATCAATACTTACATTACTTTTAAATGTAACCGAAATAAATACGAACTTATTTAATTTTTTAGAATTTACATTAAAGGGAGTGGCGATGTCATACACAAAAAGAAAGAGACTCACAAAATAACAGAGGCAAATAGAGTTTTTGTACATTTTCGTTAATCCATGATGGAGGTACTTCTATAAAAAAAACGACTCAATACATATTTTTCGTGTCAAACAAAAATATGACTCAATAACACCAAAGTTAATTTAAAAACCATAAATAAGTAATAACAGATATAAATTTTAACTTTTTTGTTATGTGGTAAATAAAAATATAATGTAATAAATCATACTGTTCTCATACATAATGACATAAAATTTAACATTATTTTTTTTCAAGAGGCCTTTATTTTTTTAGCTTTTACGTTTATTTTTGTGTTTTATTTTAATTATATTAAACTAAAAAGTACTAATATCATTAACATTAATTTTCAACTTTTATCATAAATAAAAAGATGTAACTTTGTATGTATTAGATAATAAAAAATATATTCATAATAAAAGAAGTTAAATTTACTCCGTTATTACGTTTATAGGAGTGTAGATGATTCAGTTATTATTTATTTATTTTTAAAGTAGTGTTTACTTTTGAGTATAATAATTATAAACTAATACATGATGGTAATTAATTACGATTGAAGAAGAGAAGGTGGAAGGAGAATAAAAAAAAGAAAAAAGGAAGGGAGAACAAGTCAATATAATAGTCGTGGTAAAACAATAATTGATATTTGTACGGAGAATGGTAAAAAAATAATGAAAAAAATTAAAAATTTTAAAAGAATAATGAAACTAAATATGATTTTATATATTGAATATAAAATTAAAAAAGATAAAAAAATGTTTGCAAATTAAAATTATGTGAGAAAAAGAATTCTTTAAATTTAAATTTTTACATCTGTTTCAAATTAAATAAGATTGAGAAAATAAATAAATTTACATATATTTATAAATTTTTATCTTAATTGTTACACATAATAATAACGTAATGATTTTAGTATTATACCTAAATTAATTAAAATTTCATTATTCTATACATTAAAAAAAATTAAATCACTTATAAAATTTTTATTTTTATTAATAATTTATTATTTATTAATTTTTTTTATATTTTATCTCAAATTTATAATTTAAAAAATATAAAAATTAATTTTCTAAAAATATTAGAAAAAATAACAATATAGTAATTACTATTCTATTTTAAAATTAAATAAAACTTTAAGAAAATCTTAAAAATTTTATTATTTAGAGACATAAAAGTTGATATATTAGATCTAGAGAAAAATTGAGAATTATTACAAATAGTGTTGAGAGTAAGAGAGGTACTCAACAATGTCAACTTTTTTTTATAGGTCAATTGTATATGTTAAAAGTAGCTAAAATAGTAATGTCTATATAATATTACTCTTTTAAAAGATATAATATATTTGATTATTATTATTTTTATAATTGTTGACAAATTTTGATAATTTAATTAACACAAATTTTAAATGTTTGATATCTTAAATTTTTTCTTAAAACAATAAAATATGACTTAACAAGCAAGTTTGAAAAATAACAAGCATCTATAATATATGAAGGAAATAGAAAAGTTTGGTGTCCAATCTCCACTTTTTCATCTGTTAATAAATAGTGATTAATATAACTGTCATTTTAAAAATCTATCAAAAATATAATTATCAGTTAATTTTTTTTTTCATTCCTACTGTGGTTACTTTTGTATTTTACACATAACTTCCATCTATGTTGTCTTCTTTCTTATTCTATTGAATACACAAATAGTTCTCTCTCTATCTTTCTTCTACTTAATCATATCCGTCTCTCTAATTTTTCATTGTATCAACACTTATATTACTATTTTTTTCTATTTTCTTCTACTTTCAAGTCATGTAAATTTAAATTTATTATTTTTTATTATATTTTTTTAATCATTAATTTTTTATAGAATTTTATTTATTTATTTTATTTATTTTTTATTTATTTTAGATTGTTGAAATGAATAAGACTATCATACAAAGTTTTCTTAACATTAGAATAACATAGAAGAAACTTCTTGACTCTTGAGTGTAGGAGAATATATGATTCATTTTTGAATGTAAACAAAATAAATATAAAATTATTCATTTTTTTAAAATTTACTTTAGTTATTAAAGTTATGATGTAATGGATGTACTTCTATAAAAAATAAAAATGACTGGATAATTAATTTTGTGTGTCTAAAAAAAGCATGATTCAATAACACTAAAATTTAATTTAAAAACTATAGATAAATAAAATAAGTAATAAAAAGCAGATGTAAATTTGACATTTTTTGTTATGTGGTACAACAAAAATATAATGTAATAAATCATTATTCTCATGCATAATGACAAAATTTAACATTATTTTTTTTAGATGTCTGATAACCGGAATTCACTCTCCATATAAAATGAATCCGTTTTTTAGCAAGCGCACCAAATTATCGTCAAGTAATAACCCACAGTGGAGTGGGATCAAATCCACAGAGATTGATTAATTGAGCAACTTTAATTAATGAGTAAATTAGTTAAGCTAATCAATGTATAGAATATTGAGTGCAGAAATTTAAACAGCAGAAATGTAAATGACTCAAACGTAAAAAAAAAGCAATAAAGTGCTGGAAAGTAAAAAGCAAGAATGTAAAGTGGTGAAACATAAATGACTGAAATGTAAATGGGAATGGCAAATAGCAGGAATTAAAGAAAAGCTATAAAGAATAGGAAAGATAAGAATAGGGAAAATTCATTGGGATTAGGAGATGTTGTTCTCTTTGGATTAAATTCAGCTCATCTCATCTTCAATCATGCAACTCATTGACCTCTTGGCAATCATGATTGATTGAACCCCAATCCCTTGGTGATTGAATCTCTCAAATCTTGATAATTAGCTAATTCCTTGGTCTAATTGCTCATGAAGAGAGATATGCTTGGTCCTTGATTATACCACACATCCTCATAGATCCAAATAATGGGTGGATTATATGTAACCATATCCAATCCCAAAACACAGATCTACTCAAGTGTGAGAAGGAATTTCAAGCATGGTTTCATGTTTCCTTTTCCAAGGTTCCCATGAAACCCATTTTGCATTTAACCTCTTTCCCAAGATGATTGAACACTAGTATGAAAAATGAAATTCCTTCTAGAAAATAAAAATGAAGATGAAGAGAAGAAGAAATTCACTATTATTAATCCATCAAGTACAACAGAGCTCCCTCTCACAATGAGAGGGAGTTCAACTACTCATAGCTTAGAGAAAAGTACAAGAGATGGAAGAGATGAAGTGAAGTGTAAAAGTAAAACTAACTTGCCAATCCAACCCCCTTCTCAGTATTTCTAGGGGTTATTTATACTACTCCTATCACTAGAATTATGAAAATACAAAAGAGGAAAAAAATTACAGCTAGAAAGAAAAGAAAAAACTCATAAAGTGTGACCCATATGCTTGGCGTGTGGCTGGCGCTTAAGTGGTGTGCCACGCCTAGCAATTTAGCTTGGCTTGGCGCGCCACGCCTGGCTCTTCAAGTGGCACACCTTGTTCATTAACTACCCTAGCGTGCCACGCCTTCAAATCCAAGTGGCACGTCCAGGGTCTCTCCTATGCATAGTTAGCCTGGCGTTCCACGCCCTCGAGCTCAAGTGGCACGCCCAGGCTCTCCTTTTCATCCTTCTTTACTAGAAACTTAAACTAGCGTGGCAAGCCCATGTGTGCACTCTATCCATCCTCTCTGAAAAATAATACTGGCATGCCACACCCAGTAGGTGGTGTGCCACACCCTTGATAATGCTCCAATCTTCTTTTCTGGAAAACAACCCTGGCGTGCCACGCCCTTAAGATGCCTTGCTCATTCTTTTTTGAAAAATAGTATTGGCGTGCCACACCCTTGGTAGTGCATGAATGAGTCTCCATTGTCCAGTGACTGGTGTGCCACGCCTAGCATTCAAGTGGCACGCCCATGTCTTCTTCTTCCTTGGTGGTAGAGCTGGCATGCCACACCTTCGATATCAAGTGGCACGCCCAGTGTTGGTGTTAAGCTCTACAAGTATTGGCGTGCCATGCCTAACATTCAAGTGACATGCCCAAGTCATAAGTAAAGTTGGTGTGCGACGCCTTCGACACCTTGTGGCACGCCCATTGTTGAGCTTTCAAGTCCCCTCTTATGGAATTGTGAACTGGTGTTCCATGCCTTCGAGTTCAAGTGGCACGCCCATAGTGTATGAGGGGGTTTGGCATGCCACGCCCAACCTAGCGTGCCATGCCCCCTTTGTGGTCTTCAAACTTGCTCTCTGGAAATTGATGCTGGTGTACCACGCCCATTGCTAACGTGCCACGCCCATGTTAAGGCTTTCAAGTCCCTTTGCTGGAATTTATAACTGGCGTGCCACGCCTGGCCTTGGCATGCCACGTATTTTGTACTTCCTCTCTCTGGCGTGCCACGCCTAGCCTTGGCATGCCATGCCCATAGTGACCTCCACGGACTTCTTCTCTAGACAATGATGCTGGCGTGCCATGCCTTCGATGTCAAGTGGCACGCCCCCTTATAATTCTCCTACTTTGCCTTCTGGGATTTTCAACTAGCGTGCCATGCCCCATTGCTGGCATGCCAAGCCCATACTAATTGTTGACGTTTGTTCCAAGTGGCACGCCCAGCTTCTTTTTGTTGATTCCTCATTCCTTTGTTGCTCTTTTCACCTAAAATTCAACACAAACTCATTTCAAAGAAATGTACCATAATATTCACCATTTACTTCATGAAATTGCATTGATTTAATGATATTATGCTCTTTTTATGGCTCTTTTAGATAAGAGAAAGAGGTAGATGATGCAAATCATCACAATCTCTATTTTTTTAGTTTTTATGCTTTTTTTAAGATAATAATGGTATTTTATTCACTAGAGAAATAAATACAATGTCCAAATGTCAAGATAAGAAAAATAGAAAAAGGGTATTCCCAAATATTCACGACCAGGTGCAAATTGTAAGAAGAAAATAACATAGAAAAGTAGATAGGGAAGAAATCTTAGGACACTATGCATAAGGCAAAATAGATAATTCATGGTTCAACTTAAGTGATGTTGCTAGCACTTCTTCCGGAGGCTCATGGACATGCTCGAAGACTTGCCGACACCTCTCCTTCCAAATATTCCAAGCTATAATGAAAATTAGTCAAGCTCTTTGAGAGCTTGTTTCTTGAAGTCCAGTTTGTAATACTGAATTCCTCCACCAATTGAAGAACAAGAAATATCTATGGTCTGGAATGAGGTAGGCAAAGGACTCTTCTTCCACCCTAGTTTAGTGTCTCCACAGAAAAATAGACAGTGTATGAGTGATTTTGGAGCTAACTTGCAGATTGGACAAGTTGTCGAAGTGGATGAGAACCGCTGGTGGATGAGAAGCAAAACAGGAGGTTTACCATAGAGCATTTTTCACGCAAAGAGAAAAATCTTGTGAGGAATTTCAATTAGCACTCCCAAACCAGTTGGTTTTAGGGTGCTAGGTGTTGAAAAACCCCTAAGAATTTACTTGCCCAGGCCTCTCTTCTTGACACATCTTCACCACAAGCAACTACTAGGATCTTGGCTCTTTGAGCTATTTGTTTCTTTATTTTATCTTAGTAGTTGATGCTCAGAGCCTTGGGTCTTTTGCTTACTACTTCTTGGTTCTATGGATATTCAAGGGTTATCCTTAGCTTCTACTTGTTATATCCTCTAAGACCAATTGTTGATTATGACTTATTTTCTTCCAAATTCATTCAAGGTTCTATACTTGGTTCCTCATCTCTTAGTCTTGAATTATCTCACTTGGTCTTAGTCTTTTTACTCTTGTTTTTGCACAACTCACCATTGATTTTCATGAAAACAAACTACTTTTATTGATTGTGCTGGAACTTAAACAATATTTTCTTTCTCAAACATAAGGGACTCATAAAGATACTTCAAAAACATAAAGAAACTAAGCAACAACTATGATAATACTAAAACTACTAAACAGAAATTCAGAATTGAAATTCTTTTGCAACCATGGGACTCAACAACCTTTGGTTTCCTAGAGTAGCTTCAAGGCATAGGCCCTTTTCCTTTGTCTTTCTTCTTGGAGGGAGAGTCATCACCATCCTTCTTGGAAGATCCTTCTTGTGCCTTGGTGTCCTTGGGCTTCCAAAAACCCAGGCTTCTCATGTAGGTCCTCTCATCCTCTTTGTGCTTGGCCAATATCTTTTCTTGCCTAGCACTTAGCTCCTCCATTCCTTGCATGAATGTTGGATATCCGGGATTCAAGGCGGCCACAGCATTACACAGATGATTCAACTTTACTTATGTGTTGATATCATACTGCCTCTTTGACGTGGTTCTAGCATCATAAAGATGCCTAAACTTAGCAAGGTTCCTCTGCTGCCATTTTTTCTGCTCTATGATTTTGTTGAGGCTGCGTTGCATCTTCTCCCAGTTGAATTGGCCATGTTGCTCCTTCATGTACTCCATGCTTCCTTGGAGTTGCTGCATGCTCTCATACACTTGGTCCCATTGCTTTTGTTGTTCCCTCAGCTGGTTCACATCTTCTCTCAAATGGTGTATGTCTCCTTGCATTTGGTGGATGTCTTCTTGCAATTGCTCCCAATTGAAACCTTCAGGGACTTGTGGATATGGAAGTGGTAAGTATTGTGGTTGATCAAAGGTTTCCTCATGTTGTGGTGGCTCTTGTGGTTCTTGAACATGAGCCCTGTGCTCCCTTGCTCTTTGCAGTGGGTTGACAGCTACCACTTTAGCCATCTTCTTGGCAGTTATAGGCTTTTCTTGTTCCACCAAAACTTCATCAATTATTCTTTCCACCCCAGCTCTATCACATAGCCTTTGGATAATGCTAGGAAATGCAAGTCTGGTGCTATTCTTGGGGCTTTTTAGCACCCTATTGATATTGTTGGCTGTCATCTCTCCAACATTGACATTCTTCCCTCTCATTATGCTGTATATGAGCACAGCTCTCTCCAAAGTGACTTCGGAAGTGTTGGAGGTGGGGTTGAGGGATCTTCTCACAAAATCCAGCCACCCTCTAACTTGGGGACTCAAATGTCTCCTCCTCAATTGGTTGGGCCTTCCATCTTTATCATTAATCCATTACACATTGAGAACACATATTTCATTGAGAATCTCTTCAAATCCCGGGTCTTGTTGCTTCATGATAAACCCCATTTGTAGGGTTTATCTCATGCTTCATTTAAGGGATTTTATGACCTTTTACCCATATTTATTCAATGAAATAGCATGGTTTTATAACTTCTCCTTTAATTGTGCTTAAGAGTGAAAACATGCTTTTTAGGACTTAAAATAGCTAAATCTAATTCTCCTTGATTCTATTAGATGCCTTGATATGTTTGTTAAGTGACTTAAGGTTTAGGAGGCAAAGATTGGACCAAGGGAATGAAGGAAAAGCATGTAGAAATGGAGAACTCATGGAGAAATAAAGGAAACGCAAAAGCTGTCAAGCCGACCTCTTCGCACTTAATCGACCATAACTTGAGCTACAGAGGTCCAAATGATGCGGTTTCAATTGGGTTAGAAAGCTAACATCCGGGGCTTCAAAACGTTATAAGATTTGTCATAGTTGCTATACGTACAAGGATGCGTATGTGCACGCACCGTTGGTGCACGTGATCACTTCATGCAAACTCGTGGCTAGCGAATTTACAAGCCTTGTGGGCCCAATCCAACTCATTTCTAATGCTATTTAAGCCAAGGATTGAAGGGGGAATGAAGACACTTTTCATACTTTAGATACTTTTGATCATTAGCTTAGTTTTAGTAGTTAGAGTTAGTTTCTAGAGAGAGAAGCTCTCACTTCTCTCTAGGATTAGGATTAGGATTAGTTCTTAGATCTAGGTTTTAATCTTTGCTTTCTTCCACTTCTATCTCTCAATTCTTTATTGCTACATTCATCTTCTTCTACTCTTTTATTGTAATTTCCTTTATGTTTTTCTTATATTTTGTTGTAGATCTAGTATTATTCCTTCTACATTCTTCCAATTCAATAAGAGGTAATTCATACTAAATGTGTCTTCTTTGCTTTTCTATTGTTGATCTCTTGTTTTTGTAGTTGTAGATTCCTTTAATTCTTGCATTTAATAATGATTACTTCTATTGCACTTTATGTGTTTGTTGAAATGTCTCTTTTAGTTTTAGTGTAGATTTTGTTCCTCTTGGCCTAGGTAGAGTAATTAGTGACACTTGAGTTATCTAATTCCTTTGTTGATTGATAATTGG
This sequence comes from Arachis stenosperma, assembly GCF_014773155.1. Classification (NCBI taxonomy): domain Eukaryota; kingdom Viridiplantae; phylum Streptophyta; class Magnoliopsida; order Fabales; family Fabaceae; genus Arachis; species Arachis stenosperma. The sequence continues at coordinate 68,155,919 of NC_080383.1, forward strand.
AGAGATTGCTAATTGGTTTGGAGTGCACTAAAGCTAGTCTTTCCTTGGGAGTTGGCTAGGACTTGTGACTCAAGTCAATTCATCCACTTGACTTTCCTTTATTTAGTAAGAAAGTGGTAGCAATGAACAATTCTCATCACAATTGAGAAGGATAACTAGGATAGGACTTCTAATTTTCGTACCTTGTCAAGAGCCTTTTATAGTTGTTAGTTTATTTTCATTGCCATTTACTTTTCATGCTTCTTATCCAAAATCCCAAAATAACTCATAACTAATAACAAGACACTTTATTGTAATTCCTAGGGAGAACGACCCGAGGTTTGAATACTTCGGTTTATAAATTTTAGGGGTTTGTACTAGTGACAAACAACTTTTTGTATGAAAGGATTATTGTTTGGTTTAGAAACTATACTTTAAAACGAGATTTCATTAGTGAAATTCTAAACCGTCAAAAATCTAATCATCACTTCACCCTCTCTTCATATCTCCAGGTGGAGTTTGTGTGCTTCACCATCAGCATTCTATCTATGTTGGAGGGACTATAATCAATAGCCTTCCCCCTCACATAGCTTAGGTAGCCATAGGGTTGCCCAGGCTGTGGCATGACATTGGCATAAAATTCTCTAACTAAACTCTCCACCACCTTCTTTGGTGGGTTACAAAAGAGTGCCCATCCTCTGTTGTTAATTTCTCTGTTTATCTCTATGTGTTCATTCCTTCCAAGTTGGAAGCCTACCTCCAGAATGATTTGCCGCTCTCTCATCCAACCATAGAATTGGTTTTGGTTAAATGATGAGAGGAACTTGTACTCGTTGAAGCTTGATGAACCGGAGCCAGCGTCCTTAGTCTTTCTTTTCTTTGATGAGGAGGCTCTTGGTGGTGCCATTGAAGTAAGGAGAGAGGGTTTTTGAAAGGGTGATGAGGGGTTAAAGAAATAAGCAAAGAGAGCAAAGCAAAGGTTTGTTCCAATGCCAAACTTAGGACTTGATTGTCCCAATCAATATAATGATAATGAGGAGATCAAGAAAGAGAGGAAGCAAGAATGATAAAGGGGTTTGGTTGTAGTGTGGAAAAGGGATGGAAGGGGGAGTTGGATTTATAGGGGTGGGAAGAAGGGTCTGGAAGGTGGGAAATGGTGAAAGAATTGAATGTTTTCCCACTTGGGAGTGGCGCCTAGCATGGGAAGAGGCGCCAACCCTTATCCCTTCAGCTTTCTTCGGAAGTTTAAGTTCCAAACTGTAAGTACACTTTGACTTCTTGACTTGATGAGCTATCAATCATGTGAGTTCCACCTCCTTCCTGAAATTACAATCCAAAAAACTCCATCAGTAAAAATGCTTCACATTTTCTAAATTGAAGAGCAATTAATGGGTGTCTTTTGGGACACCAAACTTAATTTCTTTGCATATAGTAAATTGGTTTTATCATTGGACTTTAATGTGTACATAATGAGTGGAATAAATTTAATTCTTTCACACTCTTCCACTTCCAATCCCTACGTACACAATAAAAAGGCCATTCATGCACTCACCAAATTACTAATTGCATTCAAACTTAAACCAAATTGGGCTTTCTGTGTGAATTTCCTATAGTGGTGGCCACACCAAACTTAATTTTTGGGCTTACTTCCAGGGTTAATTCAATTAAGTTTTGTTGTAAGCCTAAATTAAGTAGGTTAGTGGCCACACCAAACTGAGCTTTTTAGCTAGCTCTTCAACCCAATTAATCAACCTCACTCAGTGTTGTACTTCCAGCAAACTAAAAACAAATCAAAGAACTAATGACTAACTAACAACTAAAGCTGAAAATTAAACTATCTAAGTGAACAAACATAACTACTTCTAGAAATCATGAAATTGAAAGGATATAAATATTGGGATGCCTCCCAACTAGTGCTTCTTTAACGTCACTAGTTTGATGATTCTTCCTCCTTACCTAAGGTTGTAGCTCACTCTCTGCTCATCCAATGAGTCCCCCAAGTAGTGCTTAAGCCTGTGGCCATTAACAGTGAAAGTTCTCTGTATTTTGCCCTCTATAAGCTCTACATGACCATAGGGAAAAGCCTTTAGGATTGTGAAGGGTCCAAACTATCTTGACTTGAGCTTCCCTGGGAAAAACTTGAGTCTTGTGTTATATACAACATCACTTTTTGACCTTCTACAAACTCTCTTCTTGTTAGCTTTTGATCATGCTATTTCTTTGTTTTCTCGTTGTTGATTTTGGCATTTTTATAGGCTTGAGTTCTGAATTCTTCTAGCTCATTGAGTTGTAGTAGTCTTCTTTTCCCAGCAACTTGATTGTCAAAGTTTAAAATCTTTAGAGCCCAAAATGCTCTATGTTCAAGCTCCACTGGTAGATGACAAGCCTTTCCAAACACCAATTGGTATGGAGACATGCCAATAGGTGTCTTGAAAGCTGTTCTATAAGCCCATAGTACATCATCTAGCTTCTTGGACCAATCCTTTCTTGAGTTCCCAATAGTCTTCTCAAGGATTCTCTTGAGCTCTCTATTTGAAATCTTAGCTTGACCATTGGTTTGTGGATGATATGGGGTTGCTACCTTGTGCTTGACACCATATTTTAGGAGGAGTGTCTCAAGTTGCTTGTTGCAAAAATGAGTTCTCCCATCACTTATAAGGGCTCTGGGAACCCCAAACCAGCTGAATATGTTCTTTCTCAAGAAGTTGATCACTACTTTATTATCATTTATTGGAGTAGCTATAGCTTCTACCCATTTTGACACATAATCCACAGCCACCAATATGTAATTGTTTGAGTATGAAGGTGGGAATGGTCCTATGAAATCAATCTCCCATACATCAAACAACTCCAACTCCATGATGAACCTCTGTGGCATCTCATTTTTCTTGGGTAGGTTTCCAGCTCTTTGACATTCATTGCACCTTGTCACCAACTCTTTAGCATCTTTGAATATTATAGGCCAAAAGAAGCCACATTGCAGTACGTTGGCGGCAGTCCTTTCTCCACTGAAATGTCCTTTATAACTAGATCCATGGAAATGCCAAAGGACCTCTTGTCCTTCCTCATGAGAAATACACCTTCTTAATTGATTAGCATCATTGATTAACTTTCTCCTCATGTGTTTATTGATGTTGGTGGGTAGCTCTCCAATGGCCTTGAAATTGGCTATATCTGCAAACCAGGGGATTTCTTAGATCATCATCAACTGCTCATCAGGAGAGCTCTCATTCACTGCAAGGTTGTGTGCTTCATCTTCTTCTAGTGGGATTCTTGATAAGTGGTCGGCCACCTTGTTCTCTGCTCCACTTCTATCCTTAATCTCAATGTTAAACTCCTGGAGTAGCAAGATCCACCTTATCAATCTAGGTTTGGATTCTTGCTTGGTCAATAAGTACTTAAGAACTGTATGGTCAGTAAACATAATGACTTTAGAACCAATGAGATATGATCTAAACTTATTAAATGCAAAGACTATAGCAAGGAGTTCCTTCTCTATAGTGGTGTAGTTTCTTTGATTTTTATTAAGAACTTTGCTAGCATAGTATATAACATGCACTAGCTTATCTCTCCTTTGTCCTAAAATAGCACCCACAGTAAAATCTGATGCATCACACATCAATTTAAATGGCAAATTCTAGCTAGGTGGTGTTATAATAGGTGCAGAGGAAAGTCTGTTTTTAAGCTCATCAAAGGCTTGCATGCATTCTCTATCAAAGATAAAAGGTACATTAGAGACAAGCAAGTTACTTAGAGGTTTGGAAATCTTTGAAAAATTTCTAATAAACTTTTTATAAAATCTAGCATGCCCCAAGAAAGTTCTAATTGCTTTGACATTGCAAGGTGGAGGTAACTTGTCAATTACTTCCACCTTAGCCTTGTCCACCTCTATGCCTCTTTTGGAGATCTTGTGACCAAGAACCACCCCTTCAGTGACCACGAAATGGCACTTTTCCCAATTTAAAACTAGGTTGGTTTCTTGACATCTTCTTAGCACCAAGGCAAGGTGGTGCAAGCACTTAGAAATTGAATCATCAAATACAGAAAAGTCATCCATAAACACTTCAATAAACCTTTCAATCATGTTAGAGAATATGAAGAGCATGCACTTTTGGAATGTGGCAGGTGCATTGCACAATCCAAAGGGCATTCTCCTATATGCAAAGACATCATAATGACAAGTAAAGGAAGTCTTCTCTTGGTCTTTGGGGTCTACTACAATCTGATTGTAGCCTGAGTATCCATCCAAGAAAAAGTAATATTCATGTTCGACAAGCTGATGACAAGTCATCTTAGGCTAGTTTCACAAGCCTTTTTCATTAGTTTTTACTTGGTTTTCATGCATTATTAGGCAATAAGTAACTATTTGGATGAAAAATTCATGCTTGTCTTGATTCAATCAAACATTGTAAATTTTGTGCATTTTCATGAGATTAATGCCATAATTACTTGTGTGCTAAGAATGAGGCAAATTTTTGTGACTATAGTAAAGCTTTGATGTATTTGTTTAGTTGATGATAGGTGGAAAGGAAGCTAAGAAAAGGGAAGGCAAAGAGGCAAAAAGAAGGCCATGAAAAAAGGCAAAGGGAAGCAATGTTGGAGCCAAAGTTGGTGCTCCAACATTGCTGGGAACGTTGCTCCCCACAGCCTGAAGGAGTATACTTCCAACAAGAATAACTTGAGCTACAGAGATCTAAATGAGATGATTTTAAAAACATTGGAAAGTAGGAATCGAGAGCTTTCCAAGCATATATGGCACTACATGGTGGACACAAATATTGAGGGAGAAAACTGCCTAGAAAAGTGCATAAACAAACATGTTACCAACCTGTAGTAAGGCCAGCTGACCTCTGCACCTTCGATGGAGTATAACTCGAGCTGTAGAGCTCCAAATGATGTGCTTCCAATGACATTGGAAAGTAGACATTTAGGACTTTCCAACAATATATAATAGTATGAGGGTGAACAACATGTTTGAGCTTCCGAATCTGGCAATGTTCCCAATGTTGGCGCAAACATTGGAGGTCCAACGTTGCATCCAACGTTGTACTTCGACGCCAGTGACCCTGTCCCCTTCAAAGGAGCATAACTTGAGTTGCAGATGTCCAATTGAAGTGATTCCCATTGGGTTGTTAAGCTGACATTCAAATCTTTCCAACCATATATAATAGTCTATAGTGGACATGAAATTTACAACGTTAACGAGAGGACAAAGTAACATCCCAAGGCTTGATGTGCAACATTCAGTTTCGAATTTGAAAATTTAGGATCCACGTTCACGCGTCAGTGACGCGCACGCGTGGATGTGCGAACGTTGGAGGTCTAACGTTGCCACAAATGCTGCCTCCAACGTCCGTGATAAAATTTCAGAAATGGGAGTTGGGAATTTTGCATCGACACGTACGCATCAATGATGCGTACGCGTAAACATACTTTTTCAACCCAACCACGCGCACGCGTACGGCACGTGCACACGTGAAATGGCAAATTTGACCAGCGGAATAGGATTCTAGCGGTTCGTTAAGCTCGCCTATTAGGGGGTGGTTATCTGATTTTGCAGCAGTTCTCAAGAACCGCTGGCACAACCGCCACAAAACCCGGAAATAGCGTGGCAATGTTTAGAGTCGGTTTAAAACTGCCGTGATTTGCCCAACAATGATCCACACGAAATGCTCGGCAGTTTGAAACCGCTGCTGTTTAATGGCCACGGTTTTGTTCAAATGTAATGACCGGCGGTTTGAAAATGCTGCTGTTTAACGGCCACTGTTTTCAAATAAAACTGGCGCTATCTCCTAACCTGATTTTTCAAATTTCTAACGGCTATGTCACAACCGCCGCTATTTTTTTGTTAAATGGCCGCAAAAATACTGTATTGTACACTGGCAATCAATGCTCTTTTTTATTTTAATGTACAATTTTTTTTTTGTTTTTGAATCCTTCTTAATATGCAAGGTAAACGACAATAGCAAAACCATTAATTTAATTGATATAATTATTTGAATATCAATAAAGTGTACTCCTTACTAAGAGTTGCATAATCAACACCAAAAAAGTGTATATCTAAAAGAAAAAAAGGTTCCACTATCCTAAGATCTACTTTCTATTCTAACCCTCCAACACACTCATCCATGCGGCGACGTCTGATGGTAGCTTCCCACCTTACCCTTGAAGTAGACATATCAAAGCACTCTCCATTGCCTATATCCTGACCTTTCCAGCTGCTACTTCATCCTCCACTGTCTGTCTTTTTATCTTCTCGGCTACTACTCCATCCTCCACTACCTGTCTTTTAGTCTTCTCAGCTGCTACTTCATCCTCCACTATCTTTCTTTTCAATTTCTCTGCTGCCAGCTCTGCTTGTAGTTCAAGTAGCACCCTTTGGATCTCTTCCATTTCAAAACCATTGCTCGGCTGATGGGAATTCATACCGAAGACTTGACTAGAAGTGGGCCCCAACCCCATGCCACGCACCCTACCCGGGTGTTCCTTTCCGAGAGCTTGAGCAAGCGAATCATTCTGAGACAACAGTCTAGAAGATTCATCATGTTGCTCAATAGCCTCAATTCTTTCCTACACACATAGATAAGCAATTATAAGCATTTATTAGTTAGTCGCTAACTGTATAGACTTCTAATAAAATTTAAAAAACTAAAACATAGGAGAAACTACTTCCCAATTCTCAACACATTACTTACTCCAATAGTCCAAGCTACATCATGGACATATGAGTCATTAGCTCTTTTGTGCGTTAAGAGATACAACTCTCCTCTACTAACTCTCTTCTCTTGTCGTTCTGACTGTACTAATAATGATGACAAAGTGAATAAGTAGAGAAAGAGATAGTCCAAAAACATTCTCAAAAATAGATTACCTTTTCTTCTCCGAACCTTGCCAAGCTTTTCGATCCGCCAGTGTGGGTGTAAAGCTGCTTTGATCGATTCTCAGCATTTTTCTTACACTTATCCTGTCATGCCATCAAATAAAGAGTTACTAGACACTAGTTCTGACTAACTCAATGTGACATAAATAGACTTTTTCTACTATGAAACAAAACTATATTACATGTGTCTCTTCACTATTGCGATAATTGAGAAACCATCTCTAATGGTCCGTAGTAATTCCATCTGGGCGGTTTTCAATATTTTCTTCAAGTGAAAGTTCTGAGTCATAGCAGTGATAGTATAATCTGTTCCTCGTTTCCTTCCAAGCCCTTCCTAGCATTTTGAATATTATACGCTTGACAATTCCTCTACTATCTTCTTCAAAATGGAACATTTCCTGCAATATTAATATTAAGTTATCAATAGTGTTCAAATTATGAGTCTGGAATGGTACGAAAAAAATAACATTTTACCTTTACACATTCATTATAGACCTTGTCCTTAGTGCGAACCTTTCTCCAGTCCTTCTCGCAGATTGGAAATTTGGTGTAGTCAGATCCTAGCAATCCCATAACGCATCGCTCAATAGACCTGCTTCATCCCCAACTGGTTGCAGTGCACTGTTAAACCTGAGTACGATCTTTCTTCCGTTAGGTGGCTTCATAGCTTCCTTCACACTTAGTTTGACTTGTTTGATTGTGCCATCGGGTTCTGTAAAACATATTTATTCTATGTTAGTTACCATTGGAGCCAAGCTGCGATGACATCATAGGAAAATAGCTGAATGAAAAATAGAATTAAATAAATTCTTTTATTCCAATTGTTTTAACATCCCAAAATTCAGTGGTCTTGCGTCTCTTGCGCTTCTAAGCATCTGATGCAGCAAACAAGTTATCAACATGTTAGTCAAGAGAATCTACCTCATCTGCCTATGGGTATAAGTCTTTGGCATCCGGCTCCGAGTTTTGAACATCATTCGTGCAAGCCTGTGGAGCAGGCAGTGGTTCGCTGTGGGGCGGATGAAAGGGGTGTAAAGACGATGATGCGGGGGAACTACTGCCACTGGGCAGCGAAATTCGGCAGTCCGCTCTCTATGAAGTTAAAGCCGCATGAAATCCTACTCGAGGCTGCTGACTGTGTCTACATGGGTTTCTTCGTAAAACGACCTACCCGGGGTATCTTTCCTAACTGCATTCAGATTAAAACGAAGTAATAATAATTAATATATAGATAATAATATTTATTAACATGCAAAAAAGATACTGGCATATCCCAGTTACTATTAATTAAACTCGGATATTTATGACATATTGATACTAAATAATTTATAATATGAGACCAAAGACCGCAATTAAGGATGATAATAGACAATTTAATAAGAATTATGAAATACACTAACAACTAAAGGTATTAATAAGTAATGATAGTTATGGTAAATTAATATCATGTGATACTAAGCTTACTTGGTATATAGAAATTATGCCCAAATTTGTGGTCTAGAATACACTACCAACTCGTTCCTATTGCATTTCTATATATCATCATATAGATCATTATATTAATGGTAGGATATAGCGTGTCATCACCACACAATACACATACATATAAACTATGATAAGAATAATATATGGCGTGTGCAATTCACAATTCAATAATTCATTCCAAGCTCATATATGGATTAGGAGAGTACATGAGTACATGAGTTGAGAGACTCTATTAACAAAGAAATCAAAGTTGGGTATAAAAAGGTTAACCATTGATGTATTCACAATTTCTCTATAATGCCTAGAATCATCATAATATTCTACACTATTGGAAGTTAATTTTAGGCTTGAGACTTAGGAGTAGCATGTTTAACAATAAGAAAAATATCATGTTTAGTTATAATAAAATTAAGTTCGATAAAAATTGCAATCAATGTGTTGAACCAAGTTCTTGGAGCTTGTTACATTTGTAGGCCTCAGTACTAGAATATAAATTTGGATAATCAAACATGAATTTTTATGGATAATCAATTTAATCAAAGATTAGGAGAGTACATGAGTTGAGAGACTCTATTAACAAAGAAATCAAATTTGGGTATAAAAAGGTTGACCATTGGGTATAATTCATTCCAAGCTCATATATAAGTTAGGAGAGTACATGAGTATATGAGTTGAGAGACTCTATTAACAAATAAATCAAAGTTGGGTATAAAATGGTTAACCATTGATGTATTCACAATTTCTCTATAATGCCTAGAATCATCATAATATTCTGCACTATTGGAAGTTAATTTTAGGCTTGAGACTTAGGAGTAGCATGTTTAACAATTAGAAAAATATCATGTTTAGTTATAATAAAATTAAGTTCAATAAAAGTTGCAATCAATGTGTTAAACCAAGTTCTTGGAGCTTGTTACATTTGCAGGCCTGCTATAAATTTGGATAATCAAACATGAAATTTTATGGATAATCAATTTAATCAAAGATTTGATAAGATTGCTAAGGGGTTCCATCAAGTCTAATGACTTGTTGGTTGCTAATTATGACAAGTTATACTACTGTCGAGGAAGTGACCCTTACATACTAATTAGGGTAATCCATAGCTGTGATATCGGAGAGTTGAAAGTTGACTACTAAATGCAAACTAAATGTATTGGATCTATCTTACCTTATTTCTATGTTAACAACGTCACAAGTCATTGCAAAATTTGGACTATGAAAATTGATTGCAAGAAATTTCTATGACTTGGGTGATTTTTCCGCATGAAAAATAAGTGAAAGGCTCCTAAAAGAAGTGGAAGGTTCCTATATGGTAAGTGGGGAGTCGGAGACTTGAGAATCGTGATAATGGGTTTAGCATTAATAGCATTAAATAAGGTGGATGCTGTGAATATTGAAGGGAGGAACTAGGATTAAGGGTGCTTACCTGCAGCGGGATAACTAGATTAAGGGTGAAAAAAGAACCACCGGGGATCGGGCAATGAGAGAAGGGGCTCCAAGACGCTGGCTCGCCGCAGAGACAGACATGGAGGAGAGGAACCAGGACGAAGCAAGCTTCCTAGTGGTTCGACAATATGAATGCCATAGTATTAGGGAAAAAATAAGGATTTATGGTAGTGGCGGTTGCTTCTCTGATTTGAAATTTAAGTTTTTTTTTGTTATTTTTTAAAAAGTATTATTAGTTATTAATAAAAAAATTACAAAAAAATAAATACTTAACGAATATATTATTTTGTTAAGCATATATTATTTTGTAATTTTTTAAGAATATTATTGGTTGTTAAGACAAAAAAAAATAATAAAAAAATATATACTTAACGAAAAATTACCAATTTATATATATAACAATATCTTATTTTTATAATCATGGTTACCAAAATCTGAATCAAAATTCAATCTCTAAGATTCATTTTAAAATATATATGTTTACTGTTGGGTATTGTTGTATTCTTAATTTACTTGAAAGTAAATTTAAATAAAAAAATAAAATTTTTTTCTAATTAATATCATAATGTTATTACTAATATATAGATCATAATACTACTTATAATAATAATAACAATAATAATCATAATAATAACAATTATTGTAACGGTGATACTAATATTTTTTACAGTTATAATATAATACTATTCACTAATTATAAATTAATATGAGTGCATTAATTTGGTTTAAAATAAATTAGTAAATTATTTGGATAAATTAAACTATTTCGCATTTTAGGTTATAATTGCAGTGTGTAACTATAGATCTTAATTAATCAATTCATGCCTATTAATTAATTCATGTCATTTTGCCAATATGATAGTCATGATTACAGAATGTAGTTCATTAAGCAGTTTCACCACCTGGGTTTATACATTTATATTTGTTTTACTTTAAAAACGTATATATATATATATATGAAAAATCGATAATATAAAAGTCTTGAATTTGTGCGAACCATTAATCAAACAAGTCACAATGTAAATTAATTCAAGAGATATATACTAATTTGAGATTAATCTCTTCCAAATTCATTGCTACTTCATCAAATTCAACATCCAAAGGAAAAAACACAAACAGTCACTTTGTTCAATTCAGTCTCAATATTTCATAAGATAAGTCAGACTAAAAATAAAAAGTTGAGTCATCAGATATCATTCTCCTCTGGAGTTTTATTGAGGTCAAAGATTAGGATGGAAGGTTGGTGTACTTTAAAGACAACCTCATCAAAACTATCTGGCACAACGTCCTCTTCGAGCATTGAATCCTGAACTATTTCGCCTGTCTCTTCTGGAACTTCTTGAGTCCTTTCCCGAGCCAAACCTGACGGATACACCATAGGCAATCAAGTTATTAGAATTTACAAATTTTACAATAACCAAGCATGATTAAGCTCCATATTATAAACTGCTGGTTTGGCTTACGTTCCTAAAGTTTTGTAAGACCTCTTTTTATAAGAGTGAATTCCTTCCGAAACGCAATTTCAAGTTCAACATTCAGATTATTCTTATAGCGTGTCTGCACAAATTTAACGAGGTTCCAGCTGAAAATGTGCAGTAATTGGTAGCTAGAAGTCATCAACAACACTAATCAAAGGCACTTTCTAGGTACTTCGTAACATTTAATGCTTCACGTCAACTTAAGAACATGCCAAATGAACATCATGGTATCTTAGTAACTAATAAAGTACCATTCAGACACAATTATTTTCAGAACCAGCCAGATCAAACAGAAGTATAAATCAGGTATAGGTGTTCTATTCTAACTACAAATGAACATGCTAAGGACAATGAAATGAAATCTGGAAGGGGAATATAAGAAAGAAGAAAAAAAAGTACAAGATACAATAAGCATTAATAAAGTATGAAGCCATCCTGAATCTGATTGATAAAACAATAGTTCAAAATAAATTCCAAGAAAGATATCAAAATCATTCGATCACACAAAGTGCTAAACAGAAGAAAGGTTACAGGGGGTGATTTTTTTGAGAGTATAAATAAGCTAATCTTAAATGTGTGAATAAATTAGAAATTTGTCTTGATGATTTTAGAATATGAAAATTTACTAATATATCTTCTACTTCAGCAAGTAAATTGTAAAATAAAATATGTATCCTTTCTAAAGCCTGATGCCAAGTGCATTCTATACCATACTCCACTTGTTCAATAGATACACAAATAACACTGTGCAAAATAAAGTATCAAATAGACATTTAAGCTAAAAAGTATGCAATGCAAATGAAGCAATAACAGGTGCCAGCTGGCAAAGTAAAATTCCGTTCTTGGTTTTCAACTTTCTTCCTCCAAACAATCTCCTTAGGAAGTAAAAAGAATAAAAAATGAACAAACTAAGAGGAAAAAGGAACGACTTGAGGTATACTAAATTAAATTGCTATGATCCTGACAAGTTTAAATAATAATTTACTATAACATGCTCTCGTGCCTGCTCAGAATTGAGAGTAAATTATTCAACATTTACTCTAGGAACATGGATATATGTATTTACTTTCCCATTCAGTACCTCATTTCACAAAATAAAGGTCAGCAACCCGCCATATCACCATTGAGTTAAACAATTGTACCCAACTAGATGGCTAAACAAATCACAAAAAATCCAAACTTTACCTGCACCTCCTCCAGTATTTGTTGCGAAAGAAACAGGTTCGTGCTAGTGACGAACCCGAAGCCGAATTTCTTGTGGTACTTTGTTGCAAATTGAAGCAATCCCTGCAGGTTGAAATAAAATATCTGGATTGACTATGGCAGGTTAAAATATAGCCAAACAGCCTTTTTACGAGCAGACATATGACAACGTACTGTCCTAATATCTCCATGCGCAATGGTAGTAGCATCACCTATGTGCCTGTGTGCTGAGAATGTATCCATCCATGACTGAATTGGCAACGTGTTAAAGCACAGGTCTCTTGCGAATGATGTTGCGTGCTCCATCGAAGAGAACGGGGAGGCCTCAACCATCGCCTTGCAAAATAAGATGCTAGAGGCACAAAGAAAGAGGTCCCTCTCTTCCAATTTCCCTGGTAACTCCGATCATGTCAGTCAATATATAACATCAAAAACAATCTACTAACAAGTTACTAAATTAAATAACTTGAGGATAAAATATGTCAATAAAATAACATTCTCCAGGTGGATTAATTGTAAATAATGAGCAATATGCATCAAGTGTTTCCATGTTCTAAAAATCTAATATATGCTAGTTGCTAATTAATAATTATCCAAGTTTATAACCCTTAATAGTCCTATACATAGGCAGCCTCTTCGCAATTATCGATGGCATCAGTGGTTGGTTCCTCTAAATCATCGTACTGTCTCAATGACAAACCTTTGACGTCAAACTCAGCTAACCCAGTCGGAATTGGTTGGAGAGAAAGTTCAAACTGACACTGTCCTATGTCTTCACCCATTTCAAACATGTCCCTTGGATTCACATGGACTACCACACTCCATTCTTTATCAGCGTCATCCTCCACATAGTATACAAGGCGAGCCTCAGATGCAAGAATGTACGGTTCGTCATCTTCTCGATCATCGGTATGAATTGGATGATAGAAGTTAACCACTGTGTGTCCCAAAGAGTCTTGTTTTATGCCTCTGCCAGAGGTGATATTTTCCCAGATACATCTAAACAAGACGATCGTGAATTGACCGCTGTAATTTAAGTCAATAATGTCCACTAATTTTCCGTAATACGAGATGCTACCAACAGCAACATTACTGTCGCGCTTGCTTGCATAACTCCTAGTGTCAAAAGTGACATACACCCCACTATTTTGGGTTTTCAACCCTTCTTCTCTCGAGAGGGTTCTGAACTTAAATTCATTTACGTTGTAAGATGTATAGCAGCTAACTTGAACATTGGGGCCACATGCAAGCCACTGCAATTCGTTCGGGTGCATGATGCTTCCCAATGGAACCTGGCAGTGAACAAATTACATGTTTCATTATATTAGGATACGAACAATATGACACCATTTGAATATGTAAATGAATTTATGATATCAGGATTCACCAGACGCTTGAACCAATCGGGAAATTTTCTATGCACAACACTGTCTATGTGAGACTTAGACCTTGTCCTACTTCGTAACTTTCTCTTTGTAATAACCATAAACTCACTAGAAACATCACAACAATTTCATGTTAGGTTCTCCAACTATAGTAGATCATATGAAGTCGATACTTTCAAATGCACTTACTCTATAAATTTTTCCACGGCCAGGCAATTGACCAATACGTGACGGTGAGATTGGAATTTTTCAGTTGGTGTAAGGGTGTAAAAAGAAGCAGCCCCGACAGCCTTTCCAACCTCAGGGAACATGGTTACACTCTTATCAGACATAAGTTCACGTGGTCGATCATCAACACGCATTGGCCGATTAATCCTACTCTCGACATTATCTAGGTACCTTGAACAGAATATGAGAATCTCCTCAGATAAGTATCCCTCTACAATTGAGCCCTCTGGTTGTGATCTGTTACGCACGTACTGCTTGAGACGGCATAGGTACCTTTGGGAATATAACACGTGTCATAAGCACTAACTAAAAGCAAAATAAAAATTTTGTTTGATAATTACCGTTCGATTGGGTACATCCACCGATAATACACTAGGCCATCAAGTGAACCATGATTATGAAGAAAGAAGGGGGAAAAATCATCTCCATGCAACATAGAGTATGAACCACGTGATCCTGAAGGAGAGGAAGTTGTTTAGGGTCTATGGATTTGCTGCATAATCGGCGAAAAAATGATGACAAATCCGCCAGGACAGAAGACACCGGGGCAGGAAATGCATTCCTTAACGCGATTGGAAGTAGATATTCCATTAGAATGTGACAGTCGTGGCTTTTCAGGCCTAACAACATGCGCTGTCGTAAGTCCACACAGCGGGAAATGTTGCTAGAATATCCATCTGGAAAGACCACGTTCTTGTTAGTCCTTAGAAAGAGCTCCTTCTGTGGATTGGTTATAGTAAAGATGGCGGATGGGTACTTTCCATCTTCCCATGGTTACAAATCATGCTTGATTCCCATCGACTGGAGGTCTCTTCGAGCTTTAATGTGGTCTTTAGACTTACTTTCTCGTTCATTATAGTGAAAACTATGTTGTCGCACACATTCTTCTCTATGTGCATGACATCAAGGTTGTGACGCAATCCACTGTTCTCCCAAAATATGGCAGCCCAAAGAATATAATCCTCTTCTTCCAAGGAGTCTCGTCTTGCACGGCAGTTTGCTGTCCGCGTGTCCTTTTTCCCGTAACCGATTGTACCTTGCCAAGTTGGACATGCACACCCTCTAACTGCCGGACAATGTACCTACCAAAGACTTTGATAGGTGGATCTCTATCCTCTATCTTTCCATCAAAGGAGTATGATGAGCGGATAATTTGTACACTTTTTGGCATTGTTTTTAGTATGTTTTTAGTATGATCTAGTTAGTTTTTAGTATATTTTTATTAGTTTTTAGCTAAAATTCACTTTTCTGGACTTTACTATGAGTTTGTGTGTTTTTCTGTGATTTCAGGTATTTTCTAGCTGAAATTGAGGGATCTGAGCAAAAATCTGATCCAGAGACTCAAAAGGACTGCAGATGCTGTTGGATTCTGACCTCCCTGCACTCAAAGTGGATTTTCTGGAGCTACAGAAGCCCAATTGGCGCGCTCTCAACGGCGTTGGAAAGTAGACATCCTGGGCTTTTCAGCAATATATGATAGTCCATACTTTGCCCAAGATTTGATGGCCCAAACCGGCGTTCAAAGTCACCTCAAGAAATTCCAGCGTTAAACGCCGGAACTGGCACCTAATTGGGAGTTAAACGCCCAAACTGGCATAAAAGCTGGCGTTTAACTCCAAGAAGAGTCTCTACACGAAAATACTTCATTGCTCAGCCCAAGCACACACCAAGTGGGCCCGGGAGTGGATTTTTATGTCATTTACTCATCTCTGTACACCTTAGGCTACTAGTTCCCTATAAGTAGGACCTTTAACTATTGTATTTTCATCTGGGTTCTTCTGGTTCCCTCTTTGGAGCCGAAACCAATGATCACTTTTGTTCTTATGTATTTTCAACGGTGGAGTTTCTACACACCATAGATTAAGGTGTGGAGCTCTGCTGTACCTCGAGTATTAATGCAATTACTATTGTTCTTCTATTCAATTCCGCTTGTTCTTTGTCCAAGATATCACTTGTTCTTCAACTTGATGAATGTGATGATCCGTGACACTCATCATCATTCTCACTCATGAACAAAGTGACTGACAACCACTCTTGTTCTACAAGCATACGAGGCTCTAGTGAATATCTCTTGGATTCTTTAACCGGAATCTTCGTGGTATAGGCGAGAACTGATTGCGGCATTCAAGAGAATCCGGAAGGTCTAAACCTTGTCTGTGGTATTCTGAGTAGGATTCAATGATTGAATGACTGTGACGTGCTTCAAACTCCTAGCAGGCGGGGCGTTAGTGACAGACGCAAAAGAATCGATGGATTTTATTCCGGCCTGACCGAGAACCGACAGCTGATTAGCCATGCTGTGACAGAGCATAGGAACATTTTCACTGAGAGGATGGGAGGTAGCCACTGACAACGGTGAAACCCTACATGAGCTTGCCATGGAAAGGAGTAAGAAGGATTGGATGAAGACTGTAGGAAAGCAGAGAGACGGAAGGGAAGGCATCTTCATACGCTTATCTGAAGCTCTCATCAATGATATACATAAGTATCCCTATCTTTATCTTTATGCTTTATTCGTTTATCACTATACCCATTTGAGTCTGCCTGACTGAGATTTACAAGGTGACCATAGCTTGCTTCATACCAACAATCTCCGTGGGATCGACCCTTACTCACGTAAGGTATTACTTGGACGACCCAGTGCACTTGCTGGTTAGTTGTGCGAAGTTGTATTGATCACAATTTCGTGCACCAAGTTTTTGGCGCCGTTGCCGGGGATTGTTGAGTTTGGACAACTGACGGTTCATCTTGTTGCTTAGATTAGGTATTATTTTTCTTCAGAGTTCTTAAGAATGAATTCTAGTGTTTCATGGTGATATACTTATCATCACCAAAGCTGATTGATTCTCATCAATTTAGCTCTTGAATGCAATGTCCTGCTGAAGCTTGGCCGGCCATGTCTAATTCCTTTAGACTAAAGCTTTAGACTAACATTGCATGATTCCTAGAATTCTCATTAAGAATTTTGATACCTTTATTTTCCTTTTCACTTAATTTTCGAAAAAGCACAAAAAAAAAATTACAAAATCATAAAATCCAAAAATATGTCTTGTTTGAGTCTAGAGTCTCATCTTAAGTTTGGTGTCAATTGCATACATTCATTCATGTGTCTTAAGGATCTTCAAGTAATTCTTGATGATTTCTTACTCTGATCTTTGAATTCTTTTGACTTGAGTGTTTATGTGTCTCATATAGTGTCAGTAGTATACAAACTGCTAAGTTTGATGTCTTGCATGCATTGTTATTTGATTCTTGTTGCATTTTGATTATAAAAAAATCCAAAAATATTTTTAATTTGTGTCTTTTCAAGTCAATAATACAGAGAATTGAAGATTCAGAACATACTGCAGAGGAATCACACAGAAAAAGCTGAGCATTCAAAAATGCCCAGTGAAGAAGACAGACTGGCGTTTAAACGCCAGCCAGGGTACCTGGTTGGGCGTTTAACGCCCAAAAAGGTAGCATTTTGGGCGTTAAACGCCAGAATGGATACCATTCTGGGCGTTTAACGCCAGGATGGCACAAGGGGGAAGATTTTGTTTTCAAATCAATTTTTTTTCAAGTTTTCAAAGTTTTTCAAAATCAAATCTTTTTCAAATCATATCTTTTCAATCAAATGCTTTCAAGATCAATTTCTTTCCTTTTTCAAAGATACTTACTAACAATTAATGATTTGATTGAACATCTCAAGATTGTTGCCTTTTCTGTTGAGAAAGGTTTAATGTTTGAATCATATCTTTTCTTGTTAGGCAAGTCATTAATTTTTAAAATCAAATCTTTTTAAAATTGTTTTCAAAACATATCTTTTAAAATTGTTTTCAAATCAAATCTTTTCAATCATATCTTTCTAATCACATCTTTTTCAAAATAGTTTTCAATCAAATCTTTTTAACTTCTAATTTCAAAATCTTTTTCAAAAATCACTTTACTTCTTTCCCACTTTTGTTTTCGAAAATCAATTAGTATTTTTCAAAATGTTTTCAAAATCTTTTACCTAATTTTCGAAAATTACTTCCCTTCTTCTCACATCCTTCTATTTATGGACTAACACTATCCCTTAATGCAAAATTTGAACTCCATCTTCTTTGATAAGTTCGAATTTTCTACCTCTGTCTTCCATTTTTTTCTTCCTCTGACACCTCAAGGAATCTCTATACTGTGACATAGAGGATTCCATATTTTCTTGTTCTCTTCTCTTTCATATGAGCAGGAACAAAGACAAAGGCATTCTTGTTGAAGCTGACCCTGAACCTGAAAGGACCTTGAAGCGAAAGCTGAGAGAAGCTAAGGCACAACTCTCTGTTGAGGACCTGACCGAATTCTTCAAAGAAGAAGAACCCATGGCAGCCGAAAACAACATCAATGCAAACAATGCAAGGAAGGTGCTGGGTGACTTTACTGCACCTACTCCTAATTTCTATGGGAGAAGCATCTCTATCCCTGCCATTGGAGCAAACAACTTTGAGCTTAAGCCTCAATTAGTTTCTCTAATGCAACAGAATTGCAAGTTCCATGGACTTCCAATGGAAGATCCTCATCAGTTTTTAGCTGAGTTCTTGCAAATCTGTGACACAGTCAAGACTAATGGGGTTGACCCTGAGGTCTACAGACTGATGCTATTCCCTTTTGCTGTAAGAGACAGAGCTAGGACTTGGTTGGACTCACCAACCTAAAGAAAGTCTAGACTCATGGGAAAAGCTAGTCAATGCCTTCTTGGCAAAATTATTTCCACCTCAAAAATTGAGTAAGCTTAGAGTGGAAGTCCAAACCTTCAGACAGAAGGATGGTGAATCCCTCTATGAAGCTTGGGAAAGATACAAACAATTGATCAGAAAATGTCCATCTGACATGCTTTCTGAATGGAGCATCATAGGTATTTTCTATGATGGTCTCTCTGAACTATCCAAGATGTCTTTGGATAGCTCTGCTGGAGGATCTCTTCATCTGAAGAAGACGCCTACAGAGGCTCAAGAGCTAATTGAAATGGTTGCAAATAACCAATTCATGTACACTTCTGAAAGGAATCCTGTGAACAATGGGACAAATCAGAAGAAAGGAGTTCTTGAGATTGATACCCTGAATGCCATTTTGGCTCAGAACAAGATATTGACTCAACAAGTCAATTTGATTTCTCAAAGTCTGTCTGGAATGCAAAATGCACCAAGCAGTACTAAGGATGCTTCATCTGAAGAAGAAGCTTATGATCCTGAGAACCCTTCAATGGAAGAGGTGAATTACCTAGGAGAACCCTATGGAAACACCTATAATTCTTCATGGAGAAATCACCCAAATTTCTCATGGAAAAATCAAGAGAGACCTCAACAAGGTTTCAACAATAATGGTGGAAGAAACAGGTTTAGCAATGGCAAGCCTTTTCCATCATCTTCTCAGCAACAGACAGAGAATTCTAAGCAGAACCCCTCTGACTTAGCAACCATGGTCTCTGATCTAATCAAAACCACTCAAAGTTTCATGACTGAAACAAGGTCCTCCATTAGAAATTTGGAGGCACAAGTGGGACAGCTGAGCAAGAAAATTACTGAACTCCCTCCTAGTACTCTCCCGAGTAATACAGAAGAAAATCCAAAAGGAGAGTGCAAAGCCATAACCATGGCCGAATCTGGAGAGGAAAGAGAGGAAGTGGACGCCACTGAGGAAGGACTCAATGGGCGTGCACTAGCCTCCACAGAGTTTCCCAATAAGGAACCATGGGAATCTGAGGCTCAAAATGAGACCATAGAGATTCCATTGGACTTACTTCTGCCTTTCATGAGCTCTGATGAGTATTCTTCCTCTGAAGAGGATGAGTATGTCACTGAAGAGCAAGTTGCTAAATACCTTGGAGCAATCATGAAGCTAAATGACAAGTTATTTGGAAATGAGACTTGGGAGGATGAACCCCCTTTGCTCACCAAAGAACTGGATGACTTGTCTAGGCAGAAATTACCTCAAAAGAGACAAGATCCTGGAAAGTTTTCCATACCTTACACCATAGGCACCATGACCTGCAAGAAGGCTCTGTGTGACTTAGGGTCAAGTGTAAACCTCATGCCTCTCTCTGTAATGGAGAAGCTAGGGATCTTTGAGGTACAAGCTGCAAGAATCTCACTAGAGATGGCAGACAACTCAAGAAAACAAGCTTATGGACTTGTAGAGGATGTTTTGGTGAAGATTGAAGACCATTACATCCCTGCTGATTTCATAGTCCTAGAGACTGGGAAGTGCATGGATGAAACCATCATCCTTGGCAGACCCTTCCTAGCCACAGCCAAGGCTGTGATTGATGTTGATAGAGGTGAACTGATCATTCAAGTGAATGAAGAATCCTTTGTGTTCAAGGCTCAAGGATATCCCTCTGTCACCATGGAGAAGAAGCATGAAGAGCTTCTCTCAAATCAGAGTCAAACAGAGCCCCCACAGTCAAACTCTAAGTTTGGTGTTGGGAGGCCACAACCAAACTCTAAGTTTGGTGTTGAACCCCCACATTCAAACTCTAAGTTTGGTGTTGGGAGGTTCCAACATTGCTCTGAGTATCTGTGAGGCTCCATGAGAGCCCTCTGTCAAGCTACTGACATTAAAGAAGCGCTTGTTGGGAGGCAACCCAATGTTATATTTTATATATTTTCCTTTGCTATTTTATCTTATTTTGTAGGTTGATGATCATAAGAAGACACAAAATCAATTGAAAAAGCAAAAACAGACTGAAAAACAGGAAGAAAAACAGCACACCCTGGAGGAAGAACTCACTGGCGTTTAAACGCCAGTGAGGCTAGCAGTTGGGCGTTTAACGCCCAGTCTGGCACCATTCTGGGCGTTTAACGCCAGAAAGGGGCACCAGACTGGCGTTAAACGCCAGAAAAGGGCAAGAACCTGGCGTTAAACGCCAGGAATGGGCATCAGCCCGGCGTTTAACGCCAGAAATGGCTTAAAACGTGATTTTGAGTGCCATTTGGTGCAGGGATGACTTTTCCTTGACACCTCAGGATCTGTGGACCCCACAGGATCCCCACCAACCCACCACACTCTCTCTTCTTCTTCACCCATTCACCAATCACCTCAATACCTCTTCCCCATAAACCCTTCTTCACTCCTTCATTTTCACACCACCTAAACACCACTTCTCCCCCTCTATGGTCGAAACACAAAGCCACTCCCTTCTTCCCCATTTCTTCTTCTTCTACTCTCTTCTTTCTTCTTTTGCTCGAGGACGAGCAAATCTTTTAAGTTTGGTGTGGTAAAAGCATTGCTTTTTGTTTTTCCATAACCATTTATGGCATCCAAAGCCGGCTCAACTGAGAAGGCATGACCTCAAGCCCATCACTAAGAAAAAGATGGAGCAAACAAGAGACCCCTCTCATCATGAGATTCCTGAGATACCTCAAGGGATGCACTTTCCTCCACAAGACTATTGGGAGCAACTGAACACCTCCCTAGGAGAATTAAGTTCCAACATGGGACAACTAAGGGTGGAGCACCAAGAACATGCCATCCTCCTCCATGAAATTAGAGAAGATCAAAGAATCATGAGAGATGAGCAACAAAGACAAGGAAGAGACATTGAGGAGCTCAAGCACTCCATAAGACCTTCAAGAGGAAGAACAAGCCGCTATCACTGAGGTGGACCCGTTCTTTAATCTCCTTGTTCTTTACTTTCTTGGTTTTTCAAATTTTCATGCTTATGTTTATCTATGTTTGTGTCTTATGATCATTAGTGTCTTAGTGTCTATGCCTTAAAGCTATGAATATGAATCCATCACCTTTCTTAAATGAAAACTGTTTTTATTACAAAAGAACAAGAAGTACAGGATTTCAAATTCATCTTTAAAACTAGCTTAATTAGTTTGATGTGGTGGCAATACTTTTGTTTTCTGAATGTATGCTTAAACAGTGCATATGTCTTTTAAATTTGTGGTTCATGAATGTTAAAATTGTTGGCTCTTGAAAGAATGATGAAAAAGGAGACATGTTACTGAGGATCTGAAAAATCATAAAAATGATTCTTGAAGCAAGAAAAAGCAGTGAATACAAAAAAAAAAGAGAGAAGATAGCGAAAAAAAAAAAGAAAAAGGGGAGAAAAAGAAAAAGAAAAGAAAAAAGAAAGAAATAAAGTTGTGATCCAAGGCAAAAAGAGTGTGCTTAAGAACCCTGGACACCTCTAATTGGGGACTCTAGCAAAGCTGAGTCACAATCTGAAAAGGTTCACCCAATTATGTGTCTGTGGCATGTATGTATCCGGTGATAATACTGGATGACAGAGTGCTTTGGGCCACGGCCAAGACTCAATAAGTAGCTGTGTTCAAGAATCATCATACTTAACTAGGAGAATCAATAACACTATCTGGATTCTGAGTTCCTAAAGAAGCCAATCATTCTGAATTTCAAAGGATAAAGTGAGATGCCAAAACTGTTCGGAGGCAAAAAGCTACTAGTCCCGCTCATCTAATTTGGAGCTTAGTTTCATTGATAATTTGGAGTCTATAGTATATTCTCTTCTTTTTATCTTATTTGATTTTCAGTTGCTTGGGGACAAGCAACAATTTAAGTTTGGTGTTGTGATGAGCGGATAATTTGTACACTTTTTGGCATTGTTTTTAGTATGTTTTTAGTATGATCTAGTTAGTTTTTAGTATATTTTTATTAGTTTTTAGCTAAAATTCACTTTTCTGGACTTTACTATGAGTTTGTGTGTTTTTCTGTGATTTCAGGTATTTTCTGGCTGAAATTGAGGGATCTGAGCAAAAATCTGATCCAGAGACTCAAAAGGACTGCAGATGCTGTTGGATTCTGACCTCCCTGCACTCAAAGTGGATTTTCTGGAGCTACAGAAGCCCAATTGGCGCGCTCTCAATGGCGTTGGAAAGTAGACATCCTGGGCTTTCCAGCAATATATGATAGTCCATACTTTGCCCAAGATTTGATGGCCCAAACCGGCGTTCAAAGTCACCTCAAGAAATTCCAGCGTTAAACGCCGGAACTGGCACCTAATTGGGAGTTAAACGCCCAAACTGGCATAAAAGCTGGCGTTTAACTCCAAGAAGAGTCTCTACACGAAAATGCTTCATTGCTCAGCCCAAGCACACACCAAGTGGGCCCGGGAGTGGATTTTTATGTCATTTACTCATCTCTGTACACCTTAGGCTACTAGTTCCCTATAAGTAGGACCTTTAACTATTGTATTTTCATCTGGGTTCTTCTGGTTCCCTCTTTGGGGCCGAAACCAATGATCACTTTTGTTCTTATGTATTTTCAATGGTGGAGTTTCTACACACCATAGATTAAGGTGTGGAGCTCTGCTGTACCTCGAGTATTAATGCAATTACTATTGTTCTTCTATTCAATTCCGCTTGTTCTTTGTCCAAGATATCACTTGTTCTTCAACTTGATGAATGTGATGATCCGTGACACTCATCATCATTCTCACTCATGAACAAAGTGACTGACAACCACTCTTGTTCTACAAGCATACGAGGCTCTAGTGAATATCTCTTGGATTCTTTAACCGGAATCTTCGTGGTATAGGCGAGAACTGATGGCGGCATTCAAGAGAATCTGGAAGGTCTAAACCTTGTCTGTGGTATTCTGAGTAGGATTCAATGATTGAATGACTGTGACGTGCTTCAAACTCCTAGCAGGCGGGGCGTTAGTGACAGACGCAAAAGAATCAATGGATTTTATTCCGACTTGACCGAGAACCGACAGCTGATTAGCCATGCTGTGACAGAGCATAGGAACATTTTCACTGAGAGGATGGGAGGTAGCCACTGACAACGGTGAAACCCTACATGAGCTTGCCATGGAAAGGAGTAAGAAGGATTGGATGAAGACTGTAGGAAAGCAGAGAGACGGAAGGGAAGGCATCTTCATACGCTTATCTGAAGCTCTCATCAATGATATACATAAGTATCCCTATCTTTATCTTTATGCTTTATTCGTTTATCACTATACCCATTTGAGTCTGCCTGACTGAGATTTACAAGGTGACCATAGCTTGCTTCATACCAACAATCTCCGTGGGATCGACCCTTACTCACGTAAGGTATTACTTGGACGACCCAGTGCACTTGCTGGTTAGTTGTGCGAAGTTGTATTGATCACAATTTCGTGCACCATAGTACCGGTCTTTTCTATATTTGTGGTCATGATTCAGAAAGCGACAATGACCCATGAAATACCATTTCTGGCTGTGTGTGAGCCTGTTACTTTCAGCATCCAAATTGCACGCAGGATAGGCTCTCCCACTGTATGTGTTCCACCCAGATAAGTTGCCCAAGCCTGGAAAATCACTGATTGTCCACATCAACGCAGCATACATCTTGAAGGTTTTTTTCTCGACTGCATCATAAGTTTCAACACTAACCCATAAATGCTTCAACTCAATGATCAACGGCTCTAGGTACACATCTATGTCATTTATAGGCATTTTAGGACCAGCAATAATCATAGAGAGGATAAATGAAGTAGGTTTCAGGAAAATCCAGGGGGCATGTTATACGGGATAAGAACTACGGGCCAAATTGAGTACTTCGAGCTCATGTTCCCAAAAGGGTTAAAGCCATCGCTAGCTAATGCTAGGCGAACACTGTGCGGATCACCAGAGAAGTCGGGATATCGTATGTCAAATGACTTCCATGCCTCGGCGTCCCTTGGATGCCTATACATACCATCAGAGTTAGGACCTCTCTTATGCCACAGCATGTCAACGGCTGTCTTACTAGACATATATAACATCTGCAACCGTGGAATAAGGAGGAAGTAAAGAAGAATCTTCGTCGCTTGTGGTTTGCCGTTCTTCTTAACAACCATCTTGATCCTCACCCTAGAGTTCTTCTTAGTCTTATGCTTCCATCTCGATGTCCCACAATGCTTGCATTTGGTCAGCTCTTGGTCATCGCCCTGGTATAGCATGCAGTCATTTGGACATGCATCTATCTTCTTGTACGCAAGACCGAGTTTTCTTATGACTTTCTTGGCATCGTGCACAGTGGATGGAATTTGGGCTTGCTCAAAGGCGTCTGCGAGCAACTCCAATATCATTCTGAAGGCCTTATCACTCACTACGCACATGGACTTTATGTGATAGAGCCTCACCAAGAAAGACAACTTAGAGAACTTTGAACATCCTGGGTATAACTCCTGCTCCCCATCTTCGAGTAGGTCATGAAAGTTGCGGGTCTCTCGACAAAGTTCGTTGTATAAGTAAGGCAACTCATCCACAACGCCGCCATCATGTTCATTCTCTGAGTCTTCTTCGTGGCCGAGAAGTCCTGAGAAGTTGAATGCCTCGTGGACCATATCAAGCATCGGGGCGTTGAAATTTTGTTTAGATTGATTTTCTTGTCCGTCACAAGAGCTCTCGACCCTGCGTCTCTCACTGTGATAGATCCAAAATGTGTAACTAGACGGGAAAGGGTTTATCACCAAATGATCAAACACATCCTCTCTATTTTGTAAGAGGTGGAACCCACACTTCGGACATGGACAACGTATCATCCCATCGGATGATGCATTAGCAAATGCAAAATCTAAGAATCTGGTCAAACTGTTCCTATATTCTGCACCAACTTGCGACTTTGAAATCCAACTCTTATCAATATCTAGTTTAATGAAAAAATAGAATGACGACACATAATAAAACAAAGTCAGACCACGAGAAAAAAGTAAATAATTAACACTTGATATAGAACGGGAGAATAACTCTTAAACCAAATAATAAAATACACATTTACTAGCATCCAGGATAATACACAGCTAACAGAAAAATGTGAGAAATTTGCTTACTCATTGAATAATTCTGCACTTTCAAAAAAAATTATTGAAAAAAAGAAACTCTGGGTCCAATGCCAAATATCTTAAATGGAAAATAAAATTCCTTCCTTATAAAAGAAAAAGAAAAAGAGGTATATTATATTAATCTGAGAAATAATAAAATGATAAATTAATATAGTATTACAATATAATGTATGGGTTGGCGAACTAACCAATATAGAAATGGAAATGGGTAAATCAAAATGGTAAAAGCGATAACATGGAGGATAGTTTTATGCTTGGAAACACCCAAACTGAAAGTATCAAAATCTATAGTAGAAATATGACCAATATAAAGGAGAAGCTGAACAATACATCCCGTATTTATCCACAGTCATATGCGTATAGGTGGGTTATTCTTACTCTTCTACTTTCACATCAATAATTTGATGATACGTGGCTTAATAGGTAATTATCCGCTGGTTCCTAACCCAAATGTCTCCGTGTTTCACAATTGAGAAAACATAGCCGTGTCAAAGCACGTAAATAACTTGATAACTAATTGGAACATGATGATTGAGTTTAGGGGGTGTTCAAGTTCAATTGACCTTTTTATGTTTAATATTTAATTCTTAAAGAATCAGTTTGAAGTTCTTATATATTAAAATTGCGGAACTGAAATTATATGAAATCTAACTGACCCATTAATTATATCAAATAAGAACACAAGATATATAATAAAATAAATGAAGACTTCATTTGAGTATGGAATACATAGGATTGACTCATTATTTTGTACATCTTGTGAGGTTGTAATTATCTTCAACTAAGTTCTAAGCTATTAACTATATATTATTCAAGAATTTCATAACCAATAATTGCTTTCTTTCTTTCATTCTTTCAAGCATTTGCTG
Source organism: Arachis stenosperma (assembly GCF_014773155.1). Taxonomy (NCBI): domain Eukaryota; kingdom Viridiplantae; phylum Streptophyta; class Magnoliopsida; order Fabales; family Fabaceae; genus Arachis; species Arachis stenosperma. Next base: position 68,182,662 of record NC_080383.1, read on the forward strand.
GTATAGTTCTTAAAAAATTCACATTAAAAGTAGTAAGCAAAGCAAAACTATAAGCCATCTTTGTTAACAGGACAAGATTAATTATTTGGATTCAATGTACCTCCAGAACTAGATATTGAAGTATTTTAAATTCATCACTATTTTAAAGTTTGATAGACTTATAATGTATATGCATTTCTTATATAGTTTTAGATGCAGTCTGATGATGAAATATAATGTATAAAAAGTTCTGAAATGTTTTAACTTTTAACCCACCTGAATAGAACAAGTGTAAGCTGAAGGAAGCTTTAATTCTGGAGTAGGAGCTGTGAAGTTATGGGATAATATAGCTCCAAGGACTGTGATAAGTCTAAGTCAAGGTTATTAAGCTGAAACAAGCAGAAACATGAAAATATTAATGTGTTTATGAACAGTGATATGATACATGTCACAGTCAACGCGCTAATAATTTATGCATAATTTTCAACCCCTTTGAATTGTAAGTATGATAAAGTCATATGGTCATCAAGTAATTCCATAATAACTGTAGTATCTATGAGAAGAATAATGAATTTATAGATTAAGAGGGAAGAAGATTGTGTAAGGAGCACATTTTGTAGCATAAGAAAAGGGACTAGAGAAAAATTAAATAATGCATAAGAGGACAATCAATAATATTTAAAAAATGAACTTTAGGGAGAAAAAGAACTTAATTAAGTTTAAAAGTTCCATCAGAATAATATATTATATAATAATTATTTTTTTAGTGAGGAATATGATGCCTTGGTGTAACTGATCAAGACAAAGACTAAAATAATCTTGAAAAAGAATCAAGAGAAAAAGATAAGCTGACAATTCAGTTATATTAAGAGAAGCCAAGTTGTGAGCTTTTTTACCCAATGAACAAGTGTAATAATCTTAATCTTTGCCTCTTATTTCCAATGGCATAGAAAAACATTGATATACAAAAGTTCTCTGAATATATATCACTTTCTATCGAACTTTGAAATAGTGATGAATTTAAATCCTAGTATAGAACATCTCAATCTCAGAAAAGATTAACAAGACAAGATTAATTATTTGGAACATGATAATTGAGTTTAACTAGATTCTAATTATTGAAGTATAAATCAACAAGAAAAAGAAGCAAGAAGCTCTAGTTCAACTTCAGGGTCAATTGACCTTTTCAATGTTAATATTTCAGAAACAAAAAAATGGCAGGAGTTCCTTCTGCGCTGTACATTGATTATGCATCAACATTAAATCAAGTTCATAGAACAACATCAAAGGATAGATACCCCAAGTCATTGAAAGAATATCACCTAGAAGCTCTGCTCCTGAGGTATCACTTTCTTTCAAATTAATAACACTGTTTCCTTAGCAATATGTTATGTCTCGGAACTTGGAACCTTTGCAACACAAAATCATACACAATTTTGCTTATGCAGTTTTATTATATTGTTAGACTAAGTTTTATTTGTGGTAGAAACTCATGTATAGTTGTGTCCATGTGAAGTTGACTGTTTTGACCGTTAGATAATTTGATATATTTAAAGACAACTGCACGCGAGTTTTCTTCATTTTTATTTGTGATGTTAGATATATATTAAATTGCCTTTTTAAGGAGAGTGGATAGAATAAGCTACCCTATCTACTGTTATAATAACCGGTTATTGATTCCATTTATGTGTAAACTCTAAAGGTTGATGGCATTATTGTATATGCAACAATTGTGATTGAAATTTGTTTACATGTGTCAGAGACTCAATTGATTCTTTTGGTATTTTTTCATTGTATTCTATAATGTACAATTTTTCGTTATGATTTTGCTTTTGGTATTAGAGGAAAAGGCCAAGCAGAATACCTGAATTGGAATCTCAGGTTTCTCATCTGAGAGAGGATTTGAAGAAAGTGAGGGAGCAGCTAAGTTTATCTGAATCATGCAAGAAACAAGCTCAACAAGAAGCAAGGGGGAAGGCTACCGACGATGACACCGGGACAATGGTTAGGGCGACTGACAAATGAATTTTTTGCCGGTATAGAAATTATTAAGTAGTCAATCGTAGTATAGTCTAAACCGACGCAAAATCCATTTATCAAACAAATCTACAATCTATAATCGAGAGTATTAGTCCCGAGTCGTTCTTCCCTAGGAATGCTACAAGGATGCATGTATTGGTTAAGTGGTCTTTTTGTGGTTTGAAGAGTGTGGCATAAAAGTGTGAATAAAAGAAAACAACAATCAATCAATATTAAAAGCCTTGGCCAAGGTTGAACATTGGAAGTCCCATCACTATAGCTTCCTTCAATTGTGATAACAAAGGAGTATTGCTTCACTTAGTTAACCCCTAATTATAGAGGAAAGTCAAGTAAAAGTAATTAACTCAAGTCACAAGTCCTAGTCTTACCCTAGGTAAGTCTAGCTTTAGTGCACTCTAAGTCAATTAGCAATCCTCAATTCTTAATCAACAATTGACATCCATTATTCAAGTGTCTCCAATGACTCAACCACTAGGCCAAGTGAGGGAATTCTACTCCATATCTAAAGTTGGCATTTTCTCAAACATGTGGAGAGCAAGAATGAAAGACATAGTAAAATTGAGAAGAGATTTAGAATTAAAGCAATTCAACACAAGAGAAAACAACAATCAACAATGAACAACAATGAAAATGAGATCTTTATTGAATCAATAGAATCCAAAACAACAAAGCTAATTCTAAGATCTACAAGAATTGAACAATTACAACACTAATTGAGATTAGAGAAGATGATCTACAACATGGACAAAGTAAATTGAGAGTGGCAATAGATCTCACCAAGGAATGGTTGAGAATTGAGAAAATGAAGATGAATCCTAGAGAGAAGTTGGAGTTTCTCTCTCTACAAATGTAACTAACTACAAAATATCTATCTAATGATCTAAAATTAGTCTATGGATGTGAATGTGTCAAGTCAAGTCCTAATCCCCTTCAATCCTTGGCTCTTATATGCATTTTGGCACCAAAGTTGGTTGCTGAAACCTTCCAAAATCGCCAGGCACGTGTTGTAATAAAAGAATCACGTGCGGACTACGACGCGTGCGCGCACGGTACGCGTGCGCGTCCTTGTCCTTTATCGCAATGTGCGCGCGAGCGCGTGCTTGGCCGAGATCAATTCTTTGGCTTTTTGTGCTTCTCTCCACTTGCATGCTTTCTTCCTTGCTTCCTTTGATCCATGCCTAGCCTATTTCAACCTGAGATTACTAGCAAACACATCAAGGCATCTTATGGAATCAAAGAGAAATTAGAATTCATCAAAATAAGGCTTACAAAGCATGTTTTTACACTTAGGCACAAATATGGGAGAGATAACAAAACCATGCTAATTCATAGGCTAAATGTGACAAAAGGTTATCAAGATGCTCTAAATTCAATACAAAACAAACCGTCAAATTGGGGTTTGTCAACCTCCCCACACTTAAGCCTTAGCATGTCCTCATGCTAAAATAAGAAGGAACTAAGGGTTACGACACTTATTGAATGCAACTAAACTACATGAATCCTATCTAAATACAACTACCTAAAGTAAATGCAAATGCTTAATTCAAACATATCAAATTGCCAAGAGAGCATGTGTAAGCACAATGGTTAGGGCAATAAGAGTTAAGTCCAAACCACAATTGTATTGAATTATCAAAAAGAAATTAAACTTGCAAGAATATAGATAATATGGGTGAACACATGTAATTGAACTTTTGAACCCTCACCGGATATGTGTATCCGCTCTATTCACTCAAGTGTTTAAGGGTCAATTCACTCAATTCTCTTCTAATCAAGCTTTCCAAAATTTGATTTCCTTCTAACAATCAACATTTATTCAATGCATGCATACATTCATCATGAGGTCTTTCATTTAGGTTGTAATGGGGTTAGGGTCAAGGTAGGGTCATTTATGGTTAAGTGGACTAGGGTTTGAATCTTTGATTAGCATAGACTTTCCCACCTAACCTATATAACGACCTATACATATTCAAACTATTCTAACTACCCATTCTTCACTTTTCTTACATAATCATGCATCCTTATTTGATTCATAACACCTATGCATTGATTCCTTTTTATTGACTTCATTTTGGGGCATTTTGTCCCCTTTTTTTTTTCCATATACAATTTTTTCTTTTCTTTCACTTTTATTTCCTTTTCTTTTCATCATTTTTTTTTCCATTTCTTTTTCTTTTGTCAAACTATATACAAGAACATCAATGCACAAGGTCTATTCATTTAATCAATACATGAGTATGTACCCAATTCCTAAACATGAAAGTGTACTACCCCTTTTATCCCCTCCAATGTTCCCAAACCTCACCAACTTTGAATAATGAACGCTCTCACTAGCCTAGGCTAATCAAAGATCCAAGTAAGGACTTTTCATTGGTTTTCCGCCTTGGGCTTGTAATGTGCTAAATTGAGAACAAGTTGGTTAAGCATAGGCTCAAAATTGGCTAACAATGGAGAGTAAAAGGTTGGCTATTTTGGGTAAGTGGCTAATGAAGTAATGGCCTCAATCATACAAATGCATAAATACAAGAAATAAATGGACATATAGAATCAAGCAAATCAAGGATTACAATCATATAAAGAGAGCAATTTCACACAAGAATGGAAAATAAGTGGTTATAAAATGTAACCACATCAATAGGCTCAAGTCTCACAAGCTTGTGTTCTCAATTCAATTCATGCTTCACAAAGTATGAAATTCAAGCAAGTTTTACCAAAATTTTCTTTCAATCAATTGGGTTAATGCCCTCTATTTAAGCTTCTTGAAAAAAAATCTCAATGTTTGACTAAGCAATAAAAGTATCTAAAATAAACTCAAAATACATCAAATATACACAAAAGTGTGCAAAGTGAGATAGCTAGAAAAGTGGTTAAAATGTTCACCGGTATCTAATGATGCCACCGGCTACCTCCCCACACTTAAGATCAAGCATCGTCCTCGATGCTAATCCTGAGGATCCGGGATAGGTACACCGGTAGGCTCTGGCTGTGGCGGTGGTACCGGCTGAGCAGCGGCGATTATGGAGGGAGGAAGAAGAAAAAGAAAATGGGGAGGGAGAAGAAGGGAGTGCGCTGCGGCGCAACGCTCTTCGCGTCTTAGGGTTCCCATTTTTGAATCGGCGCGAGCGCGCACCTTGCGCGTCCGCGTCGATTGAGAAAACTGGAGGTCTACGCGTGCGCGTACAGCGCGCCTGAGCGTATGTGAGCAAAATGGGAAGGGACGCGTGCGCGTATAGTGCGCGCACGCGTGCATGGAGTTGGGCTAGGGGCTTAGAGTTGGCCCAACGCAGGCCTAACTCTCTGGACAATGGCCTAGACGTCGCGCAATCAGATCGGCGTGCACGCGGCATGTACGCGTCCGCGCGAAGCAGGTTGGGCCAGGGGCTTAAGGTTTGCCCAAAACTGGCTCAACTCTCTGTGGATTGACTCAATCGATGCAGCAGTGGACGGCGCGGACGCGGCAAGTGCGCGTCTGCGCGAAGGTCCATATGCTTGAAAACGGCGCGCACGCACGTTGTGCGCGTCCGCTTGGATTGGGTTGGGCTCAAGGCATAATATTTGCCCAAGGGAGGCCCAACTCTCGGGAGTGTGGCTCATAGTGCATCCGCTCATGGGCGCGTGCGCGTACAGCGTGCGCGCGCGTCCACCCTTTTTTTTTTTTTTTTTTTGAATGGCTAACAGCTCTACTTGCCCAAAGACTCCCCATAGTGCCTACAACTCCTTATTTAGTCAAAATCACACACTTTCTAAAATGCAAGTTGGTTTTGAGATTTATTCTATTTCTACTAAGTACAACATACATGTTAATATGCTAGCAACTAGTGTACACAAACAAGCTAATTATGAAGTGAAAAACTACCTACAATGGTAACTCAAACCACTTATTAAACCAAATTAAAAGAGTATGGAAAGAGTTTACCATGGTGGGGTGTCTCCCACCTAGCACTTTTAGTTAAAGTCCTTAAGTTGGACATTTGGTGGAGTCCTTGCTAGGGTGGCTTATGCTTGAACTCTTCTTCGAATCCCCACCAGTGTTTGCTCTTCCAATAGCCTCCGGGATCCCATACTTTGTTTGTCAACCCCTTTTCTTCTTGATCTTCATGCTTCCAATAGGGTGACAAACTTATTGAATTCTCCTTGTAACTCATACTCACCATCCTAGTCCCATTGAATTTGGCTTCACTCCACCTTTTAGACTCAAAGTTTGATATTCCATCCTTTATGCACCTTGATTCAATTTGTCCACCAACATCTAATCCGTTCTTACTCTCTAGCCCGCAAAGGGTTCTAAGTTGACCGTCCGTTTCTAACAATGCATATTGATATGGGCCAAGAAAATTAAAGGATGAGATGATTACCCACTCAATTTGTGATTGGGACGGCGACTTAGTAAGGAAGATATCCAATGGTCTTGACATTGTAGGTTCCACTTCCTTTGGCTCCTCCATGATGATTTCCATCTTTTGATAACTTTCTTTAAATTCTTCTTGTTTGCTAACTTCCTTCAAACCTTTATCATTGATCAAGTCGTGTGTTGGAGGTTGCGCACCCTCCTCAACATTGGTTTCACATTCGAAGGGGGAAGCTTCAACAAGATCACCATTATCACTTGATGTAGAGTTATTTTTGTTGATGGAACTTCCTTCTTGTTCAACCTCCTCTAGGTCTTCTTCCACTTCTTTATCTTCAACAATCTTCATTTCCTCCGCTTGTTGCAACACACACTCCATTTCTTTGTGCTTAACTTGAGACTCTAAAGTCTCTCTCATACCTCCCTCTTTGGTTGCTTTCTTACAATCGTCCGTGAACTCATTTCGGTTGTGATATGAATCCCAAGAATCTATCTTTTGACGGATGGTTGCTTGAAGTCGATCCATTTCTTCCTTGAAATGACCCCTTAGTTCTTGTTCCGCTTTACTAACATAAGTAGGATCATATTGCTCTTGGATTAATGGACATTGATATGCTTCCATGGAGGTTTGTGGCGGAGAGGAGAAATCATAATATGGTTGGAAAGAAGATTCATCAAAGCTTTGAGGTGGGAAGTCATTTTGGTTATTGGTAGAGGGTGAAATTATACGGGACGTGAATTCTTGTAGGGTAGAGGTGAAACTAGTGAAGGTGGTTTGGAGCTCTTCTTGCTCTTGAAGAATGATACCAAGTGCATCATCCATGGGGACTTGGGTTGGAGGGTAAGAATGTTGGAGTGGTGGTGATTCAAGAGTTGCTTGTTCATAATCGTCACAAGGGTATGCATAGGTGGAATATAGATTTGGATCATATGTAGGCAATTGGTGGAAATAAGATGTGGGTTGAGAGTATGGTGCATAGAATAGTGGTGGTTGAGAGGTATGACCATGATAAGAGTCATCATATCCATAGGAATGATATGCATTATAGGAGGGATTACCATCGTAGTAACTTGAGGGGGAAGGTTGCCATGATGATTGCTCATATGGATATGGCTCCCTTCCTAAGAATTCATCTCCCCCATAATGTGAGCCATCATTCAAGTTTTCATCGCCTACAAAATAGTCATAGTCATATCCAAATCCACAAGGCCGAGAATTCATAGTGGCAAATAGAAACAAAACTTATGAGATCCTAAAACTTAACAAAAACTAACAAACAAACAAAAGACAAACATATTCACAATATTCACATATTTACATTAACCGAAAACATGGCACTCATGCACATTCCCCGGCAACGGCGCCATTTTGACGAATGGATTTTTTGCCGTAATTATTAAGTAGTCAATCGTAGTATAGTCTAAACCGACGCAAAATCCATTTATCAAACAAATCTACAATCTATAATCGAGAGTATTAGTCCCGAGTCGTTCTTCCCTAGGAATGCTACAAGGATGCATGTATTGGTTAAGTGGTCTTTTTGTGGTTTGAAGAGTGTGGCATAAAAGTGTGAATAAAAGAAAACAACAATCAATCAATATTAAAAGCCTTGGCCAAGGTTGAACATTGGAAGTCCCATCACTATAGCTTCCTTCAATTGTGATAACAAAGGAGTATTGCTTCACTTAGTTAACCCCTAATTATAGAGGAAAGTCAAGTAAAAGTAATTAACTCAAGTCACAAGTCCTAGTCTTACCCTAGGTAAGTCTAGCTTTAGTGCACTCTAAGTCAATTAGCAATCCTCAATTCTTAATCAACAATTGACATCCATTATTCAAGTGTCTCCAATGACTCAACCACTAGGCCAAGTGAGGGAATTCTACTCCATATCTAAAGTTGGCATTTTCTCAAACATGTGGAGAGCAAGAATGAAAGACATAGTAAAATTGAGAAGAGATTTAGAATTAAAGCAATTCAACACAAGAGAAAACAACAATCAACAATGAACAACAATGAAAATGAGATCTTTATTGAATCAATAGAATCCAAACAACAAAGCTAATTCTAAGATCTACAAGAATTGAACAATTACAACACTAATTGAGATTAGAGAAGATGATCTACAACATGGACAAAGTAAATTGAGAGTGGCAATAGATCTCACCAAGGAATGGTTGAGAATTGAGAAAATGAAGATGAATCCTAGAGAGAAGTTGGAGTTTCTCTCTCTACAAATGTAACTAACTACAAAATATCTATCTAATGATCTAAAATTAGTCTATGGATGTGAATGTGTCAAGTCAAGTCCTAATCCCCTTCAATCCTTGGCTCTTATATGCATTTTGGCACCAAAGTTGGTTGCTGAAACCTTCCAAAATCGCCAGGCACGTGTTGTAATAAAAGAATCATGTGCGGACTACGACGCGTGCGCGCACGGTACGCGTGCGCGTCCTTGTCCTTTATCGCAATGTGCGCGCGAGCGCGTGCTTGGCCGAGATCAATTCTTTGGCTTTTTGTGCTTCTCTCCACTTGCATGCTTTCTTCCTTGCTTCCTTTGATCCATGCCTAGCCTATTTCAACCTGAGATTACTAGCAAACACATCAAGGCATCTTATGGAATCAAAGAGAAATTAGAATTCATCAAAATAAGGCTTACAAAGCATGTTTTTACACTTAGGCACAAATATGGGAGAGATAACAAAACCATGCTAATTCATAGGCTAAATGTGACAAAAGGTTATCAAGATGCTCTAAATTCAATACAAAACAAACCGTCAAATTGGGGTTTGTCAACCTCCCCACACTTAAGCCTTAGCATGTCCTCATGCTAAAATAAGAAGGAACTAAGGGTTACGACACTTATTGAATGCAACTAAACTACATGAATCCTATCTAAATACAACTACCTAAAGTAAATGCAAATGCTTAATTCAAACATATCAAATTGCCAAGAGAGCATGTGTAAGCACAATGGTTAGGGCAATAAGAGTTAAGTCCAAACCACAATTGTATTGAATTATCAAAAAGAAATTAAACTTGCAAGAATATAGATAATATGGGTGAACACATGTAATTGAACTTTTGAACCCTCACCGGATATGTGTATCCGCTCTATTCACTCAAGTGTTTAAGGGTCAATTCACTCAATTCTCTTCTAATCAAGCTTTCCAAAATTTGATTTCCTTCTAACAATCAACATTTATTCAATGCATGCATACATTCATCATGAGGTCTTTCATTTAGGTTGT